>NC_024327.1:14953207-14964734 GCF_000523025.1 Cynoglossus semilaevis | reverse complement strand
TGGAACAGCATTTCAAATGAAGAATGCAACAGCCTGGTGAAGTCAATGGGTCGCAGGCTCGATGCAGTTATTGCAAGTAAGGGTTACGCCACCGAATATTAAATGTTATTCACTTTAATTTATGTTAATAATGTCTGTTCCAATACTTTTGCTCACTTGAAATGTGGGTGGGTTCAAAGAAAAGGGGCTCAGTCCTGAGTTGTTTAACACACCTGGATGTCAATACCATGAAATAAAAGCTGGAATTCTGAACTTTTGTCTCATATTCATCTTTTGATCTGAAACCCAAAAGTCTTCAGTATACAACAAAAACAAAGGAATTGCCCTTGCCGTTCCAATACTTTTGGAGGGGACTGTATGTAGCAAGTGGTTCCTGACAAAGAACAGCCAGATTCCACTGGGAAGAATCTCAGCCACATGCCCATTCAGTAAATAAAAAACTGACTTCAGTCTTCGTTAGAGCACCACATGGGATGTGACCTCCCTGGTGTTTGCTGGCTGGCCGCCTGGTCAGGCTGCCACAGATGCGGAGATCAGGAAATCTCACATTACCCGGATGGCAGCGGCCAGAGACATGATGGTGCACTCCGTTCTGGAAGATACAGTGACATTTGTCAGAGGAACAAGGAAATAAGTTGGTGTAATTTATCTTGTGATAGAGTCAAGACACAGGAAAACTACAACTACAAACAGTGATCATGAAGGTGAAGCAGATACTAAACGATCCACTCACAGTGGATTATAAAGGGTTGACGACATAAACACGCTGATGTGGAGACGAGTTCATCAACAGTCACAGCTTGCAAACTTTTTTTTAACAGCTTGAAAGGATATATTTCATATTAATATTTTTGGGATGTCTGTCTTTTAGCAAACGGAAGAGAGGATATGAAGACGACGGACATGTTTCTAAAGAAGCACGCTGGGCAAAAGAGGTAAGAGCTACAGAAAAAATAATATTCTACGTATTTTATTTAATAAGCCTAACCTGTGTTTTATTCCAGGAATGGACAGACCTGACGTGAACATCTGCTTGTAACACTCACATTTTACTTTATGCAACCAGGCTTCAGCAGAAACGTGTTTGTTTTCATTTGTTTACGTCTCTACTACAATGCAAGCTCACCCTGGGTTTTCTTGTGCACCTCCACCACAGGAACAATGAACGACTCCATTATCTCCTTTACAAAAACTGTTTAATAAATGCATGCATGTCTAATACAGTCTGTACTATTTCCAAAAAACAAAACAACTTACTGCTGTAAACACTTTCATTGTACTTGGTATCTCTCATTATGTGAGTTGCCTGGCATTCAGAAGTTTCCAAAAAAAAGAATGTATTCTTAATATAAAATAACAATACTTTTGTGACACTTTGTTCCAAAACGAAAGTAGAAGTAAAACATATAGACAGAAATGATCGTCTCAGCACTTTGCACATATGCTCACAGCCTTAAAATAAATCAGTCACTAATTACAGTATAAAAAGCATCAGCTCACAATCCAGTTACCAGAATAGAGGACAGAAAGAAGAAGCTTCTTCATGTCAGTTTTTGCATAATGAGCCAGAAGGAGGGAGGTGGGGACACTTTGGCAACCTGTGCTGTTAAAACAAAGTGGGTACAAAATAATATATTTTTTTTATGAAATAGCTGTATTTGGCCCTCATGATGAAGGGAATGAAATGTACCCAAGTTTGTATCATGACCAAAGTTTATGAAGAAAAAAAAAAACACCAAACATTTTTTTTCTCTGTTTTTGTGTACTGCATCAGTTGTTGTACTCAGTCGCTGTTGTTGCATAGCTTTCTTGTGGTGAATGGGACAAGATGGCAGGTAGATGGGAATGAGCTGAGGAGGAGGATGGTGGTGGTGGTGCTGATGGAGGGGTTGCCACTGGGATGAGGGTGGCGCATGCTCTGTCTCCTCTGTGCCGCCCTCTGCTGGAGGAGACTTGACGTAGGGAAGGGAGGATGAGAGGAGTGAGGAGTGCAGTACTACCTGTTGCTGTTGGACATGGCATACTGAGCCTGCTTCTGCTGGAGGAGCTCAGTGATGGCCAGCAGCTTTTTCAACACATGCTACAGAGGGAAAAGAGGATATAAATCAGACAACTGGAACAAAACAAAAACAAACATCCTTGACCCTCCAGCGTGAGAGCATTCTCATGTTTAGTCTCTCACCTGCTGGGCTCCTCTCTCGTTGCTCAGTGTCCGGAGCTCATCTGAATGTGTTGCACAGATCTCGTGCAGTGCTGCCAGATCCCGGGACAGGTCAGTTCTAAAGTGCTCTGTGGCTTCAGGGAGGTCAGGAACATTCTGGAAAGAGAAATGTATATATGTTCTATAGCTGGGACTTATACGCAAGTTATTTTCAATAAATGATTGACAAAATTGTGCTTTAAATTAAAAAAATGCATTGATTGATTGGGTTGTTGTTTGGAAGGAACCAACAGGTTGAAACACACCCTGATTGGAGATTGAATAAGAGCATGGTCATCTCTACACTTAACGTGTTGGTAAGAGCATTATGACACGAGTGAACCCACAACTTTAATAAAGAAACACACTAGTCTAATGATAATGCAGTAAATGTGACTCACCCCTAACTCATCCAGAAACATGATCATTCTGTGTTTGTTGTTTTTGATGAAGGGGTTCACACCCTCCATGTAGGGCTCCTGCATGAGAGTTACATCACAGTGATAGGACTCACTTTAAAAGAATGATTCTTACAGTTCAAACTGTCAAACTTCCACTGCATTACATGATTTTCGAGAGAAGCTTCTTACCTTAGCACCAAATTCAACCAGGTTGGCTAGGTTTTGAACAGACTTGGCCACCAGTGTGAGGGTCCTGCCTGCTGTTGAAGAAGGAGGGTCTAAAGGAAGAGATCACTACATGAAGATCACGTCACACTGGAAACAGAGACCTGTGTTTATGTGTGTTTGACGGAGGCTTACCAGCGATGATGTTAAACATTCTGGGGTTGAGGATAGCAGGACAGATCAGTCTTAGAAAGACAAAACCACTGGAAGAGTAAAGGAAATAGAATGACAGAAATTGTTAAAATACAGGTAATCATTTAGGATAAAAGCAAAATGCGGTTTTATTCTTAGTGTAGATGTATTTTACCTGACAACTCTTGTCCTCATTGTGGTGTTTGGCCATTTCTGCTGCACGGACTTCTGCAGGCAGCCATAGATGAACCTCAGTGTCCTAAAATGGGAATAAATAATGGGTCAAACTTTGTGTTTCCAACATCAGTTCTTTAAGTGACGTTTTTGTACAAACAGAGCAGGTACACTATATACTGACGGAGGTAAAATCTCAGCAGCCATGAAAATCTTCTCCACCAGCTCTGACAGGATGTGGAGGAGATTGGCCAAGTTCAGGTTCACATCCTCATTCTTTTCCAGTTTGGAAGGGTTCAGCTGGAGAAAGGATTGGTGAAGGAAGTGGGCAGGATCCATGAGAAAAATACAAAAAAAATTAGATATTTATTATTTTTTTTATTTAATATATGATTACCCAAGTGGTTCCCATTTCCCCCTTTTTTAGATAAAACAACTGTCAAAATTACAAATCAGTACAAATACAGAAAATATTGAAATTGAGGATCCCGCCCCCACATTGTTAATCACTGTACATTAATGTAATTGCACCGTACAAACCAGTGTTGATTATACAGCTTTGTATTTTTTTTTTTACCTCACAGGATTGTTTGCTCTCCATGATCTTGATAATGGTTTCTTTGAGTGCATGATTGACGAAGGGTGTAGCAGTGGCCTTCATGTATTGCTCCATTAAGGTGCTAGCCAGTGTGGTTGCTCGAAATAGGGTGGTGGCCTCATCTAGAATCAGTGGACAGGAAAATGAGCAGATACAATATACAGGGAGTGCAGAATTATTAGGCAAGTTGTATTTTTGAGGATTAATTTTATTATTGAATAACAACCATGTTCTTCTGCCTAATAATTCTGCACTCCCTGTACAAGCACAAGACCATAAATATTGTGGGGCTGCAGGTTGTAGTTTTTTTTCTTCACCTTCCATGTTGATCTCTTTATCATTGAGTGTCCTGAGTAAAGGAGCTTCAGCCTTCTCATGTCTGAAGATCCTCAGAAGGAGACTTGCCAGTAAGGTGCGGTCCTGACCACACACGTGGGCCAGAGCATAGATGACATAGAACTCTTTCTGCAGGATCATCTGCAACCAGACACACAATCAGCATCACATTATTATCTGAACAAGACCAGCAGAGAAACAGATAACTTAGACTGCAACCACAACCACGTTATTAGGAATCAAACCTCTTTGAACTCGCTGTACTCCTCTTCGGGCATGATCTTCTCCATGGAGTAGCGAGCCCTTACTCTCAAAGAGCCCGGCTCGATGCCCTTCAGAGGAACGTGGGAGCTGAGAGGAAACCACTCATCAATCAACTGGCCCTTTTGCAGACGGTTCAGCTGGCATCGCATGAACACTGGTAGGGAGAGAGTGGGATGTGGAATAAGACAGCAAAAAAGGAAGGAGAGATGTCAGATTTTTCTGCAGGCAGGATTGGGTCTGTTTTTGTAAATATAATTTATAGTTAGTTACCAAAGTGTGTTAAACCAAAGTGTGGTGAACCATAAACTGTTATCTAAGTGTGTTAAATAATGGTCTGCTTGACAGGAGTAGGTTGTCCTAGAAAGGTTTTTTATGATGTAGGTCCATAAAGGATGAGGTCTGTTTCTCATCAAGTATGGGAATCGGATGAACTTTGCCCTAAGAGTAAAACGTAAAGAAAAAACAACTGCCCAGTACTTGTGAAACTTTCTCAATAAAAGGAGCTGCAGTCCTCATACACTAGGTGAGCCAGCTCTGCGAAGCTGTTGGTCTCTCTGCTCCCCCTCGCAGCGAGTAAAAAGTACAACGTTGTCAGGTGTGGTTCTTTTCTGGTCATTCTATCTGCGGCAGTTAGATGACAATAGTGGTGACTGAATAACGTAATTTTCGGCACCAACAGTTTTTTTTCTTTTATATGACAACAAATACATTCTGAATGCTGCAAACTATAATTGTTAAGATGATGACGCTTTTTAATCTGATATTAGAAGGTTTTTTTAAAAATATATATGGTTTGGTATGATCTCCTAATGCTAACTGTTGCTAAGTAGAAAAAGCTAAAGAGTTGGAAAAATTACTCACAAATGTCACTCTCTTTGCTCTTTTTGGTTTTGTTACTGAGGCTGATTTCAAATCTGTTGATTTCACTTGACAGGTCACTGAAACAACAAATGATAACAGTCTGTTATTCAACAAAAAAAGAAAAATGCTAATAATTATGCACACCTGATATAGGGTGTTGATGTCATTAGACCACACCCCTTCTCATTACAGAGATGCACATCACCTGATATGCTTAATTGGTAGTGGGCTTTCGAGCCTATACAGCTTGGAGTAAGACAACGTGCATAAAGAAGATGATGTGGTCAAAATACTCATTTGCCTAATAATTCTGCACTCCCTGTACAAGCACAAGACCATAAATATTGTGGGGCTGCAGGTTGTAGTTTTTTTTCTTCACCTTCCATGTTGATCTCTTTATCATTGAGTGTCCTGAGTAAAGGAGCTTCAGCCTTCTCATGTCTGAAGATCCTCAGAAGGAGACTTGCCAGTAAGGTGCGGTCCTGACCACACACGTGGGCCAGAGCATAGATGACATAGAACTCTTTCTGCAGGATCATCTGCAACCAGACACACAATCAGCATCACATTATTATCTGAACAAGACCAGCAGAGAAACAGATAACTTAGACTGCAACCACAACCACGTTATTAGGAATCAAACCTCTTTGAACTCGCTGTACTCCTCTTCGGGCATGATCTTCTCCATGGAGTAGCGAGCCCTTACTCTCAAAGAGCCCGGCTCGATGCCCTTCAGAGGAACGTGGGAGCTGAGAGGAAACCACTCATCAATCAACTGGCCCTTTTGCAGACGGTTCAGCTGGCATCGCATGAACACTGGTAGGGAGAGAGTGGGATGTGGAATAAGACAGCAAAAAAGGAAGGAGAGATGTCAGATTTTTCTGCAGGCAGGATTGGGTCTGTTTTTGTAAATATAATTTATAGTTAGTTACCAAAGTGTGTTAAACCAAAGTGTGGTGAACCATAAACTGTTATCTAAGTGTGTTAAATAATGGTCTGCTTGACAGGAGTAGGTTGTCCTAGAAAGGTTTTTTATGATGTAGGTCCATAAAGGATGAGGTCTGTTTCTCATCAAGTATGGGAATCGGATGAACTTTGCCCTAAGAGTAAAACGTAAAGAAAAAACAACTGCCCAGTACTTGTGAAACTTTCTCAATAAAAGGAGCTGCAGTCCTCATACACGAGGTGAGCCAGCTCTGCGAAGCTGTTGGTCTCTCTGCTCCCCCTCGCAGCGAGTAAAAAGTACAACGTTGTCAGGTGTGGTTCTTTTCTGGTCATTCTATCTGCGGCAGTTAGATGACAATAGTGGTGACTGAATAACGTAATTTTCGGCACCAACAGTTTTTTTTCTTTTATATGACAACAAATACATTCTGAATGCTGCAAACTATAATTGTTAAGATGATGACGCTTTTTAATCTGATATTAGAAGGTTTTTTTAAAAATATATATGGTTTGGTATGATCTCCTAATGCTAACTGTTGCTAAGTAGAAAAAGCTAAAGAGTTGGAAAAATTACTCACAAATGTCACTCTCTTTGCTCTTTTTGGTTTTGTTACTGAGGCTGATTTCAAATCTGTTGATTTCACTTGACAGGTCACTGAAACAACAAATGATAACAGTCTGTTATTCAACAAAAAAAGAAAAATGGAGAAAAAAGTTTATATGAGTTTATAATGAAAGAGGAAAATAAAAAAGAAATATGCTTTAGACTCACTCGAAGATGAACTCCTCGGTGAAGACAGGTTTCTGTCCCTCCCTCGGATGCGTCTTTGCCACCTGGACACTGTTCAGGTAGATGTTGCAGTAAGGGTTGGTGAAATACTTCACTGGCAGCTTGTGAGCCTCCTCAACATATAACACTAGGCTGCTGACCTGGAGAAAAACAATCATAGGTAAAGCACACAATTTCAAAAAACGTCTCTTCCTCTTTAATAAAATGTCTCTTGTCAATTTATCGTTAGACGTCAAAAACGTCTATGGGAATTATGTTATTATTCTGTGACAATTCTGACATATCATGCTTGTACGTGTCATATTTGGAAAGCACTACTGACAAGTACAGAGCATTCCGGTGTAGGTGCAATGGGTCGAGTGCTGCTTAGGGGCACTCGGTGTTATCAACCAGTCTCATTAAAGTTATCTTTAATTATTATTTTAACCTACTAATATAGCAATAATGTATTACTTGAAGTATTACAAATATACTAAAATCAATAGTATCCAATAACAATTAAATATCTGAAGGATTTTGAGAGTTCTTGGCAAATTGGGTGGCTTCAATGAATAAAGTAACAACACAGACAAACACAGTTTACAAAAATAATCAAATTTATTTATACAACACTGTCAAGTTAATGACGGTGATTGAACTCATAAACAATGATCATTATAACAAAACAAGGCGTGTGTAGGTGTGTGTGTCTGTGTGTGTGTACTTATGTGCGTGTGTACACGAGTGGTCGTGTACGAGAGAGAGATGTTGCCTCTTAGCCACCAAGCAAGCGACTGAGCCCTTGAGGCGTGTTCACATACGCGACTGCGCAGTGGAAGAAGAACTGCGAGGTAGAAGGAACGGCAACAGGAAACACGTGAGGCGTGTATGCGCTCACGGAGGTGTGAATGGGTGTTGTGTACGCGCACCAAGATGCGCTCAGGTACAATGAAACAGTGCTTGTGATGTTATCAAAGTATATGGGGGAAGGGAGGCGTACCGCGTGGTCTACTCCAGACAAAGGACTTTGTCGGAGTTTTCCTGATCCCAATACTGATAACGTTCCAAGTTAACACTGAAATACTGACGGTGTACAAGAGTATAACACCGAGTCAGGAGGTTAGAAAAGAAGTGCATGCAACAGCCTAGCTATAAAAGCAGCACAGATTTCAGACAACAAAATTCAATATGCGTACTTAAACTGTCCCTAAGTTTAAATAGCACTTAACAATACTACAGATTAACTAACGTGCCCAAATGCCAGCCTTACTGTAGTGAACGTCTGCTCGTATTTAGAGGGTAGTGGAAAGTCCGTGCTTCTTGGGTCCTTGCCAGAGCTGGGGACGTCCGTCTGGTTCCACTGTGTCCAGAGAGTCCTCTTGGTTCCGAAAGTCCGTTTCAGGAGGAAAAGTCTCTGACTGTCGATGTGCCGGTTCACACGAATACCGTTAGAAGGAATCCTGTCGCTTCTAACTTTTCAATAACTGCTTTGGTCGCAGCGCTACGTTACTTGTGTAACTTAATTACCGGTTAACTCAGTTAAGAAAAAGACGCTACTAGTGCATTTATCACCGTGGGCAATGGTGTCTACAAAAGCGCGTTGGTTCTTAGTCTTCTGAGACGAGCAGGTTTTCTCTTTTCATCGAGGTCCTACGGAGCGAAAGTCCTGAACAGAGAGAACGATATTGGGCTGACCCCCCAATTTAAAGGTTGCGGAGGTTACTGATCGTGACGTATGTGGATTTACCGGAAGCAGTGGAATTATGGGAGTTTGAGTCCTTGAAAGGACTGTTGTAGTACCTACATATCCCCCCTTTGGTCTTAGGGATATGACAGAGTCGTAACCCTGAGAGCACAAGGTTGTACAGTCCATATTCCATAATCCATTGTCATCCATATTGTCCATTTAGTCCTGTAAAATCTCAGAAGAAGTTGAGTCCTGACAAACAGTTCAAGGCATGGGCATTTGGGCAAATACCAGGCTGTAGGCATTTGGGCAAATACCATGCTATACACATGTGGGTACATGATAACTCACTACCTGACTAACACGTTCATGTACCACAATTTAAAAATACCCATTAACTTCATTTCTTCACATTGGAAAAGAAAAGGAATGAAGGAAAGGAAAGAAGTGTTAGTTGTCAGGGGTTAGACCAAATTATCGTTCACCCCCCTTTTGGAGTGAGGACTGCTAAAGGGTAAAGTTTGTTTTAATTGGTGTGTTCATTCGTTTTTAAGAGGGGTCTGGTCTCTATTAAACCTGTCAATAATTTCAGCTAACTGAGCCTTTACAGACTCCAATTCTGAGTGGAGCTCACTCAGTTCGTCTGAGTTACAGAAACGAACATGCCTACCCCTATGCTTCGGATCACGCTCAGACTGTTTCCACCATCTCTTGTTTGACTGTTGGTAACCGTCTCGTTTCCAACCACCTTGGTCTTTACGACCTCTTTCACGGGGTCGGTTGTTGTAATTATTGTTGTTGCTGAAGTTTTGACCATGGTTGTTCCTGTATCTATTTTGTCTCCTTCCCCACTCACTTTGGTGATGGGGTTTTGGAGCAGGGTTTCTCCAGGTGTGTCTCCCTGGTGGAGCTTCACTCCCTTCTAAGTCTAACAGGGAATTTCCTGCATCCTGGAGACTAAAGACTCTGGGTTCGTCGTCAAGTCTGTCCATTGGTCTGACGACTGTCTCCCAGGTCATCTGGGCTAGCTGCCTAATTTCCCTCATGGAGTAGTAACCCTGTCTGCATGTCACTGTGACATGGTTGCGTACACTTGAGTGGAGGTTGTGTAAGAAGAGGGATTTGAAACCTCTATCTTCCTCCAAGCCTGGTGCACTGCTACCCTGGAAATATGCGTTGCGTAGCCGTCTATAATATTCACGTGGGGATTCTGACCGTTTCTGCTCGATTTGCATAGCACACAACATTGCAGACGTCTCGTCAGTGTATTGCTCGTACTCTTCCTTCAAGTACTTACGAAGTCTCGTGTAGCTATCACGGACTTCTGGGGTTAGTGTCTCTATGAAAGCCCGAACATTGCTGCTAGACGTCTTCCAGATTAGCCTAAGCTTTTCCCGTGTTGTGGCGTTTGGCAGATCTACAAGGCATCGGTCAACTTCCCGTAGGTAATCATTAACATTAATGTTTTTATTATCTGGATCAAAACGTTCAATGTCCTGCGCTAGCAGATCAATTTGACGTATACGAGGTTCACGGGTTGCCTTTCTACGTGACCTCCTTGATCTTTCTGAATATTCACTGTCTGAACTATTTACTGATTGTTCATGGCGCTCTCTATGTCTATGGTCCAGTTCATCCGCTGATGAATCAGGGATGTCATAATACACCGGCTTGGGTGTGCCAAGGGATTTGGCTCTGGACGAGTGCGGTATGGCTCCAGCCTGGCTATCTGATGGAGTCGTTTTGTAGCGGTCTAGGATGATTTGGTGGGCTGTCTGGTTATGCCCAAGATGATTTTCAGTATCTTCATCGGAATAGTCTTCCTGTTTTGAATTTTCCTCTGGTAGCGAGAGAGAGTGGGCATGTGTTGCTTTGGCTCGTTCTTGGTCATTGCAACACTTTTGGAGGATTTGCTCTTCAGCAACCCTCTTGTCAGCCTTTCCAGCTCTCTGTAGCTTGCTGACACACTCTGTAAGGGACTGGTTAGTAAGCCTGAGTTCCCTTTTAAACTGTTGGTTAGCCTGAGCTAGCTCGTCTCGGCTGTCGCTTAACCTATCTGCCACTTCATGAAGACGTCTGATTTCTAAATCAGTGTCTCTGAAGTGGAGCAGGAATAGCTTACCTATTATTTCCTCTGCACTGGAAATGCATCTGGGGTCTCTGATCTGTTTTATAGTGGCATCTATGGTGAACCTGCATTCAGCCTGGCTCAACCTTTTAAAGTTTGCCTTGGTGGAGCTGGAGCAGTGAATTAAATCTGCGACAACATCAAAGAGAGACACGTCTTTAGCGGTGTCTTTGTGGTAAGAGGTGCGCAGAGATGCCATTTTAATTTAATTATTAACAGTAAAGTTTAATAATTTGTTAAAATAAAGAACTAATCTCCTAGATCTAATAAAATTAGGTTGTAAGTAGTAAATACTATTAACCGTCTGAACACACCTGAAAACAAACCTTGCAGTTACTAAGCAAACTGATAATTTGTCTATTGTTGAAACAAATATCCAAAGAAGCCAACAAAACCAATTTGCCTCACACGGGGCACCATTAATATGTAGGTGCAATGGGTCGAGTGCTGCTTAGGAGCACTCGGTGTTATCAACCAGTCTCAAATTAATAACACAACCAGTCTCATTAAAGTTATCTTTAATTATTATTTTAACCTACTAATATAGCAATAATGTATTACTTGAAGTATTACAAATATACTAAAATCAATAGTATCCAATAACAATTAAATATCTGAAGGATTTTGAGAGTTCTTGGCAAATTGGGTGGCTTCAATGAATAAAGTAACAACACAGACAAACACAGTTTACAAAAATAATCAAATTTATTTATACAACACTGTCAAGTTAATGACGGTGATTGAACTCATAAACAATGATCATTATAACAAAACAAGGCGTGTGTATGTGTGTGTGTGTGTGTGTGT
>NC_024327.1:14945849-14952955 GCF_000523025.1 Cynoglossus semilaevis | reverse complement strand
GATTGTTTTCTTCATCAAGGGGGGGTTTGAACGCCCCCCTTGATGAAGAAAACATGTTTTCTAGGAAGAGTATCTGAGACCAACAACATGGTCTCAGATACTAATTATTATAAGAATTTCTTAACATTATTACCATTTCTCTGTTGTTTAGAAAATTAGTAACTGCTCTACCTCACAGACTGAACAACTGTTGAGACACATACCTGTCTGAGCCTCTTGTTGGAGGTAGGCTGAGTGTTTTTTCTTAAGTTACTGCAAAAGGTTTGGAGGCATTTCATCCAATCCTTTTAAAAAAAAAAGGAGTGCATTTGTAAATACAAAAACAAATCGTACTGTCTGTAACATAATATTTTGTGAAATGGTAGAGGCTTAAAAAAGTGGGCTTTTATTCAACCAATTACATTGCATCTTGTTTTTTACATTTTTACAATGCTCTTTTCACACCTGTGCCTGCTCTGGAGCCTCTCCTGCAAAGTAGAATATGTACTGTTCCTCACTAAAGTGCTGGACAACAATCTGGAAACAGTTTGGCCTGAAAAGTTATAAAATGGAAATATGCATTTAATTACTTTATGATAAAGAAAACAAAACTTCCATAAGGTGTTTAAATTCACTGAGCATACAGAAATAAAGGGGCACAACCTCTTTTACAAATGTACTCGGAAAACAAGTTCTGATATCTTACCTGCCAAACAGACTGTCATGCACCCCATACACAGAGCACACACTCAGGTCAATCAGACCCTTTGGTTTTGTGGCTCTCTTCTCACTTTCAAAGTAGATAAGCTGGGCGTCGTTACCCTCCAGGATGAAGTAAAGGTTCTTCCACCGTTTGCCTTTACCTGAGGCCAAAGAGCAATGTTCACTGTCATGACTGACTTATTTTTATAGTGGGAGAGATTTGTTTTAAATCAAATACATAACAAAATATTATGTATTTGTAGTGTATTCAATTGAATATAGGTTAAAAGAATTTGCAAATCATCGTATTCTGTTTTTATTTACATTTAACACAACGTCCCACCTTCATTGGAATTGGGTTTTGTACATAAAACACACAAACCTTTGTTGAACAGAATGTAGCCTTTCTTGACAATGTTTTTGTAGAAAGCATCTTTTGGTTTCCGTCTGATAGTGTTGTAAATTTCTCTACCATCCACTGGGTCTGTAAGCACTTGTTCCTGGTGCTGCGGCAAAGTTCAAATAAAATTAAAATATTAATGAACCATCTATTTGTATAATGTATAAAGCATGTATGTAAAAAAACAAAAAAATAAAATAAAAAACATATATAAATAAATCTCAGTTGTTATTATATACACACGCATATAAAACACATGCACACACGCAATTTACATTTTGCTGGTATTGTAATCTTTGTGTGTAATTGTGTCCAAACTGGGAAGTAATAACATGTATGGATACAATTGTATTTATTTAGAACAAAATTCCTGAAATGTTAAGATTTCTAGTGGCCTCTAGATTTATCCATAGCTTCACACAGTTTCAATAACATTGTGATGAAACTGCACTAACCTGCACTGAAACAGGTTCTTTCAAGTTGTAGCCCTCAACAATTTGTTCCTTCTTATAATGGTCAATGATGTCATCAACGCTGTTGTAGTACCTCCCTCCCATCATGTACTGATTGTTGGGGGTGGGGGAGATCTTAAACCTTTGGATGTTTTCATTTGTGCGGAAAAAGAGAGAGTAGTCTCCAGGTGTGTTGTCAGATGGCCGGACTAAAAAACTGCACACCTGGCCAACTAGGAGCAGACGAACGGAGAGAGATTGTTTTCTTCATCAAGGGGGGGTTTGAACGCCCCCCTTGATGAAGAAAACATGTTTTCTAGGAAGAGTATCTGAGACCAACAACATGGTCTCAGATACTAATTATTATAAGAATTTCTTAACATTATTACCATTTCTCTGTTGTTTAGAAAATTAGTAACTGCTCTACCTCACAGACTGAACAACTGTTGAGACACATACCTGTCTGAGCCTCTTGTTGGAGGTAGGCTGAGTGTTTTTTCTTAAGTTACTGCAAAAGGTTTGGAGGCATTTCATCCAATCCTTTTAAAAAAAAAAGGAGTGCATTTGTAAATACAAAAACAAATCGTACTGTCTGTAACATAATATTTTGTGAAATGGTAGAGGCTTAAAAAAGTGGGCTTTTATTCAACCAATTACATTGCATCTTGTTTTTTACATTTTTACAATGCTCTTTTCACACCTGTGCCTGCTCTGGAGCCTCTCCTGCAAAGTAGAATATGTACTGTTCCTCACTAAAGTGCTGGACAACAATCTGGAAACAGTTTGGCCTGAAAAGTTATAAAATGGAAATATGCATTTAATTACTTTATGATAAAGAAAACAAAACTTCCATAAGGTGTTTAAATTCACTGAGCATACAGAAATAAAGGGGCACAACCTCTTTTACAAATGTACTCGGAAAACAAGTTCTGATATCTTACCTGCCAAACAGACTGTCATGCACCCCATACACAGAGCACACACTCAGGTCAATCAGACCCTTTGGTTTTGTGGCTCTCTTCTCACTTTCAAAGTAGATAAGCTGGGCGTCGTTACCCTCCAGGATGAAGTAAAGGTTCTTCCACCGTTTGCCTTTACCTGAGGCCAAAGAGCAATGTTCACTGTCATGACTGACTTATTTTTATAGTGGGAGAGATTTGTTTTAAATCAAATACATAACAAAATATTATGTATTTGTAGTGTATTCAATTGAATATAGGTTAAAAGAATTTGCAAATCATCGTATTCTGTTTTTATTTACATTTAACACAACGTCCCACCTTCATTGGAATTGGGTTTTGTACATAAAACACACAAACCTTTGTTGAACAGAATGTAGCCTTTCTTGACAATGTTTTTGTAGAAAGCATCTTTTGGTTTCCGTCTGATAGTGTTGTAAATTTCTCTACCATCCACTGGGTCTGTAAGCACTTGTTCCTGGTGCTGCGGCAAAGTTCAAATAAAATTAAAATATTAATGAACCATCTATTTGTATAATGTATAAAGCATGTATGTAAAAAAACAAAAAAATAAAATAAAAAACATATATAAATAAATCTCAGTTGTTATTATATACACACGCATATAAAACACATGCACACACGCAATTTACATTTTGCTGGTATTGTAATCTTTGTGTGTAATTGTGTCCAAACTGGGAAGTAATAACATGTATGGATACAATTGTATTTATTTAGAACAAAATTCCTGAAATGTTAAGATTTCTAGTGGCCTCTAGATTTATCCATAGCTTCACACAGTTTCAATAACATTGTGATGAAACTGCACTAACCTGCACTGAAACAGGTTCTTTCAAGTTGTAGCCCTCAACAATTTGTTCCTTCTTATAATGGTCAATGATGTCATCAACGCTGTTGTAGTACCTCCCTCCCATCATGTACTGATTGTTGGGGGTGGGGGAGATCTTAAACCTTTGGATGTTTTCATTTGTGCGGAAAAAGAGAGAGTAGTCTCCAGGTGTGTTGTCAGATGGCCGGACTAAAAAACTGCACACCTGGCCAACTAGGAGCAGACGAACGGAGAGAAGAAAACAAGGCTGGGTTTAATGCACACTCAGCAGCATAGTATGATAAACAGACGTGGATACAGAAAGGATAAAGCTGCAGGTGATTGATAACTACAATGCATCCCGAAAGTATTCACAGCGCTTCACTTTTTCCACATTTTGTTATGTTACAGCCTTATTCCAAAATAGATTAAATTCATTTTTTTCTCAAAATTCTACACAACACCCCATAATGACAATGTTAAAAAAGTTTTGGAAATTGTTGCAAATTTATTAAAAATAAAAAACCTTAGTAATCACATGTACACAGCCTTTACTTAATACTTTGTTGCTGCACCTGAGGCTGTAATTGCACGGCAGCAATTACAGCCTCAAGTCGTTTTGAATATGGGGCCACAAGCTTGGCACACCTATCTTTGGGCAGTTTCACCCATTCCTCTTTGGAGTACCTGTCAAGCTCCATCAGGTTGGATGGGAAGCGTCGGTGCACAGCCATCTACAGATCTCTCCAGAGGTGTGCAATTGGATTCAGGTCTGGGCTCTAACTGGGCCACCTAAGGACATTCACTGAGTTGTTCTGAAGCCACTCATTCGATAGCTTGGCTGTGTGCCAGTCATTGGCCTGCTGTTCATCCAGGATGTCTCTGTACTTTGCTGCATTCATCTTTCCGTCTATCCTGACTAGTCTTCCAGCTCCTGCTGCTGAAAAACATGCCCACAGCATGATGCTGCCACCACCATGCTTCACTGTAGGGATGGTACTGGCTTGGTGATGAGCAGTGCCTGGTTTTCTCCAAACGTGACACCTGGCATTCACTCCAAAGAGTTCAATTTTTGTCTCATCAGACCAGGGAATTTTGTTTCTCATGGTCTGAGAGTCCTTCAAGTGCCTTTTGGCAAACTCCAGGCAGGCTGCCATGTGTCTTTTACTAAGGAGTGGCTTCCGTCTGGCCACTCTACCATACAGGTCTGATTGGTGGATTGCTGCAGAGATGGTTGTCCTTCTGGAAGGTTGTCCTCTCTCCACAGAGGAACGCTGGAGCTCTGACAGAGTGACCATCGGGTTGTTGGTCACCTCCCTGACTAAGGCCCTTCTCCCCTGATCACTCAGCTTAGTTGGCCGGCCAGTTCTAGGAAGAGTCCTGGTGGTTCCAAACTTCTGCCACCTACGGATGATGGTGGCCACTGTGCTCATTGGAACCTTCAAAGCAGCAGAACATTTCTGTAACCTTTCCTAGCCTTGTGCCTCGAGTCAATCCTGGCCGGTCTACATACAATTCCTTTGTTTGCATGCTTGGTTTGTGCTTTGACATGCACTGTCAACCCCGGGACCTTATATAGACAGGTGTGTGCCTTTCCAAATCATGTCCAATCAACTGAATTTACCACAGGTGGACTCCAATTAAGCTGCTGAAAGATCTCAAGGATGATCAGTGGAAACAGAATACACCTGAGCTCAATTTTGAGCTTCATGGTAAAGGCTGTGAATACTTATGTACATGTGATTTCTCAGGTTTTTTTATTTTTTGGAATAAGGCTGTATTATAACAAAATGTGGAAAAAGTGAAGCGCTGTGAATACTTTCCAGATGCACTGTATATGGAAGGAAGAGAGAGATGGTACCTGTCATCAGCAGGTTGTAGGCCTCTTGCTTTGTGATCTTTCCATGATACCAGCTATTTGAGATACAGCAGAGAGGAGAGAAAGAGAGAGAAAGAGAAATAAACAAATTAATTTGCTGAATCACCAAAATGCAGATGTCCAGTCGTGCCGACTACTACAGTATCTGTCAATAAATCTGACATCGTAACTAAATCAAAACTGTGCTGAGTTAAATTCTGAGATATGCGTGCAATGCACTCCACACAATGAGTTATTGTTTTATGTAAAAAGCCAGAACAGCTGCAAATACTGAAGGTCATCAATAAGGAGGACTTTGGACCCATATAGTGCTCTAATGTTTTTGGCTTTGTACAGATTACATTTCATGTCACAAAAGGGCCAGACCTAAACACTGGATAACAAATTATTCCAAATTATGGCAAGACATTTAACCATTTATTACAAAAAAGTTTAACTCATTAGGTGGATCTGTTGTTCAATCAACAGTGGACACTTGAAAGAACAATTTATCACACTTACATTTTCCCCTCATGTGGATCCTCCTCTCGATCCTGGTAATATGCGAGAAACACACATGTATTAAAACACAAACTTAAAACAATGACTAGTCTTGCTTCTCTCTTTGTACTGTAGTTTATGTTTAAGTTTATGTTTATTAATTTTCTTGACATTAAAATACAGAGAATTATTTGATGTTGCACGTACTACTTCCTCCACCAGATCCTCTACGATGAGGCCCTGCTCCTCTGTGCGAACATTGGTGACCCACATCCAGCCATCGTCCAGCTCATTGTGAACAATAAACATGTCTTCTTTGAGGAAACTAAAAAACACACAATCATTTAACATAGACAACAAAAAATGAAAGAAAACATTGGCATGTGAAATAACAAAATAAAAAGCAAAAATTAGCAAATAAGCATTTACATTGCTAAATATAGTTTGTTATAATATTGTACTCTGCAACATCTTAATGACTATTATTTGAAATTATTTTATTAATTATTTTACTTTTTAAAATGTTTGATGCAACAAAATCACCATCATTTAATATTTTAATAATTGTAATGTCAAAGCGCTACCAGCAGGCGTCCTCTTTGAATCATAAAATTTGGAACAATTCTGCAATATGCAAGGTTGTAGGTGACAAATGTTCGTTAATCAAAAATTCTGAAACAATAAATATAATAAATACAAATTTTAATCAGTGATTTCACTGAGATTTGTGAATATTTTAATATGTACAATAACAATACAATGCAACAATATAAAGAGTATCCTGGTGGGTAGCCACAGAAAATGTACCTGATCTCATCAGTATCTGGCACTTTGGTGTATGGTAGTATAGCCCTGACCCTCCTCCTGTCTTCTACAGGCTGTAAGAAAGACAAAAAAAAATTGACTAACCTCCACAATATTCAGATTGTATTCATTTTAATATATTTTATTATAAAGAAAAAAAAATTGTGTTATATAAAAACATTACTATTCTGGCACATATCAGTAAATTTTGATATACAATCTCCCTTAAACCAACCTCTATATCTGCTGTTCATCATAGGCCATAAGGTGAACCCGATTATCGTTCCATCTCGCTCTGACGTCTGAGAACTACACAAGCTCAACTTCATAAATAAGAACGAGTTATGTTAAACTTACAGCAAAAAGTTAATCGAAAAATATCCTGCCCGTTTTTCATATTGATGCATTTTATAAAGAACTAGTGTCTTCGGGGCGCAATAAGATTTTGGTGCACGGGCGGTGACACGGTTCGACATGTGATCGTGCTACACCAATCGAGTAGCTGGTTGATGTCAACACTTTCGGCAACACGGCTTCCTCCGTGGTTCTACTTAACGTTACCGATAGAGAGGAATTCTCTCAAGTCTTCTAAAGTGGGCCAAATGGATTCTAAACAGTGCTT
>NC_024327.1:14941437-14945523 GCF_000523025.1 Cynoglossus semilaevis | reverse complement strand
GTACAATCAGGTGTACAATCTGTTCATGCTGTTGAAGACCTGCGGTGTGATCATGAAGAATGTGAGTCAAGGGTGTTTTTGCATGCACAACATGCTGCAAAAGAGCATGCAACTGTCATCATTAAGAGCCCTGACACTGATGTGGGAGTCATTGCTGTAAGTATGTAGACAAATTTACCATGCAGCTTATATTTTTTCACAGGGACGGGCAACAGGACACGCATCATTGACATTACCAAGGTGTCATCAGCTCTTGGAACCAGTGTGTGTTCAGCCTTGATTGGCATGCACATTCTCTGGGTGTGACTCCACAAGTGCCTTTTATGGTAAAGGAAAAAGAAAGACATTTTCTGTGGCAAGTGAGCGGGAAGAGTACCTTAAGAGTTTTAAAAATCTGGGTGCTAACTTTAACTTAGACCACTCAACATTTGCACTGCTTTGCAAATATGTATGTATAGAGAGGAAGCCGTGTTGCCAGATGTGTTGACATCAATCAGCTACTCGATTGGTGTAGCACGATCATGTGTCGAACCGCTCGCGCACCAAAATCTTATTGCGTCCTGAAGACGCTAGTTCTTTATAAAATGCATCGATATAAAAAACGGGCAGGATATTTTGCGACAAATTTTTTGCTGTAAGTTTAACGTAACTCGTTCTTATTTATGAAGTTGAGATCATGTAGTTCCCAGACGTTGGAGCGGAATTCAATTTCTAAAGGACTTTACGTGGTTCACCTTACGGCCTATCATCCATCATTAACCAAAAGGTTTAAAAATAAGTTCTAAACAAAGTATTCCAGATATTCTGTCCACTCTGAGACACTGACTCTTACCTCTGGAGGAGCCACTGGAGTTAGCAATTTTTCTCCCTTTAGCAGACAAGACACATAGCTGTAATAACCAATCAGGTCTGATAGAGACGAGAACCGCCGTCCACCAATGTAATAGTCTCCACACATGGCAATTATTCTGGGAGGGTAAAAGCAAACAATGATTTGGTTAATTTTAATATCTTTTAACACAGTAAATGTAACAGTAATGTGTGACCCTGTAAGCTGGGTCACAGTTGGACAATTACAAAACAGGAGTAAATCAGGCTGGAGATAGTGTGAAAACAGAAGAAGAGGTGGCTCAATAGATGCTTGGTATAGGATATGTGATCCTGATAAAAAAATCCATCTATCCTGTCATATTACTCACCTACTGCTGTGCTGAACACAATCGTATGACATCACCCTATTCAACTTTGTGTGTCATCCAATTATTTCATGTCCCTAATTCCCTTACAAAACCTTGCATCACCCTCAAAACAAAAAAAGTAATCTCAGACATACACTAAAAAGAAGGAAATGATGTCATTGTTGAGTCTAACCTGACCACACAATATAAATAAAAATCACAACAGTCCAGTCCGAATCAATAGTACACAAAGAGAGACTAAAGTATACACATATCTGAAGTTGGAGTTTACATCTAAGGATTATATAAATGCCTATTGAACGTTTAACATGAAACGGAAAGCATGAGTGCTGTGAAAACAATTCAGTTTTTTTTAAAGATCGTCACTGATAATCATTTCTTTTCTATCAATAAAACCTGAACAGAACTTCTTAAAAATGTGCCCCTATTCTTAACCTTCTACCCAAGTCCTGGTGAGGAAGTTAAGCTGCGGCTCCTGTGTGCATTTCCTTCCACAAAAAGTCACATATAGGTATATTTCTGATCAACTAATAGACGATAAAATGAAACGCTTTTAAAAGCCGATTTCAATAGGCCAGGAAATGCAGGTCCAGGAACAGTACCACTGACTAACACCAGAAACCTCTCCCTGCTTTGGACATTATTTTATTAATTCATCCATTCACCTACTACTGTTAAATATTTTTGAAGATCAGAGGAGCACCAAAACCTGCAGTTATCAGGGGGTAGGACACACGCTGAAGCGCTAACCAGTCTATCATTGGGCCACATATATATACAACAACCACACTCACCTTCATCCCTATGGTCAATTAAGATTGTCCATTTACCCTAATCTTGCATGTTTATGGAACATTTACTCTCAACACAACGACAGAAAGACCATCAGTTACCATTGGGGATCAAACCTAGCAAACCATTTTGTTATTACGCAAAAGTACAAACCACTTATCCACCATGTGGCCCTATTCTTTAGACATCTTTTTTTATTTAAAATCAATAACTTTTTCTATTTAAATCTTTATTGATCTATTTTTACTAACTGAATATTTTGGTACACATTTCCAGATAGACTTCTTCTCATCTCCATTTTATTACTCCTTACTCTTTGAAAGAAATTGTATATATGATGATATATTGAGAGACCGACAAGCAATGTGGGTGTTGGGGATCGGCTGGAGTCCTTCATCTTTCACGCTGACCATTAGATCAAGTCTTTTAGCATAGCCTAAAGACTGCAAGTGGGGTTGAAGAAAGGAACTCCGTGGTAAAATCAATGAGTTTCAAAGCCAACTCATGGTTTTTCCCCTTGTTAAAAACACTTAATAGCCAAATCTGGTCATTCAGTATGTTGTGATCTAAATTGTAAAACCTATGACCTATAATGTTCAGCAAGGACAGGTATAACTATACTGGGTGAAATTAGTAGGGTATTTATAGCCCCAAGCCACACAGTATAAATTACACACTATCTCTGGCACTTAAATACAACTCTAAAGCCACACACTCACACACACACACACACACACACACATATACAGTGAATATAAAAAGTCTACACACCCTTGTACAAATGCCAGGTTTTTGTGATGTAAAAAAAAAGACACAAAGATAAATAATTTCACAACTTTTTTCCACTTTTCATGTGACCTATAACATGTAATAGGCAAATGAAAAACAAACTGAAATCTTCATGAGCAAAAAATAAAAACTTAAAATAACCTTGTTGCATAAATATGCACACCTTTAAACTAATACAGTGCTGTGAAAAAGTGTTTGCCCTGTTCCTGCTTTCTGTATTTTTTGCATAGTTATTAGACACAAAGGTTTCAGATCATCAAACCAATTGTAATATCACACAGAGACAACCTAAGGAAATACAAATGCAGTTTCTAAATGATGAGTTGATTTATTAAGGCACCAAAAAAAACTCAAACCTATCTGGCCCTATGTGAAAGAGTAATTGCCCTCTGAACCTAATAACAGGTTGTGCCACCCTTGGCACCAATAACTGAAATCAAGCATTTGTGATAATTGGTGATGAGTCTTTCATATCACTGTGGAGGAATTTTGGCCCACTCCTCTTTATAGAATTGTTTCAACTCCGCCATATTGGATTTTTTCTAGCATGAACTGCCCATTTAAGGTCACACCACATCATCTCAATTGGATTTAAATCCGGACACTGACTTGGCCACTCCAAAACCATAATTTTGTTTTTTTGAGCCATTCAAAAGTGGACTTGCTGATGTGTTTCGGATTGTTGTCCTGCTGCATGATCCAAGAGCACTTGAGTTGAACTGCTGGCCGGACGTTCTCCTTCAGGATTTTCTGGTAGACAGCAGAATTCATTGTTTGATCAATCACAGCAAGTAGTCCTGGTCCTGAGGTAGCAAAGCAGCCCCAGACCATCACACTGCCACCACCATGCTTCACTGTTGGCTTAATGTTATTTTTATCAAATGCTGTGCTATTTTTACGCCAGTTGATAATGATAATTCCCTCCACCCTGACTAAATGAAAGCAAGGTGGCGGCGCGCACGGGTGCAGCGGCTCGTAGCTCTCTAACTTGGTGTTTGTTTTTACTGTATATAGTACCTTTTTTGAGTGAATTTTTTTATTTATGTGACGCCGTCACCCAATACAGTCGCCAGAACCTAATCAACCTGGGTTTTAGACACAATCTCTGTGTTACTGGCGATTACCAGAGAACACACAACATACCGGAGGACATAGCGAGACCACCGGGGTCTCCGTGGATGGTCAGCCCGCCCAGCAGGCGGAAAAGGCGGCGGAGAGAGAGGAAGCAGAAGCGGGGATGCCGGTCGGGCTTGGATGCGAAGATAAGTAAAAAACCACATCGGTCAGCACTTACAAGGACCTTTCT
>NC_024327.1:14937839-14938462 GCF_000523025.1 Cynoglossus semilaevis | reverse complement strand
TGGACCCCACCCGACACCTGGCTGCGCCTAGAAATTCTGTCCATAGAGATAATGAACAGAACTGGTGACAAACGGCAGCGCTGCCATAGTCCAACATGCACCGGGAACAGGTTCGACTTACTGCCGGCAATGCGAATCAAGCTCCTACTCCAAGCGTACAGGGACCAGAAAGCCCTTAGAGGGTCCCCGCCCCCATACTCTCGGAGCACCCCCCACAGAATACCACGAGGGACATGGTCAAAAGCCTTTTCCAAGTCCACAAAACACATGTGGACCGGTTGGGCAAACTCCCATGAACCCTCAAGCACCCTGTGGAGGGTATAGAGCTGGTCCAGTGTTCCACGACCAGGACGAAAACCGCATTGTTCCTCTTGAATCCGAGGTTCGACTATTGGCCGGATTCTCCTCTCCAGTACCCTGAAATAGACTTTTCCCAGGAGGCTGATGATGGTGATCCCCGATAGTTGGAACACACCCTCCGGTCCCCCTTTTTGCAAAGAGGCACCACCACCGCGGTCTGCTAGTCCAGAGGTACTGTCCCGGACTGCTGGAGATGTGTCAACCAAGACAGCCCCACAACATCCAGAGACTTAACGTACTCAGGGCGGATCTCATCCACCCCC
>NC_024327.1:14934996-14936557 GCF_000523025.1 Cynoglossus semilaevis | reverse complement strand
CAACATAGCTCCTAGGTTCATTCGGATACTCGAACCCCTCCACCATGTTCAGGTTGCGGTTCAAGGAGGGTTGTTTTTAATGTATTACCCTGTATGCATGTGTGGCAAAATGTGTTAGATATACTTTCTCGTGCTCACGAGATACGTTTCTTTTTTTTCTTTTCCCATGTCACTTTAGGGGCTCCGTACAAATGCCACGTATTTGTGATGTAAAAAAAGACACAAAGATAAATAATTTCACAACTTTTTCCACTTTTAATGTGACCCATAAGATGTAATAGGCAATTGAAAAACAAACTGAAATCTTCATGAGGGAAAAATAAAAAATAAAAACTTAAAATGACCTTGATGCATAAATATAAACACCCCCTTATAACTGGGGGCATGGCTGTGTTCGGATTTACCAATTACATTGAAACTCATGTTAAATGGAGTCAGCACACACCTGTCACCATTTAAAGTGTCTCTCTATGTATGTGCGGAAAAATGTCTTAGATATACTTTCTCGTGCGCACGAGAAAGTATCTTTTTTTTTTTTTTCATCATGTCCCTTTAGGGGCTCCGTACATTTGTACAAGAGTGTGTAGACTTTTTATATCCACTGTATACATACATGCACGCACAGAGAAAAAGAAATTAAATGACAAACATACTTTAAAACTAAGTGAGTAACCTACTTATGGGAATCAGATTCCCCGCACAACTAAGGGGTGTCCAAGTACCATCAGTAGTAGGCATACCGTAGTTTGAAAACCACTAATTTAGCAAATATCTGTTCTTTTTTTTTTCTATGCTAAGGTGTTGTCGATTTTTTGTGATCTAACATGATTACTCACTGCATCAAAAGGGGTTAAATAAGCAGCTGGAATATATTAAGCAGTAATTACCTAATGGAGGGTTTTTCCTGTTTGCTCAGTTAATTTCCAGCGATGACTTTTCTTGGACAGGTACTGCATCTCAATAATGGATAGTCATACAATCATTAATGGGGAGGACAGATTGTGATGCATAATCTCTCTCGTTTATTGGGTGTATTGTGATAACTTACGCTGTACTACAGCAGCTGTGCCCTCTGTGTTATACCTCATGTTCACCTACATGTACTGCACACAAGCAGTCTTTTGCATGTCACGCTAAAGGAGTGGTGGAGTGAAGAAGACAATCATATGCAATCATAAGTCAAAATGCATTGTTCTCGAGGTATTGTGTGTCTAAATCAGGATGGCATACACCAGGCATGCCCAAACTGTTCCTCAAAGGGCCATGTGGCTGCAGGTTTTTGTTCCAACCAAACAAGAGCACATAGTTTGACCAATCAGCTGTCTGAAGACTCAGACCAGTTGATTAAACCTGTCAACTCAGGTGTGTTAGATTTCAGTGGTTTTCACCTTTGGTTGGGTCTGCAGCAGGAAGATTATAAGACACCAAATGGCTTTCCCGAGCACACAGTCACATAGCCCCACACATTCAAAGAGAATTTCCCCAAATTCTCTTCACACCAACTTTCTAAAAACACCTCTACTCCCTGGGAACAATGGGAGATCTTCACACCAACTTTCTA
>NC_024327.1:14929292-14934567 GCF_000523025.1 Cynoglossus semilaevis | reverse complement strand
AATCAGTGAGATCATTCATTATGTGAAGAAACAGGTGTCATTCAGGTGGCCCTTATTTAAGGGTGAAGCCAGCACATGTTGTACATGCAATTCTCTCTGAAAACTTGAGAAAGATGGGTCGTGCCAGACATTGTTCAGAAGAAAAGCGTGCTTTAATTAAAATGTTGATTTGAGAGGAGAAAACATAAATTAGTGCAGAAAATGGTAGGCTGCTCAGCTAAAATGATCTCCAATGCTTTAAAATGGAAAGCCAAACCAGAGAGACGTGGAAGAAAGCGGAAGACTACCATTCGAATGGATCGAACAATAGCCAGAATGGCAAAGAATCAGCCAATGATGAGCTCCAGGGAGATCAGAGACGACCTGAAGTTACCTGTGAGTACCGTGACAATTAGAAGACGCTTGTGTGAGGCTAATCTATCGGCAAGAAGCCCCCGCAAAGTCCCACTGTTTAAAAAAAGAGTGCTGAAAAATGTGCTGAAGAGGATGCAATTTGCTAAAGACCATATCGACTGGCCTAAAGAGAAATGGAGAAACATTTTGTGGACTGATGAAAGTAAGATTGTTCTTTTTGGCTCCAAGGGACGCAGACAGTTTGTCAGACGACCCCCAAAAACTGAATTCAAGCCACAGTACACCGTAAAGACCGTGAAGCATGGTGGTGCAAGCATCATGATATGGGGCTGTTTCTCTTATTATGGTGTTGGGCCTATTTATCGCATACCAGGGATCATGGATCAATTTGCTTACATCAAAATACTTGAAGAGGTCATGCTGCCTTATGCAGAAGAGGAAATGCCCTTGAAATGGGTGTTTCTACAAGACAACGACCCCAAACACACCAGTAAGCGTGCAGCATCTTGGTTCCAGAACAACAAAATTAAGGTTATGGAGTTGCCAGCCCAATCCCCGGACCTTAATCCAATAGAAAACTTGGGGTGACATCAAAAATGCTGTTTCTGAGGCAAAACCAAGAAATGCAGAGGAATTGTGGACAGTTGTCAAATCATCCTGGGCTGGAATACCTGTTTACAGGTGCCAGAAGCTGGTTGACTCCATGCAGCACAGATGTCAAGCTGTTCTCAAAAACAGTGGTTATACAACTAAATATTAGTTTAGTGATTCACAGGGATGCTAAATCTTCACATTTTTTTCAATTTATTGAGTAAATATTTGAGTTTGTAATGAAAAATGCAGACACTGCTATTTTTTTGAACAGCCCAATACAATTTTTTCCTTCATTTTCTGTTAAGTAATTAAAATATTGGTACTTTTTTTCATGGTTTGATGTAAAATATAATGTGGGGTTCCCAACGAATGGAAATAAAAATAAAAATATAAGGATTTTGAGCTTTACTCACGTTTTATAAAACACTGCTATTATTTTGAACACAACTGTATAAGCGTAAACAACTAATGATACTTTAGAAGTTATTCTTGAGAAGTTGGAAGTTATTCTTGAGAGGATTTGCGTATTAACAACTGTTGTACAAGATTTCCTTGAATACTTCTCCAGTCATTTATTTTGCTTTATTGTTGGACCTGTTTTGTTTGACGTTATGCTATTAAAACGAATCGACTATCTACCAGCTGCTTCCACTTCTTGCCTGAAGACATCTCGCACAGCAAGAATCTTTCAGGTGTGCTACTGCTTGGTTGGAACAAAAACCTGCAGCCACAGCGGCCCTTCGTGGAACAGTTTGGGCACCCCTGGCATACACTGTTGGTGAGAGCATGACAACACACTTGACATTACTGCCCTCAAGCTTCTGCATTGTTTGTGATGCTTTGTTTTTATGCTCTCAGTTTTTAGTAACTTCTAAAACCTTTTTTTTTTACATTGTGGTGATACATTTTTGATTCAAATTATGAGTTAGACTCCCGTCAAAAATATTTACCATTGTTTCCTCATTGGATATACACTACCATTTCATACCTGAAGTGGTTGACCAGGTTGGTCATGCTGAGGAAGGACAGGACAAAGGAACCAGGCCGGCGGTCACTCTCCCTGATGAGGTAGCTGCCAGGGTTCCGGGCCTGGCGCAGCCGCTCCTCAGCGATGGTTCGGTCAAGCTTGCCATGGTACCACCTAAATAAAACAGGAGAAAAAATGTTACAACGTTGAAAAGATAATAGGGGCAGTGAGCATCTAACCACAGCATGGAAAAGTGATGTCTGTGTGACAAGTTAGTAATATTTAGATGTAGGGTAAATGTGTAACTGAAGTTACAAGGCTATGGACAATGGAAGTAAGAAAAAAATAATGTGATAAAAATGAATAAATTATATAATAATAAAATTATGGAAAAAAGCACAATAACAATAACTGTTCATTAACAACTCAGACTTTGCGAACAATGACCGATATGTTAAAATATTAAGTGTGAAAGATGTTTAGTTTTTATTGCCTTATCTGCAAATTTAGCCCAACACACAAAAGTCTGTAGATGACTCATTACTTGACTCCATCTAACCACAACCTTATCAAATATTGACAACACACAATATTTACTTCCTCTTTCCCCTGTTTAAAAATATCACAAATTATGATACAGATTTACAACAACTGGTGTAACTTTAGAAACACCCAACATACAGTACATGCCAGAGGTCATATTATGGCAGCTCTTAAGACTTAAGCATGTTTGATTCTAGCCTTGACAGCAGGACAATCCTTGAAATATTCAGATAGATAGAAAAATGTTCATGAGGTTTAAGTCAGGTTTTAAAGTAATTTTCACAGGGCGTCAAATGACAGTTTACTGCACACAGGTTTGTAAATCAGCCACAGTGCCAAAGAGCTGTTGTGAACACAAGACCCTTCTACATTTTAATCGATTACAACGCATTGATTTGATGCACAATCAGGTCTTAATGTGTGTATGTAGCAGAATTTATTTTTCAAAACAGTGCTACTTGTGTTTTGCTTGTTTAATTTAAGTAACAAAAACATGGAAGAATGTGACACTGATCCTTAATAAAATGTACCGTATTTTCCGCACTATAAAGCGCACTTAAAAGCCTTTAGTTTTCTCAAAAATCGACGGTGCGCCTTATAACCCGGTGCGCCTTATGTATTACTTCTGGTTGTGTGTACTGAGCTCGAACCGATTTTATAAAGCCAAACCACACAGCGCATCACACATGATGGCACACAACTGAAGCACACTGGGAGCCAACAATGACATTTAACTGTTAAACTCTGTTATCACAATTAAAAGATGCTCAACAACAATTGTTACAGTATGGTTGTGTAACCCAAATCCACGCAACATCTCGTCGTGCCTCCCAACACCCGGAGACTCTACACGTTGTTTTTGAATTGAAGATGTATGGTGCAATGCAAGACGACTCAGACGCATGGCTGTCGATTTTTTTCGTGGTCAAAAAATATTTTTATATCTCCCATTATATCGATACAGGAAACACAAACATACTCTCTCTGCAAAAAACATCCGCACTTCCGCACGGAACAGCGACAAAACAACAATACGGTATAAGCCATAAGGTGAACCCGATTATCTTTTCATCTCGCTCCGACGTCTGGGAACCACACGATCTCAACTTCATGAATAAGAACGAGTTACGTTAAACTTACAGCAAAAAGTTCAACGCAACATATCCTGCCTGTTTTTTATATCGATGCATTTTATAAAGAACTAGCATCTTCAGGGCGCAATAAGATTTTGGTGCGCGAGCGGTGGCACGGTTCGACGCGTGCCATCGTGCTACATTGGCAACACGGCTACCTCCGTGGTTCTACTTAACGTTACCGATAGACAGGAATTCTCCCAAAAGTCTGTATATACAAGTCTGTATATACGTTTTAATAAAGCTTTTTTTATGATTAATCAGTGTTGTATTTAGTTAGGAGAGAATACATGAACGAATGAATAAACAAATGGTGCTTGTCATTGATTACTTCCTTTTATTGATCAAAATGACTTAACATACAAAGTTTACCTTATCGTCTTTTTTCCTCATTGTTCTTCGTGCAGGCGGCTTTGTATAAAGCACTTTTTAGAACCCATTTGGCCCACTTTAGAAGACCGCTGGGAGAATTCCTCTCTATCGGTAACGTTAAGTAAAACCATGGAGGAAGCCGTGTTGCAAGCATTAGCATTAGTAAAATCACAATTTAAAAATGAAAAATAGAAGAAGAAAAAAACGTCTTTACATTTTCTTGTGGCAGTTTGCTGTTTATTTTTATATAAACTCTGATACTGAATTATTGCATATTGCTGCCAGTTATTTCAACTGATGTGATTGCGTAAAGAAGACAGAAAGGCCTAAACCATGACAGAGGTGATAGGATATAGTTCTACTATCATCTTGTGGAATGCTTCATCATGTTGGTACATGAAATGTGACGTATCATTCTCTGCTCTACTGACACTCCACACAGCGTGATGCATTTATGTCTCTGCTTGTAGCTCACTCACAACCAACAAAACCCGGACCAAAAAAATCCAATAATGGAAAGTTCATTTGAGTTTCAGTGGCTAATTATTCACTTGCTAAACTTTTCAGTTTCTGTGGTCAATTACTGCAACTGTGTCTGAGCGCAAACATACAGTTTACTGTTCCTATGAAGTTATTTAGGAAATATATTTGTGCGAAGAATACTTTTAAGGTTCTGATAAACATGGTTACAATTTTCATTGTTTTCATATTATCATAAATAAAATAATGTTCTTCTTTGCTGTAACTACACTCCATTTCTTAAGAAAAGGAGCAAAACACAGCCATACTACAAAAATGAAGGGGATAAGGAGGCGTTTTTTTTATCACAGTAAACTTAAACCAGGCCTCATCTTGTCACTGAAATCCAAGAGAACAAGATGCTGAGATAAAAAGCAACAATATCCCTTTTAAGCATCACTTTGGAGAAGACTAATAATTTTTTTGTGGTGAACATTTTTAGAAATCAGTTTAAGAGAAGAAAAAAGGAAACTGTCTTGTTACTAAATCTAAGGAACATAAATGAGTTCCAGCCCATTTTTTTAATGCTGATTAGCAACAAATGCAGTGCAGTGACTAAATAGTAGTCCTAGACAGTTACACTTACTGACATTAGTGTGTCTGTGAGCTGTTGGTTTTCATCAGTAAGATACACAGCACAGTCCATCATGTCCAAACCAGTCTGACCACATATTTAACTTTAATTTAAAAAATATATATATTTTCAAAGAAAGTAGGAAACAACTTTCTTCAGATATATCTGTGACAAGCTACCATCTAAATGTAAAAAAGCCTCAAAATGAGGACACCACTA
>NC_024327.1:14923734-14929222 GCF_000523025.1 Cynoglossus semilaevis | reverse complement strand
ATTCATTTTGCCTTAGACTATGTAGTTCTTACAATTGTGCATGTTGTCAATAATGCATCAGCACCATTTGAAAGAATGACAACATAGATTTTAGATTTACAATTTAAACACTATACAGTGACTATACAGTGACTTAAGAGACTTTGAGCGATACATTCATCTGCAAAAGCAGACCCTCAATCACACATTTTAATATAAAAAAAATTACAATGCATAATGCATTTACCATCATGCCTTACTACAGCTCAAAATAGACTAACATTTAATTCTGAGGGAATATGGATGAACTGAATTTCTCAGATAAATAAACCACATGAGCAGAAGTCAAGCAAATTGCAGGGTGAAATGCCCCACTTATGCCGAGTTTGCCCTGTGCTGCATCTCTCTACGCTTTGTTCCGTGGTCTCAAAAAGAGCAGCCACTCCAGTGACACAGCTTCTGGGCAGAGAAAAACCATGAGCTCCGATGAAGGAAACGGAGCAGTGGCAAGTTTAATTCCGTAAACGGCATGATGATGTGACCCTCCGGCTGCCGTAATGAAGTCATCTCACTTCGATGAGATCAATGAGCAATATCCACTGAGGAAAAATGAATAAGACAGCACTGCTGTGTCAGTTTTCCTGCTCTGAAGGAGGACGAGGTTAATCTTTTAAAGAACGTAGTCTGCGCCCACATCACCGTCCACTGACATTCTTCTTTTACCCTGTGCACTCTCTCTCTTATGAAGACTGCCTATTGGACTTTTAGACACTGGGACAGCCAGGGGAGGAGTGGCATCTGTGCGCACACATGGCCATTCACGTATGATACACAAGCCCTCAGACACAGGCATACATTAGTGGAATCGTGCCACAAACCTTGGTGACTTTACAGTAAGCTGATATACAACTGGTTTTAACGCAGCCAAGATTAAACTGAACATTATGATTAAATGCCTCTGACGCAAACCATACTTGCCTAAATTAACATAGTGAATGCCATGATTTTTCACTGTTTTTATTCCTTTTTCTAACTTCAAATCTTCTTTGGGATATCTTAAAGGTAATCATCCACTGCTTACTAAGAACTGTCTACATTTTTGTTTAGTGAATGTCTTTGTTCCAGCACTTTAAGTTAACATTAGTGTTTGCCGTCATCATTTCCTTATACATGTATATGTATTATACATGTACAGGGAGTGCAGAATTATTAGGCAAATTAGTATTTTGACCACATCATCCTCTTTATGCACGTTGTCTTACTCCAAGCTGTATAGGCTTGAAAGCCCACTACCAATTAAGCATATCAGGTGATGTGCATCTCTGTAATGAGAAGGGGTGTGGTCTAATGACATCAACACCCTATATCAGGTGTGCATAATTATTAGGCAACTTCCTTTCCTTTGGCAAAATGGGTCAGAAGAGGGACTTGACAGGCTCAGAAAAGTCAAAAATAGTGAGATATCTTGCAGAGGGATGCAGCACTCTTAAAATTGCCAAGCTTCTGAAGCGTGACCATTGAACAATCAAGCGTTTCATTCAAAATAGTCAACAGGGTCGCAAGAAGCGTGTGGAAAAACCAAGGCGCAAAATAACTGCCCATGAACTGAGAAAAGTCAAGAGTGCAGCTGCCAAGATGCCACTTGCCACCAGTTTTGCCATATTTCAGAGCTGCAACATCACTGGAGTGCCCAAAAGCACAAGGTGTGCAATACTCAGAGACATGGCCAAGGTAAGAAAGGCTGAAAAACGACCACCACTGAACAAGACACACAAGCTGAAACGTCAAGACTGGGCCAAGAAATATCTCAAGACTGATTTTTCTAAGGTTTTATGGACTGATGAAATGAGAGTGAGTCTTGATGGGCCAGATGGATGGGCCCGTGGCTGGATCGGTAAAGGGCAGAGAGCTCTAGTCCGACTCAGACGCCAGCAAGGTGGAGGTGGGGTACTGGTATGGGCTGGTATCATCTAAGATGAGCTTGTGGGGCCTTTTCGGGTTGAGGATGGAGTCAAGCTCAACTCCCAGTCCTACTGCCAGTTTCTGGAAGACACCTTCTTCAAGCAGTGGTACAGCAAGAAGTCCGCATGCTTCAAGAAAAACATGATTTTCATGCAGGACAATGCTCCATCACACGCATCCAAGTACTCCACAGCGTGGCTGGCAAGAAAGGGCCTAAAAGAAGAAAAACTAATGACATGGCCTCCTTGTTCACCTGATCTGAACCCCATAGAGAACCTGTGGTCCCTCATCAAATGTGAGATTTACAAGGAGGGAAAACAGTACACCTCTCTGAACAGTGTCTGGGAGGCTGTGGTTGCTGCTGCACGCCATGTTGATCGTGAACAGATCAAAACACTGACAGAATCCATGGATGGCAGGCTTTTGAGTGTCCTTGCAAAGAAAGGTGGCTATATTGGTCACTGATTTGTTTTTGAATGTCAGAAATGTATATTTGTGAATGTTGAGCTGTTATATTGGTTTCCCTGGTGAAATAAATAATTGAAATGGGTATATATTTGTTTTTTGTTAAGTTGCCTAATAATTATGCACAGTAATAGTCACCTGCACACACAGATATCCTCCTAAAATAGCTAAAACTAAAAAAGCCCCACTCCAACTCCCAAAAATATTCAGCTTTGATATTAATGAGTATTTTGGGTTCATTAACAACATGGTTGTTGTTCAATAATAAAATTAATCCTCAAAAATACAACTTGCCTAATAATTCTGCACTCCCTGTATTTACATGGCCTTGTTTTCTCAATGAAGAGAATTTGGAAAGCTCCAGTGTGCCAGACAACAGCTATAAATTCATTCAATTATTCAGAGAAGGAAAAGAGAGAGGCAGTATGCAAGGGGAAGTAAACCACACAGAGGAGCAATGAGGGGAAAACCATTTATCCATATCCACAAAACTACCATATTTTCCACACTATAAGGCACACTTAAAAGCCTTTAATTTTCTCAAAAATCAACAGTGCGCTTTATAACCCGGTGCGCCTTATGTATCACTTCTGGTTGCGCTTACTGAGCTCAAACCGATTTTATAAAGCCAAACCACACAGTGCATCACACATGATGGCAACCAACTGAAGCACACTGGGAGCCAACAACAACGTTTAACTCTGTTATTACAATTAGAAGATCCATCCATCCATCCATTTTCATCTGCTTATCCATTACCGGGTCACAGGGGCAGCAGTCTCCATGACCGCCACCCACAAATCCCCCCGCCCCACCCCCCCCCCAACCCTTCCTGCGGGTGGTGAGTCCACTGGAAGGTACCAACCGCCCTAACCAGGACTCGAACTTGCCCAGGAGGTGAACCCTGGGGTTTCACACCAATGACAAAGACATTGCCTCTGGACCAAAGCGCCACACAATTAGAAGATGCTCAACAACAATTATTACAGTATGGTTGTGTAACCCAAATCCGTGCAACGTCACGTCGTGCCTCCAAACACCCGGAGACAGAGTTGTGTTTTTGTGTTGTCGATGTATGGTGCGATGCAGGATTTTTTCGTGGTCAAGAGCTCTTTTTATTTCTCCTTTTTTGCGCACTTAAAAACCTGTAATTTCCTCAAAAATCGACAGTGCGCCTTATGTATTACTTCTGGTACACATGATGGTACACAACTGAAGCACACTAGGAGCCAACAATGACGTTTAACTCTGTTATCACAGTTAGAAGATGATCAACAACAGTTGTTACAGTACAGTTGTCTAACCCAAATCTGTGCAACGTCGCGTCGTGCCTCCCAACACCCTTGCGTTGTGTTTTTGTCGATATATGGTGCGATGCAGGGCGACTCAGACGCATGGCTGTCGATTTTTCGTGGTCAAAAACTATTTTTATTTCTCCTTTTTTATCGAAAAACACAAACTCTTTCTGCAAAACAACATCCGCACTTTCGCACGGAACAGCGTCAAATCAACAATATGGTGACCATCCAGAACAAAAATAGTGACAACCACCTGACTCTGAAGAGGCAGACAACAACAGCGCCCTCATGTGTCCAACTTAGGTCACTACCCTTTTTCACAAATCTCCGTCCCTATTGATCTATGCGTGCCCATCTCACCGATATTGTCAAAACCCAAGTGAAGCAAACTAATTTGGTGCTTGCCATCATTCCGGATGGATTAACCACAGAATTCCAACCGCTAAATATTGGTGTCAACAGGGCGTTCAAAGTTAAATTGCGAGCTGCGTGGGAGCATTGGATGACAGAAGGCGAACACGCATTTACCAAGACAGGGAGGCAACGCCGGGTGAGTTACGCCACTATCTGCTTATAGATCGTGGATGCCTGGGCTAAGGTATCAGTCTGAAATGTCGTCCGAGCTTTCACAATCGGAATCATCACTGAACAACTAATTAACAGCAACAAGACTGAATCAGATAATGCCAAGAGGGATCCGGGCATGCTTGACTGTACCGCTTAATTGTTCACTGACTTATTTTGCTTAATGCGCCTTATAACCCGGTGCGCCTTATGTATGAAAATATATTCCCATTCATTGATAGTGCACCTTATAATGTGGTGCGCCTTATGATCCCAAAAATACGGTAACTAACAATCATCATTTAGATCCCGACCAGTAATGCAAGATCCTAAAAACATCGACTTCCCTGCTGTGAATCACTTTCCCTGAAATAACTTTATGACATCAGTGATAACAGGAGTCACAGTCATCTAGCCATAACATTCCACTGCTGGGTTTTCGCACAAGCAAGGGCCTCCTGGGACATAGTTCTCATTTAATTAAAAATGAATAAATAAATAAAAATAACTGTTTAGCCATCTTAAATTAAGTCACTGTTCTTTCAGATATGCAGATTCGTTGTACTTGCCTAGGTCACTTTTGTTTAACAGCAGCCTTTAACCTTCATGTGACAAGTAAACACATGCAAGACTAAGACCTAAATTGTGATAAGACATTTATGTCAATGATTCTGGTTGTTACACTGACACAAGCTAAAATGTTCTGAAGATCACATTAATGCCAGAGTGACAGCTCAGAAGTCTTGAAAACAGGCTGTAGAACACAGTGTGTATTGGAAGGGTATGACAGGACGTTGCATAGTTGTTGAAAATGCACTGATCCATAAGTTTTTGCTTATCAATACACAGCACAGGACTCACATCAATAAATTTGGTGTAATCTTCTTTTTCTTTCAACTTTGTCCCTTTTTTCAGGGGTTGCCACAGCGAATCATTGTTTTCCATCTCTTCCTGTTCTCTGCATCTTCTACTCTGACTCCAACTATCTGCATGTCCTCCCTCACTGCATCCATATATCTCCTCTTTGGCCTTCCTCTTTTTCTCCTACCTGGTAGCTCGATCTCTAACATTCTTCTACCAATGTATCCACTGTCCCTCCTCTGCACATGTCCAAACCATCTCAATCTGGCTTCTCCAGCCTTTTCTCCAAACCTTCCTGTCTGTGTTGTCCCTCTAATGACCTCATTCCTGATCCTGTCCATTCTTGTCACTCCTAAAGA
>NC_024327.1:14915626-14921691 GCF_000523025.1 Cynoglossus semilaevis | reverse complement strand
ATCACTTCCTCATCTCCTCTGTTCCCTTCCCCTACATGACCATTAAGGTCTGCTCCAATCACCATTCTTTCTCCCCTGGGGATACCCTCTATCATCCAATCCAGCTCCTTCCAGAACTTCTCCTTTTCTTCAAACTCACAGCCCACCTGTGGGGCATAACCGCTAACAACATTTATCATCACTCCTTCTATTTCTACCTTTACACAGATCAACCTGTCTGACTCTCGTTTCACCTCTACCACATTTCTTACATATTCTTTCTTTAGGATCACCCCTACTCCTTTTCTCTTCCCATCCGAACCATGATAAAACAGTTTGTAGCCTCCTCCAATGTTTCTAGCCTTGCTGCCCTTCCACCTGGTCTCCTGCACACACAAAATGTCTACTCTTCTTCTCTCCATCACATCAGCTAGTTCTCTACTTTTCCCTGTCATTGTACCTACATTCAGAGTTCTAAACTTCAGATCAACACTTCTATTCTTCATCTTTTCTCTTTTTCTACTAACAAAACACCCTCCTCTTCTCTGTCTTTGACCAACAGTAGCCCAATTTCCATCAGTGCCCTGTAGGTCAACAGCACTGTTGGCGGTCGTTTTGAACTGGGCCCTGACCAATCCGGTATGGAAAACGTTTTACTTTGCATTCTTTGATTTGGCAAAGGTTTTACACCGGATGCCCTTCCTGACGCAACCCTCACCATTTATCCGGGCTTGGGACCGGCACTATAAAACACTGATTCGTGTACCTTAGTGGCTGGTTTATTTTCAAAAATAAAATAATTTCCCAAATAATACCTGCTACTGGCCACCTAACTTAATGGCAGTGCCACCTGATATTCAGTTAAAGATTCTCTCTAAATGGGACCATGCCTTACAAATGTAACTCTAAAGAGCTTTAAAGATGTATAGACTAAAAGTAAAACCTATCACTGATTAATGTAAATTAACCCTATGCTTTACTTGTATCCTGAGTCCTCAGACTGCAACATCCATACATATGGTGTAGTACAGTTTATTTCACCGTTGCATTAAAAAAAAACATTTGTGTTGCATTTAGTGTAATTGTGTTTACACTAAGGGGAGATCAGGGATGTATGTACTTCCAACGTATTGCTGGTATTTCTTTGCAGTAGCTAAACAACAAACTGAGTTCTGTAATACCTTTACTTCACTTTGAGTGTAAAATGATTACTTTTAAATGAGTAATGTTCTTTTTTTTAAATTAATTTTCAATAAGCCAAACAAAAACCTGGTTGATTTTGTTGACTATGGTTGATGTTATGGTCAATGTGCTGTTCAGAGTTAAAAGTAGGGGCATTCTGAATAGGAACCAGACTACAGAAACACATGAAAAGAGAAGATGATAAAAATGGGCATTTATCATGTGGACACCGTATTTAGTAGTATCATACTTACTGGTTGGTGGGAGGTGCAGAAAGAGGGAACACCACCTCTTCTTCCTCATATTCAGGTCCATCCTGCATGTCGCATTCATCCATGGTGCCTCCTGGAGGAGGTGGTGGAGGTGGAGGCAAGGGTGGGAAGACACTGGACCCATCCTGGCCTGTAGCTGTGGGTGAAATTCGGTTGGATGGAGACTCTGAAGTGGGAGAGTGGCGCATGCCTCCCACGGACCCTGAGCTTGTTCCTTGGTAAACTGAATGTCCACCTCCTGCTGCGCTCAGTACTGGTCCAGTCAGGTCTCCACTATCCACCGGGTAGATCATGCTGATGTCGGGGAGTGAGTCCGGGGATGTGTTTGACGGTTGGCGCGGGATTGGTGGTGCTCCTTGTGACAAATCGTTCGCTCGCACTCTGCTCGACTTGAGATGGTAGGGGAAAGGGGCCGTATCCGGGCCTCCTCCGCCTGCCACCCCTGTCCCTGCCGTGACCGAGCTGGGATCCTCACTACTGACCTCCGCAGCCATCATATTCGATAAATAGATAGAGAGGATAAAGTCCACAAGGGAACCTGCCCTTCCCCTCTGGATGGACAAAACTCCTTCAGTGTTTGCGCAAAAACAACACGAAAAGTTTCTCAAAAACGCGTTTAGCTATTCAGCAACCGTTAGCTTTGAAGCTAACTTAGCTCAGTTAGCTGCGTCAGCTTTTACATTCACCGAGTGCAGGAGAGCCACGCTCGTGCTAACGCAGCGGCTAACAGCGTCGAAAACACTTGAGTTTCTCGATTTTTTGCTTGCTATGTCTTCATTGTCTCCTGAGTTAACACAGAAAACTAATCTAGAGTCCGACATTAAAACGAAGGAAACTGAAAATAACCTCAACAGTATTTACGTTTTTGGTGCGGACTTTACCCTTTCGCAGCAGACACCACTTGTCCGGGAGTGTTGTTTTTTTTTTTGTCACTGTTGTGTGTAACCCCGTGTATTTTCCAGTGTTGTTGTTTTCTTTCCTCCCGAGTTTCCAGCCGCCCCGAGTGGTCCAACAAAACAAATAAGTCTTGTAATCCGAATCTTAGAAACACTACAGTATATACACTAGTATGTCTTAAACAGGAGTTTAAAAAAAACCTTGCGCACACAAGCTATGTTCGCCTGACAGGGTTTGTGGGCTAGTGGGTTGCCCACTGCTGTGCGGTTCACTCGGTCTCTCCTCCCTCTCCCACTCACCCCCAGTAGCAGAGCAGAGCAGACGCAGCCAAGTGAACACAGAGCCGCACATTCCCCCTTCAATCCATGACATCTTCGATCATATCACCACTGCTGGAAACGTTTTTGTTTATTGTCCTTCAGTTCAACGAATACAAATAATATATACAGATGACAATAACCATAAGTGTATAGAGCATATTAAGTTACCTTACAAAATAATATAATACAAATTTGAGAAATGTTGTCATTAGTCACTGTAGCAGCCTGTTGCTCACACATGTTACTTCATTAGTTTTCTAAGATTGCACCCTGATTCTACTCAACACCTCAGCAGTGCTGTTGATTACCGTGCCTATAATTACTGCTCTTAACTTGTGCAGTTGTTAGCTAGGGCCTACACCTCCTTTAATCCTACACCTCCTCTAATCCAACCAGTTCAACCAGGGAGCAAGCCAGTCAGGGCTTCTGTAGGAAGCACCCCAGTGCCTACTGACAGTAGGGTGATGCATGCATGATTTATCTGTGAAGGTTCTCAGTCATCCAGGTCATAGGCCATAAGGTGAACCATGAAAAGTCTTTCAGAAATTGAATTCTGCTCCGACGTCTGGGAACGACACAATCTTTAGTTCATAAAAAAGGAGTTGTGTTAAGCTTACAGCAAAAAGTTCGTAGCAAAAAACCTTTTTTATACCTTGGCGTTTTATACAGAACCAGGGTCTTCAGGGCGCCATAAGAACTACACCACACTAATAGGGTAGCAGCTTTTGGTATTTTTTGTATTTATAGGTAGTCATGTGGAATGACTGTTTTTATTTAACTTGAAATCATGGGAGTTAAATGCATGTTACTTACTCCACAGACGACAGACTGTGTTTAAGTATATACTGTGAATTCCATGGCTGATTGTAATTTTCATCTGAGATCGTAATATTTTTCAAGGAGATGCAGCAGTTGGCAAAGGTGTCAAAAGACATGTTTTGTCAGTGGCCATGCAGAAACTCAAGACTGGCTTCTCCATAAATCTAAGTTTGTATGTGGAGTTTACACATTACTTTCTAAAAATAGCCTGCATTTTAAAACATGCAAGTGTAATGTTTATTGTAGCATATTGCTTTGACACTAATTTCATCAAATGCTTAAAATTATATTAACATGACAACATTCAGCTTTATTTATATATAAAACTCCAAAAACTATGTTCACGGCTGGTTTTACACCTAACAGCAAACAGAAAATATCAAAGGTTACACAAAACACAAAAAATTATAATGTAGAAAAAGTATCCGCCCCTCCTTGAACCTTAACGTGTTGGAGGGGTTTGAGTATCCGAATGAACCTAGGAGCTATGTTGTCGGGGGCTTAATGCCCCTGGTAGGGTCTCCCAAGGCAAACAGGTCCTAGGCGACGGATCAGACAAATAGCGGTTCAACCCCCCCCTTTGTGATGAAGAAAAATACAGCAAAGAGGTTCACGTCGCCCGGATTGGCGTCACCGGGGCCCCACTCTGGAGCCAGGCCCGGGGTGGGGGCTCAGGGCCAAGCGCCTGGTGGCCGGGCCCTTGCTCACGGGACCCGGCCGGGCTCAGCCCGAACCAGCGACATGGGCCTGCCTTCCAGTAGGTCCACCACCCGCAGGAAGGCCCACAAGGGGTCGGTGCCTTGTGATTTGGGTGGTGGTTGTGGGCGAGGACCCCAACAGCCTAATCCCTGGACAACTACTCTGGCTATAGGGAAATGGAATGTCACCTTGCTGGGAGGAAAAGAGCCTGAGCTTGTGCGGGAGGTTAAGCGATACCAACTAGATATAGTCGGGCTCACCTCCACGCACAGTCTGGGCTCTGGGACCCAACTCCTTGAGAGAGGCTGGACTCTCTTCTACTCTAGAGTTGCTCGCGGTGAGAGGCGGCGGGCCGGCGGAGGCCTGCTTATAGCTCCCCAGCCCGCCAGTCGTGTGTTGGAGTTCTCCCCACTGAGTGAGAGGGTCACTTCCCTTCACCTTCGGGTCAGTGATAGGTGTCTCACTGTTGTTTCGGCCTACGGGCCAAATAGCAGTGTAGAATACCCGGCCTTCTTGCAGGCACTGGGAGAGGTACTGGAAAGTGCTCCTCTCAGGGATTCCATCGTCCTGTTGGGGGACTTCAATGCTCACGTGGGCAGTGACAGTGATACCTGGAGGGACGGGATCGGGAGGAACGGCCTCCCCGATCTGAATCCGAGTGGAGTTTTGTTTTTGGACTTCTGTGATAGTCACGGTTTGTCCATAACGAACACCATGTTCAAGCATAAGGGTGTCCATCAGTGCACTTGGCACCAGGACACCCTAGGCCGGGGGTCAATGATCGACTTTGTAGTCGTGTCATCTGACATTCGGCTGTATGTATTGGACACTCGGGTGAAGAGAGGGGCTGAGCTGTCAACTGATCACCACCTGGTGGTGAGTTGGCTCCACTTACGGGGGGCGAAGCTGGATAGACCTGGCAGACCCAAACGTGTGGTAAGGGTCTGTTGGGAACGTCTGGCGGAATCCCCGGTGAGGGTGGCCTTCAACTCCCACCTCTGGGAGAGCTTTGACCAGGTCCCGAGGGAGGCTGGAGACAATGAGTCTGAGTGGACCATGTTCTCCACTTCCGTTGTTGACGCAGCTGTCAGAAGCTGCAGTAGATGGCACTGTAGCACCAGAGCTGAAGCAGGAGTCTTTCTGCAGGAGAAACAGAGAAACTCAGAGACCAGTACGTCATCGTTACAGAACATGACAGACTCGTTTTTCCCTGTGATATAAAGCAGCAGAGTGTTGGGAATGAAGGTTGCATGGATAGATGTTTGTATCTCTGGAAACATAACCAGCAGGTTATGAGATATGGGATAGTTTTATGCTAACACAATATGAAACTGGATTACAAATGGACCATAATCAGGGTTGGTCCTTAAGCACAACAGATCTGCAAGAAAAGGTACATGGGCAGCTGCACCAAACAGGAACATGGAGCATTCACAGTCACATACAATGTTGTCATATCCTGGAAACAATGAGAAGTAAAGGACAGAAATGACAAGCTCTTTGTTTGGCTCATAAAGGAAGGAAAGTGAACTACTTGTCATTGTGATACAGCACACCACTTCACACAACCAAATATGACCTCTGCTTTTAACCCATCATCAAAGTGAACAGTGGGCAGCTTTAAGCACCCGGGGAGCAGTGTGTGGGGTGCCATGCTCAGAGCACCTCAGTGGTAACTTGGCAGCTGGTGGCCTCGAACCCGAAGCCTTCCGGTGTCGTGTGGGCATTGCAGGAAGCAGGCAGGACCCAAATGCAGTACTGGTGAGACTCTTTCTGGTGCAGGTAGTTTTATTTACAGAGTCCAAATTAACAAAACACAAAGAACTAACAGGCATGGAATTCTCTTTGGAACACGAGGAAACAGAGTAGGAAACTCACGAACACGAAGATCTAACAC
>NC_024327.1:14907347-14914233 GCF_000523025.1 Cynoglossus semilaevis | reverse complement strand
AGCAGGCAGGACCCAAATGCAGTACTGGAGAGACTCTTTCTGGTGCAGGAAGTTTATTAACAAAGTCCAAATTAACAAAACACGAAGAACTAACAGGCATGGAATTCTCTTTGGAACACGAGGAAACACGGAACACAAGGAAACACAGAGTAGGAAACTCACGAATACGAAGATCTAACACAATGATCCAAAAACACACCATCACAATCACAATGATCCAACCCCGACAGAGTGAGGGAGAGGGGTATATATACACAGGGAACACCAGGTGACACAAGTGAAGCTAATTAACAACAGGTGAGTGTGATCCCATGATTACCCCACAAAGAACACAGGAAAACACGGAAACAGACAGACATGACACCCGGCCCCAAGCCCACTTCCTTAACCGCTGTTAAGGAAGTGGACCTGGGTCCGGAAAGCTTCAGGTTCGAGTGAACATGACCACTGCCGCCACTGCCCTCATACTGTGTGACTTTCCCCGTTGCCTGCTTCATGCAGCTGTAAATAAAGGTAATTGTACAAAAGTGTAATTAAATGACATAAATCCTGTTTACAGCATTTGGGCTTTACACAGCCACTGAATCAGGGATGGAAAGAGGGTTGCTTTAGAGGCCTTTACTCACACACACGCGCACGCACACACACATCCTGCCCCTTCCCTTGTCTCTTGGGATTTGAAGTACAGCTTTATTGCAGGTCCTGCTAGTGTCACCTTCAGTGAAGCTCTGGACAGTTGGAGTGATAACTCATCTGTTTCATTAGAGCAGAGTGTTGGAGGTGGATAGTGTGGCTGCCTCTGACTGACTGACTCTCTCCTTCTCAGGCATTCCACTCCACAGATATCTCAACCAAGCACTCATGACCTTGGGACCTGATGGCAACCATATTTAATGAGTTCCAGCTGGGAATGGAACCACAGACAAGGACATGCACAGTTAAAAGAACAACCAAATATATTTATGGAGGGTCAAAGAGAGTTCAGTGATGATGTACTGATGGAGTATTGGTAAGAGAATATAAATAAATAAACAATGCAAAGGCAGCCTGGAGCCTGCATTTTGTTCCATTTACATTTGTCACAATGTAGAATTTATAGTGTTTACATGTTAGACTTAAACTGGCTAATCATTATTGTTTCAGCTTTATTGATTTTCTGCAGAAGTTGCAGCTGAGAGATTATAGCTTTCATTGCATTGCTTTCCATTTTCAATGGAACATTCAGCCGTCTTTCTGGTGACTGTTTGGTGCCATTAGCAACCCTCAGAAAGACAGATCGGTTGCATTACCAGCTTCCCCTAATGTTCATTTATTATTTGTAATTATAAAGTTGCATCTACTTGTGCTCTCCTGAAATTGATTATGCTGTAAAGTGCACCATTCACGGAGGATGATGTTCATCCACAACCCTATAAGTCATGGTTTTTTTTGTGGCAGTTATTAATGTGTCTATGGGATGTGGCGCTACTGAATCAACCGGAGGCTGCTCCTGTTAGATTCACTGAAACGTGCAATAAGACATGATCCCACTGTGTGCCTTAATAGCAGTCGGCCTCCTGCCCAGTCAGCTGTTGCCCAGTAGATCCAGACCTGGTGCGTAGCCTGATAGGAAGTCCTCGAACACTGAATGGATGCTGTATGGCAGAGCTGACAATTGGAGATGATGCATTAGGAGCAAGCAGGCAAGGAACCGAGGGGTCTACCAGAAGGAGATGAACTCTTAAAGTCAGACTGCATCCATTCATCATGCATCTCTGAGCCAGGTTGGTTGGTGGGAGTGAGAGGAAAAAATGGGACAAGATGGAATGAGTGTATCGTGTGTGCTGGAGCGAAAACGAAAGAATCAAAGATTCAAGTGATAGTAAAAGTGGAAAACCAAAACAACTTTATTATAAAAACATCTTTTATATAGATGTTTATCCTCCATTTTGAATAATAGTATTTTCATCAAAGAACTCTACTTGTCTTGTCAAGTCTAAGGAATGAAGGTGAGTACACTTCCAAAGTTTAAAGAAAAAAAATCAGGTGGAGTGAGATGATGAGGGCTGAAAGGAGAGTGTAGATGAATTTTTCATTACAATGCACCTTAAATAGCCCTAACAAATAAAATGAGGCAAAGACAAAGATGATACAATAGAACTTGTTGGAGCTGTTTGAAACGCCTGAGAGACGCATGGTTTAAGTTAAAAAAATCAAAAACTTCTGTTTAATCTCTGTCTCAGAGCTTTTTTCACCTATCCCTTTAAAGGTTAGAAGTTAAATTAATAATAGGATAATGTATGCCCCCTGAGCACCCCGGGAGGTGCTCGGTGGGCATACCCTTGGGAGGTACTTGGGTTGTGCCCCACTGGGAGGAGGGCCAGAGAAAGACAGGACACACTGTCGCTCGGCAGAGAGAGAGAGAGAGAGATAAAATACAGCCAAAAGCACTATAGCAAGCTCTTGGTCCAGCTGGAACATCTCTAAACACATCTGAGTGTCGATGATGTGCACACAGTGTGTCTCAACCGTGAGAGAAATTAATTCTTACGCCAGCATCAAAGCTCTGAGACGACGAGATCAAATACCAACAAGCATATACAGCAGAGCACTCCTGGCCTCCATCCTTCTCACCCTTATTGTCTTCAGCAGTTGTTGGAAGAGTTCGTCTCCGTAGTGAAAGCGAAGCCAACAACATTACGCCCAACACTCTGAGTGGATTATACCTGTTTATAGAGCTGTTCACTCAAAGGTCAAGAAAAGCGATTAGTCACTGCAGCTCTCTATATGTTCTCTCTGTAGAAATCTTAACAGTGTCTGGAAGGAGATGACATAGTTGTCTGCTCCTCTCTCCCCTTTAAGACTCAATGAACTTGTCCCACTCCTTCTCTAGCTCCTCTTTCACTCCCTCCACGCGGTCCTTTTTTCACTCACTTAAGCAGTCATTTGTTCCTCTGGGGAGGAAAAAGCTGTTCAAAACATTTTGTCCAACTGTGATTTTTCACTGTTACTGCTACATTAAAGCAATTTCAAAGTTAGTGGTTAGTGTTGAACACAGAAAATGTACTTTTTCTTGCTTCCTCGCAGTAGGGTGCTAAAAACACAGCTGTACACTATTGGTCTAAAGTTGTTTATCAAGTGTAATCATTTACAGCAATGATCTTCAACCACTGTGCTGTAGCATTAGTGTGCCATCATCTAATTTCACGTCTGAAAGCCAACATTTATTTAGTGTAAATAATTGTTAATGTTATGGGCAAGAATGACTGGAAGAACAATTAAATGCTCTTCCATGAGGTGGCAGTATATAGCAATAAAATAAAAAAAGAGAGCCAGCACAGTTGAAGAAGATGTTCATGTGTTTTTCAGGGGTGTCTTTGAATTTTTATAACGTTAAATACGTACCATTGATCAAAAAAATTGAAAACACTGATCTACTGGTTCAATAGGTGTAAGGTTCATATCCTTCATTACAAAATAAAAATAAAATATAACCTAAGATTTGAAATAAGAAAAGAAAAAAAATCCTGCTTACTCTTCCTCCAGTCTGTCAAGATTGAGGGGGGAAAAGAACAACAAAAAATGCTCAGCAAATATGTAACTTTACTGTGTTTCTGCGAGAGGCATAAATTAATAAGAAACCCTGGTAGGCAAACATGTTTAAATCTTCATTGCATCTAGGTAAACAGAACAACGTTTTGTCTCGCTTCCTCATGTACTGTGCTACAGGCCATTTTCTTCTGCCTTTCATGCTTTTGCAGTTGATTTTGCAGATTTACACAAAGCTTTCTGGAACATTCTGCCATTTATTTTTCATGCTTTGTGATCCATAACCCTGAAGTTTGAAACATGTGAAGAAGTTTGTGGATTTTGAGATGGGTGAGAAAGAAGAAGAAAAACAAACAAACCAAAAAATGCGGCGAATATTTCACTGCTGCCACTGTTTGAATATGAATTTAGGAAAAGTTTTGGAGAACTTTCTCTGGCTCCTTGCAGGTGTAAAGAGTGGCTTCCAGTTCCAAAAGATGTACCTTTTAATAGATTAAGCAATAAAACAAAAATAAATTAATAATTAAAAAAAGCAGTCATCACCTTAACTTAAAGCATTGACACAAATGAAGGCGTACTATAAAACCTGAGGTATTAAATCAACGTCACAAATATCTGTCATATGTTTATCTTTTTCAGTAATAAACTCTCTATAGTTGGATATTTTGGCTAATTTCATTTAGAGTGAAAAGGCCTCAGAGCAGTGGGACAGCAAACCTGGGGGGCACAACCCCTGGAACGGAGCTCCGTCAATGGGGTTGTGTAGTTTTTGAACCCCCCACCCCCAAGTGGTTAACCCTATATTTAAATGTATTTAAATACACCTTATGTATTTCAGTTGACTCCTTGTGAATTAGTGCTACCCTACTTACTTTCCTCTGAACAAGTCATGGATGTGTGAACATGTGCATTACTGCATATGAGTAGCTTGGTATTGAATGCAAAATAGGTATGTAGGTGCTACACAGTGTGTGTGTATATATATACAGTGGTATGAAAAAGTTTGGGCACCCCTGATCATTTTCAAGATTTTCCTTTATGGATCATTGGTTGTTCGGAACAGCAATTTCAATTAAATATAGCATATAGCAAACAAACAGTGGTATTTAAGAAGTGAAATGAAGTTTATAGGATTTACAGAAAGTGTGCAATAATTACTTAAACAAGTGGCGCTTTGGCCCAGAGGAAATGTCTCTGTCAATGGTGTGGAACCCCTGGGTTCACCTCTTGGGCAAGTTCGAATCCTGGTTAGGGCGGTTGGTACCTTCCAGTGGACTCACCACCTGCAGGAAGGTTTGGGAGGTTGGTGCGGTGCAATGTGATTTGGATGGCTGCCCCCGTGACCCGGTAACGGATAAGCGGATAAAAATGGATGGATGGATGAATGGATGGAATTACTTAAACAAAAGTAGGCAGGTGCATAAATTTGGGCACCCCAACAGAAAAATTACATCAATATTTAGTAGATCCTCCTTTTGCAGAAATAACAGCCTCTAAACGCTTCCTATAGCTTCCAATGAGGGTCTGGATTCTGGTTGAAGGTATTTTTGACCATTCTTCTTTACAAACAGACCACAGATTTTCAATGATATTCAGGTCTGGGGACTGAGATGGCCATTCCAGAACGTTGTACTTGTTCCTCTGTATGAATGCTTTGGTAGAATTTGAGCGGTGTTTAGGGTCGTTGTCTTGTTGAAGTATCCAGCCCCGGCGCAACTTCAACTTTGTCACTGATTCTTGAACGTTGTTCGCAAGAATTTGCTGATACTGACTAGAATCCATGCGACCTTCAACTTTAACAAGATTGCCAGTACCTGCACTGGCCACACAGCCCCACAGCATGATGGAACCATCACCAAATTTAACTGTGGGTAGCAAGTGTTTGTCTTGGAATGCTGTGTTCTTCTTCCTCCATGTATACCGCCCCTTGTTATGTCCAAATAACTCAATTTTAGTTTCATCACTCCACAGCACCTTATTCCAAAATGAAGCTGTCTTGTCCAAATGTGCTTTAGCATACCTCAAGTGACTCTTTTTTTGGCATGGGCGCAGAAAAGGCTTCTGCCGCATTACTCTCCCATACAGCATGTCCTTGTGCAAAGTGCGCTGAATAGTTGAACGATGCACAGTGACACCATCTGCAGCAAGATCATGTTGTAGGTCTTTGGAGCTGATCTGTGGGTTGAGTTTGACTGTTCTCACCATCCTTCACCTCTGCTTATCTGAGATTTGTCTTGGCCTGCCACTATGGGCCTTAACTAGAACTGTGCCTGTGGTCTTCCATTTCCTCACTATGTTCCTCACAGTGGAAACTGACAGCTGAAATCTCTGAGCTAGCTTTTTGTATCCTTCCCCTAAACCATGATGTTGAACAATCTTTGTTTTCAGGTCATTTGACAGTTGTTTTGAGGCTCCCATGTTGCCAGTGTTAGATTTCAGTGGTTTTCACATTTTGTTGGGTCTGCAGCAGGAAGCTGATAAGACACCAGATGGCTTTCCCGAGCACACACAGTCACATAGCCCCACACATTCAAAGAGAATTTCCCCAAATTCTCTTCACACCAATTCTCTAAAACACCTCTACTCTCTGGGAACAATGGGAGATCTTCACACCAACTTTCTAAAAACACCTCTACTCCCAATCTACCTCCTCACAGGGAACCCCGGAGCCATCCATTTCTTTTGATCTACATGACCACATGTGGTTGACTGGACTTTATGGCTCCGTCCACTTCCCTTTCGATAACCCCCCGCTCAGCAACAAAGGGCTTAGGAAACTACAGAAATCGTGGAGCAGCAGCACCACCTAGTGATGACTGTAGGCACAGTCATAAACAGTAACAATAATATCATTGGCCACAAACGGCCCAACCTCTTTCCTCCCATTGGTCTATCACTTTCAAACACACGCCCGGGAAGCCGAAACCACTCCCCAAAAATAAGTATAAAAAAAGTAGACCACTGATGACATATCAGAAGCATTTTTAAGTTCTATATAACTTTACGTTGTATGTTCCTTGAATATTTCTTGAATATTTAAGTTGTTATTTTGCTTTATTGTTGGACCTGTTTGTTTGATGTTTTGTTATTAAAACAAATCGACCATCTACCGGCTGCTTCCATTTCTTGCCTGAAGACACCTCGCACAGCAAGCATCTTTCACCAGTCTTCAGAGAAGATGCAAAGGGGAGAACAACTTGCAACTGGCCACTTTAAATACCCTTTCTCATAATTGGCTTCACCTGTGTATGTAGGTCAAGGGTCAATGAGCAAATTTTGTGTTCCAATAATTAGTGCCAAAGGCATTCAAATCAATAAAACAACAAGCGTACCCAAATTTATGCACCTGCCTACGTTT
>NC_024327.1:14901195-14907247 GCF_000523025.1 Cynoglossus semilaevis | reverse complement strand
TTTTGGAAAGGATCTGTATATATATACTTTGTTTAATAATCTGCCGGAATTCATACAGAAAATGTATGTTCCTCCTGGATACTGCCCGAGCCCCTACAAAATATACATAAAATAAATATATTGTGCAAAATTAAATAAAATGCTAAAAACAAAGAGCAACAGAAAAACACTAACCTCTTCCACGAAGTCCGAAGAAAGAGGGAGAGGTTGGGTGTGGCTGGCTTTTTTCTTAAAAAAAATATACGTCAAGTTTCCACCCAAGGAGGAACAACCCACATCCGTCAGGTGGAACAAATAAAACAATTTTGTGTAATTATTACTACATAACCCCTGTTACATACATATATACATATATACTGTATATACTTATATATACAAAAATTGACAAAACACATTGTATCCATTGTGCTTCTTTACTTTGGTGGCTACGTTAATCTCCAGTGTACAGATTACAGTCAACTACAATCACAGTTTATCTTCAAAAACATAAAAAATGCTAATCTTTAAAAAAAAAGAAAATATTCATCTTGTGACATTCATATTTCTCAGAAAGTGCAACTAACAGTAAAACTGACATTATAATTACATGTCTGGGCCTAAAACACGAAAATATTCAGTTTTGTGTCAAATATTCTAACAAAAACAACCTCAACTGCTGCACATCCTTCCCAGCTTGATTTCTCTGTCTCGCCAATCTATACAACTCCTTTTCTCCTTTCTTTTTTGTCCAAACTCTCATACAACTCCTCATATGCCTTTTGTTTGGCCTTGGCCACTTCCCTCTTCACCTCCCTTGTCCTCTCTTTGTACTCCAGTCTGTTCTCTTCTGTTCTGTCACTGTCCCATCTCTTCTTCGCTAATCTCTTTCTCTGCACACTCTCCTGGATCTCCTCATTCCACCACCAGGTCTCTTTGTCCTCCTTTCTCTGCCCAGAGGACATACCTAGCACCTTCCTACCTGTCTCCCTCATCACTGCAGCTGTAGTCTCCCAATCATCTGGGAATATCTCAACACTACCCAGAACTGCCCTTACTTCCTTCCTGAAGTCTTCACAACATGTCTCTTTCCTTAGTTTCCACCACTTGATCTTCTGCTCTGTCTTCACTCTCTTCCTTTTTGTCACCTCCATCGTCATTTTACACACTACCATCCGATGTTGTTTGGCTACACTCTCACCTGCCACCACCTTACAGTCTCTAATCTCCCTCAGATTACATCTTCTACATAGAATATAATCTATCTGTGTGGACCTGCCTCCACTCTTGTAAGTCACCCTATGTTCCTCTTTCTTTTGGAAATATGTGTTTACCACAGCCATTTCCATTCTCTTTGCAAAATCTACCACTGCCTGTCCTTCTACGTTTCTCTCCCTAACACCAAACCTGCCTATCACTTCCTCATCTCCTCTGTTCCCTTCCCCTACATGACCATTTAGGTCTGCTCCAATCACCACTCTCTCTCTCCTGGGGATACTCTCTACCATCCAATCTAGCTCCTTCCAGAACTTCTCCTTTTCTTCCAACTCACAGCCCACCTGTGGGGCATAACCACTAACAACATTAATCATCTCTCCTTCTACTTCTACCTTCACACACATCAACCTGTCTGACTCTCTTTTCACCTCTACCACATTTCTTACATATTCTTCCTTTAGGATCACCCCTACTCCATTTCTCTTCCCATCTGAACCATGATAAAACAGTTTGTAGCCTCCTCCAATGTTTCTAGCCTTACTGCCCTTCCACCTGGTCTCCTGCACACACAAAATATCTACTCTTCTTCTCTCCATCACATCAGCTATTTCTCTACTTTTCCCTGTCATTGTACCTACATTCAAAGTTCCAAACTTCAGACTAACACTTCTATTCTTCATCTTTTCTCTTTTTCTCCTAACCAAACGCCCTCCTCTTCTTCTCTGTCTCTGACTCTGTCTCTGACCAACAGTAGTCCAATTTCCATCAGTGCCCTGTTGGTCAACGGCACTGTTGGCGGTCGTTGTTAACCCGGGCCTCGACCGATCCGGTATAGAAATCGTTTTATTGATCTGCATATTTGATTTAGCTAAACGTTTTACGCCGCCGGCACTGTAAACACGGCTTCGTGTCCCCTAGTGGCTGGCTTAAAAAAAAAAAAAAAACACAACAATTAGATAAACCAGAATTACTGATTGGCAGCTGGGAATAATTCCAGTGCTGTTTGTTTCTGCAGTAATGTAGCCCACTTCTCATATAATTTTTTTTCCCTTGTATTTTTCCAGTAAATAAGCAAGCAGCTCCGAGCTCCTCTGCTGTGGCTCACCAGCTTTCACATTAAACATCCATCCATCCATTTTCATCCGCTTATCCGTTACCGGGTCGCGGGGGCAGCAGTCGCCACCCAAACCTGCGGGTGGTGAGTCCACTGGAAGGTACCAACCGCCCTAACCGGGATTCGAACTTGCCCAGGAGGTGAACCCTGGGGTTCCACACCAATGACAGAGACCTTGCCTCTGGGCCAAAGCGCCACCACATTAAACATCTGATTCAGAAATACTTTTATTGATCCCAATGAGAAACTGTTGGTGCTACAGTTACTCCTGCAAGTTTGCTTAAATAACAATTATAGGAATATAATACAGGATCAATTATAAAAATGTATCAGAAAAAGAATAAACAATTAAAAATTTAATTAATTAAATACTCATACGTGCTGCTGCAGGACAGTCTTGTAATTGTCCAGAGGAGAGGTGCCGAAGCAGTTTGCTGCTTGTCTAGAGCCCCCCCCCCCCCCACACACACAGATCATTTATCAACAAATGTAACAGCCGAAAAGCAAAATAAATCCCTCAACAACATAAAGCGATAGCATATTGTACCAAGTCGTGCACTGGTGTATATAACTGCACATCACAACTCATCAACAATATACTGCAAATAAATATTGGTGTGAGCTCACCATGTAAAAGCTCATTAAAAGATAAAGACATGTGAGCAGAGACTTGGAGAGTTGTCCATTTCCCCTTTGATGGTGACCCCCAGCCCATTAAGTTTTAATAATAAATAACAAAATTAAAAAACATAAGATATAACATGTTATAATATTTAATAAAAATGTATCTTCACAACCTTTTCATAGCATGCAGTGAGTATTCAAAGTATTAAAAAAGGCTATTGATACAGTGTGGGAATTAATTAACTCACAGACTTAATGTTATTAGGGCAATTAGGAGAAACAGTTAATAACGTAGGGAGGACAAACAAGTAATTTCTCTTTGACAGATATTGTCACTTTTCTCTGTTTAAACGTATTAAATATCATATTATAAATATCATTAATAAATATTAGACTTAGCTCTAATATAAACCAAGTCGCTTGGTCTCCTGTCTTGAGGGAAAAATGTGCTAATTATTTTTTTCTTCATTATGATGTTTCCATGCTGTGTCTTGACACGGTCAGAACCCACAGCTGGACAGAGACTATGAAAAGCATCTATAAAGTACAGCACAGAAGTTTGGATCTACAATTAAAGTCAGCATTTTTGGGCTGGTAGAGCACACAGTTTTCACCTTTCACCTTACTACGGAAATAATTACATGGGTTTTATGTAAAAAACGTGTGATATGATAATAACATTTTAAACATTTTTTTCACTGTAAATAAAAAAGAAAAAAGGAAAATGAACTCCTTGTCATTGTGACACACACACACCACTGCACACAACGAAATGTGACCTCTGCATTTAACCCATCACCAAAGTGTACAGTGGGCAGCTTTGAACACCCGGGGAGCAGTGTGTGGGGATGGTGCCATGCTCAGTGCACCTCGGTGGTAACTTGGCAGCTGGTGGACTCAAACCTGAACCCTTCCGGACCCATGTCCGCTTCAATTAACCACTAAGCCACCACTGCCCTAAAATGCTAAATCTAAACGAGAGATGTTTCCGGCCGGTTTCGAACAGGGGACCTTTCACGTGTTAGGCGACCGTGATAACCACTACACTACAGAAACACACTGTATATCCATAATTACATAATGATGATGATAACAGTTATTTATATATATATACAGGAAAAAAACAACATTCCAGTCACCAAGTACTTTAGGTTGAAAATACTTGGTGACTGGAATAAGGTATTAAAAGAAAACAAGTTCCTGAGCAACCAAAACCTTGTGCAGTAGGTTAGCATAACAAAAGAAAAATATCAGCAGTTCATATAATTTTTGTAGTGACTTTGAGAAATAACAACAAACCATGCCCCCTCATTTTTAAATAAAATGTCAACAATTACAAAATTAAATAAAGCCAAGTGCAAACTTTGTACTTTGCTGAGCACCAATGGCAGATTTGAGAAAAAAAGTCTCTGTTTTGTCATATTATAGGCGATTTCTCTTCTTATTTTTCTTATGCCCTACCACACTTAAAAACACTCACATGATTTGAAATAGCAGTTAAGCTACATCTGCAGCAGAACAAACAAACAAATTCATTGGCATATTGTTTTGTTCTTGTGAGTGTGACCCTACTCTCCTGTTCTCCAAAAACAGAATTCTCTATACAGCTATTAGTAATAAAAAATACACTACACTCACTCTAACTGTACACCATTCTCACGAGCTGAGGCTGTTTATCTGTGAAGAATGGCCAGTAGAGTTGTGTGTAAACAGCACAAACCTTTCAATCTGGGACAGGAATTTTGTCTCAAAGATGTCCCGGGTCTTGAGACACGCAGACATTTTCCCTCTGAACAGCAGGCTCTTGTCAGTAAAATCAATGAGCACATTTCTCACAATCTCACCCAGGTACATACCACTGATCATCTTCTCATATCTGACAGAAGAAAAGATGGAAAAAAAACTGTTAACCAGCTACTGTCAAACATCCATCCATCCATCCATTTTCATCCGCTTATCCATTACCGGTCGCGGGGGCAGCAGTCGCCACCCAAATCACATTGCACCGTACCAACCCCCCTGAACCTTCCTGCGGGTGGTGAGTCCACTGGAAGGTACCAACCGCCCTAACTGGGATTCGAACTTGCCCAGGAGGTGAACCCTGGGGTTCCACACCAATGACAGAGACATTGCCTCTGGGCCAAAGCGCCACTACTGTCAAACAGTTGACAAAATTTTAAAAGGACTACATTTGCACAGCAGAAATGTTACAACAATTCTAACAAGGAACACTGTAGACATGTTCAACATTAGGTTGTATTGATTTTTTTATTGTTTATATAAACTGTGTCGGAGGAAGGACAATATGTATTATGACACACAAACAATGGCATTCATAAAATTAATAAGTGCTTAAACTTTCTACATGAATCAGTTAATAGTTTAGATATATTTTAGACAAACTTTTAATTTAGTTTTAAGGCCCCCCACTCCATGTTAACACACATGCGACCTTCGTTTCCTTCTACCAGCTCAATGTTGTGCATCTCCTCCATGTAGCAGGCATTGGTCCCTGTGCCTGGGAGAGTTTGGCACAAATTGCATCTCATGGTCTTTACAGAAGTCAAGTAAAAACCCAGTTGGTTTGGTTTTAAAGAGACTCACCTATGATCAGTCCCACCTCACATTCAGGATCCTCATGGGCACAGGTCATCATGGTTCCCACAGTGTCATTCACCACAGCCACAAAATTCAAGTGAAAACCCTGCATGCAGAGAAATGTTTAATGTTTTTTAACAACATACAGTCCCCTCCAAAAGTATTGGAACGGCAAGGGCAATTCCTTTGTTTTTGTTGTATACTGAAGACATTTGGGTTTCAGATCAAAAGATGAATATGAGACAAAAGTTCAGAATTCCAGCTTTTATTTCATGGTATTGACATCCAGGTCTGTTAAACAACTCAGGACTGAGTCCCTTTTCTTTGAACCCACCCACATTTCAAGTGAGCAAAAGTATTGGAACAGACATTATTAACATAAATTAAAGTGAATAACATTTAATATTTGGTGGCGTAACCCTTACTTGAAATAACTGCATCGAGCCTGCAACCCATTGACTTCACCAGGCTGTTGCATTTTTCATTTGAAATGCTGTTCCAGGCCTTTACTGCGGCCTCTTT
>NC_024327.1:14883730-14896281 GCF_000523025.1 Cynoglossus semilaevis | reverse complement strand
GGGTACAGAGCTTTCAGTCGCTCTGCTCCCCAGCTCTGGAACTCTCTACCCCCCGTCTTGAGGAACATCAATTCACTCCCACAATTCAAGTCTGCACTTAAAACTCATCTGTTTAAAATTGCCTTCTCCATCTGATATTTCACTGTTGTATTTTAACTTGTTCTTAATGTTTTATTGTTTTTTAATGCTGTGTTGTTATCTTTGTATTCACTGTAAGGTGTCCTTGGGTGACAGAAAGGCGCCTATGAAATAAAATGTATTTATTATCAAGATGTTAGGTCTCAGAAGTGTAACCTTTTAAAAAATCCTAACAGCCCCCCCATTCATCAAAGCTAATTAAATGCAGCCCTAAGAAGAAAAGCAACTTGCTAATTAACCATGAGGTGTTCAGACGACCATACCTCTGGAATAATTGTCTGTATCATTTGAATCATTTGGGTTGGTACGGTGCAGTGTGATTTGGGTGGCGACTGCTGCCCCTGTGACCCGGTAACGGATAAGCGGATAAAAATGGATGGATGGATGGATCTTGTTTTTCACTGCTGTTCCTGCAGGCATTAACCTGCTGTGATGGAACAGCATAACCCACTCAGAAATGCTGTCAAGTCATCATCTTCATCAGAGAAGATCTAGTTTTTGGAAGGACAGCCAATATTTGCTTTATATTCCAAGTGATATTTACTGTGTACCATTTAAATATGAGTATTATTTTCAAAGCCAGATAAATGTTTATAATGTTTTAGCAAAATGTAGTAGATGCTAAGATTATTTTTGCAAAACAAACTATGTAAAGCAAAATTAAAAAAAAAAAAATACAAACAAAATCTTAAACCTTTAGTGATGATCCCATGACCAGGGTATAAACAAAGCCTTATATGGCAGGAATGAGGAGATCTTGAGTAAGTGAAGTGAGTGAATATTCTTTCTTGCAAAGTCAACAGGTCTATGCAAATATCATACTGTATCAATCTCAGACTTTGCTGTTTTGACTTTAGAGAAGTCACACTGACACTAATGGCACATTACAGACATTTATATTATGCACTAAGTGCAAGTCAACAGTCTACAATCCATGTCCATCAACTTCTTACAGCATTTAGAAGGTGATATTACTCACCCTGATTTGACGCACTGCTTCCTTAAGTAACATAACAATGTCTTGGCCTTCACAGCCACTGGCTTTGAAACCCTTCGTCCATTTTAGAAGAATGCCCTGGACAAATGAAAGGGCATTCAGTCACTTACATTTTCATAAACAGCACGACCTTGAGACACACCTTTCAGTATAATGAAATGCATTTTGCGAACTATACCTGGTCAAGTTTGCTCTGGCGACAAGGGAAGGAGAATGTAAATCCCAAAGGTAAGGAAGCACCGGTCATGCCCATGTACTCCAGAAAATCCAAGATACAGTGCACAATGTGGCTGAAAAGCTGGGGAATAAGTTCAAAAAGTTATTAAAACAAAGTTTTTGAAACAAAAATAATATTAACACTATACATTACAAGAATAAATTAAGATAACCTGTTGTAAATACAGGCCTACAACATTTGACATAATAATCAGATAATAGGCAAAGCAGATGAAAAAAATAGAGTAAATTATGATTTTTTTAAATTTTATTTAAGTTTTTTTTGCCTGTTCATGTCGTAACATGCAAGTTTCTAAAAGAGAAAATAAAAACATGGCTCTGGAGGCCAAAGTTTCATTTAGTCTTTATGACTTAACTTAGATATCTATTGCATCGAACTAGAAATACATTATAATTCATGTGGTTGTGTGGAAATATGTAAAGTACAGCAAAGGAACGCAAGGGAATACACAAATATCTGACATTGTCAGATACTTTGTTTTTTTCAAAATGTTGAAATGAAAACTGTTGAAGAACTCTCAATGCAAATAAAACCATGACATGAAATGTTCATTAATTTTTTTAGAAGATCGGGCCTTCCAAAATTAATAATACTATTTGGGAAGAAAAGGAAAACTAACACACAGATTCTTTTGATGTGCTGTTGTTAAGGGTTAAACCACAATAAACTACACAAATAAATGTACTAGAATTTAAGCAATAAATGTGGACAGAAATTATAAAACATGAATATAAAGTAAGTCTTAATTATATGAAGTAAAATATGTCTCCTAAAGATATGGACTCAAATGTTTTCATATCATGCTGTAAATCAGGGGGTTCAGGATCCAAATATGAGGGAAACTATTACTAACATCATCAAAAATATAATACATTTTAGCAGAAGTGGTTTGGTTTTATTTACACACTGTATAATACTTAAGTGCAAAAAATTGCAAGAGGAAAATTTAATTATTAATGAAATCTAGTCACAGGCCAGATGTATGGGGTACACAGGCCAGAAGTGGACCCCGAGCCAGGAGACAGTGTGGACACTGCAATTTAACCCTTCAGTTTCACCTCTTCTCCTGTGCCTTGCATTATCTCCTGTGAAATGGTGTAGATCTTTTGGTGCATGTTCACACTGTGTCTTTTCCCATGTTGCATTTGAACCAGCAACACCCACCAACACCCGAAAGCTTGAACCTCCAAGATCTAAAGCCAAGTAGTCGCCATGCTCTGAGGATTGCAATGAGGACAAGAAGAAAGTATTTAATATACAGTTACAAAACTGGAAACTATTATTTTCTTTCTTCATAGTTACCTCTTCCATCTGGTGTTGATCTGACGTGGGTAGGAAGCATCTGGACACTTGCCTGTCCATGGGTTTGTTTAGACAAGCCTTGCAGCATTGCCTCACTCATCCTTGTTTTCACCTCCAGCAGCTGCTCACGGCTCAAACGCAAGGTGTCAAGCACACGTTGACGCTCAGAAATCTGAGCAGCCAAACGGTAGGCTACTGCCGTCACCATGGCTGATCCTTTTCCACTGGCATACTGGGACAGCAAGAACCGTACATCGCAGTCAGGTACCATCTTGTGAAGCCTCCTGGGAAACCTGTGCAACAAAAGCACAATTTCCTTTTATCTTTTTCAATGGACAAAAGTCAGTATTTAATGGGGAGCCATTTAGTTATGATCTGGTGTTGGTTTTCTTCTTTAAAAGGACCTCTTCTTTTATTTCACATGATTAATATAATTTATAATTTACTATAATTTATTATATCAGGGCTTTTTTTTACATTTGATTTGTTATCTCCACAATTCTAAGTTTTAATTATCATAACTTTTTAGCTTCTTTTTCTGGGGAAGTTCCTTCATGATTTTTAATCTGCTACCATCTGTTGAGAAGAATCAACAACGCTCATCCCAGATGTCTAACCAGAATCTGCCAGAAGTTTATTTTACTCTTTCCAAGTAAGAAACCCAGTTGGAGCTCTCTCAAGAGATTAAAAAACATAACTAAAAAAATATACACATAGACATTCATTTAGACAAGAACTACAGTGGTGCAGTAGTATGATTCCCATCTGCTATGTACAGTAAAAAAGTATGTACTTTTATCAAAGTTGCAACATAACACGCATAATGGATCTTCACACTAGGTGCCCTCCAAACGTACCACTGGTATTCTATGTGGAATAGAACCCATAATCTTCTACAGACGTGGACAAAATTGTTGGTACCCTTCTGTTAAAGAAAGATAAACCCACAATAGTCACTGAAATAACTTGAAACTGACAAAAGTAGTGATAAATAAAAATGTACTGAAAATGACCTAATGAAAATCAGACATTGCTTTTAAATTGTGGTTCAACAGAATAATTTTAAAAAACAAAATAATGAAACTGGCCTGGACAAAAATGATGGTACCCTTAACTTTTTGGTTGCACAACCCTTTGAGGCAATCACTGCGATCAGGCGATTTCTGTAACTCTCAAGGAGGCTTCAGCACCTATCAACAGGTATTTTAGCCCACTCCTGCTCCAACCGTCTCAGGTTTGAAGGGCATCTTCTCCAGACTGCATGTTTCAGTTCCTTTCACAAATGTTCAATAGGACATTGGACTTCAGAATAGTCCAATGTTTTGTTCTTAGCCATTCTTGGGTGTTTTTAGCTGTGTGTTTTGGGTCATTATCCTGTTGGAGGACCCATGACCTGCGACTGAGACCAAGCTTTCTGACACTGGGCAGCACATTTCACTCCAGAATGCCCTGATAGTCTTGAACCCTGAACAGATTCAAGACACCCTGTGCAGCCTAGAACATAACTGAGTCTCCTCCATGTTTCACAGTAGGTACAGTGTTCTTTTCTTCGTATGCTTCATTTTTGCATCTATAAACATAGAGCTGATGTGACCTGCCAAAAAGCTCCAGTTTTGTCTCATCTGTCCAAAGGACATTCTCCCAGAAGCTTTGTGGCTTGTCATTATGCATTTTTGCCAATTCCATTCTCGCTTATTTATGATTTGCTTTCAACAGTGGTGTCCTCCTTGGTCATCTTCCACTAAGTTCACTTTGGCTCAAACAGCAACGGATGATGCGTTCTGATACTAAAGTACCTTGACCTTGGAGTTCACCTCTAATCTCTTTGGAAGTTGTTCTGGGCTTTTTGGTTACCATTCGTGTTATCCGTCTCTTAAATTTGTCATAAATTTTCCTCTTGCGGCCACATCCAGGGAGGTTGGCTACAGTCCCATGGACCTTGGACTTCTAAATAATATGTGCAACTGTTGTCACAGGAACATCAAGCTGCTTGGAGGTGGTCTTATAGCCTTTACCTTTAACATGCTTGTCTATAATTTTCTTTCTAATCTCCTGAGACAATTCTCTCCTTAGCTTTCTGTGGTCCATGTTCAGTGTGGTACACACGATACCAAACAGCACAGAGACTACTTTTCACCCTTTAAATAGACGGACTGGCTGATTACAAGTTTGAAGACACCTTCTATGCTAATGCTAATTACAGGACACACCTTAGTTTAACATGTCCCTATGGTTAAATCATTTTCAATCTTTTCTGGGGGTACCATCATTTTTGTCCAGTCCAGTTTCATTATTTTGTTTTTTAAAATGATTCTGTTGAACCAGAATTCAAAAGCAATGTCTGATTCCCATTAGTTAATTTTCAGTAAATTTGTATTTATTACTTTTGTCAGTTTCAAGTTATTTCAGTGACTATTGTGGGTTTCTTTAACAGAAGGGTACAAACAATTTTGTCCACATCTGTAGAAGATTATGGGTTCTATTCCACATAGAATCCCAGTGGTACGTTTGGAGGGCACCTAGTGTGAAGATCCATTATGCGTGTTATGTTGCAACCTTGATAAAAGCACCAGTTGAAAATGATTTTTAAATGCATACTAATTTTCTATTCTCGTATGTATGACACAGATGCATATCAGACTAGAATAACATTTTTTTATCTGACAACAGAACAAGAAGTTGTCTAGTTCATTAAAAGGGTGACTTACTGTGGATGATTTTTATAAACAGACCCGTCTACTCCGATGGTTGTACGCAATTTCTCGGCCGCTTTGTTATCCCAAATTTGCCGCAGTATGGCCACCAGGGTGGCAGCACACAGGTAAGCAGCCCGTGTCGATACTATTTGACACACCCTCTGAGTGGTTAAGCAGTCTTCCACAGATGGGTCCAGACCCAGGTCCCGTAGAACTTTCTCAGCACAGGCCAGACCTTCTTCTTTTCTGTTGGGTTACAAATGTGTTACCTAAAACTTGTTTGTTCATTGCTTTGCAAACATTTTAAATAAAACACACTTGTTAACAAACCATCAGTATAATCAGTCTGTGAAATGAGCACAAGAAAGAACTTAATGTTACTTCAAATAGATAAACTAATTTATTTGTACAAGTAAAGAAAATTCAAGACTTGTAGTATGTCAAAGTTCATTTAAACAGCTTTCATCTTACTTTCTTCCACACCTTTGATAAGAAGGCAGACTAATGAGGTTCAAAAACACATTTACTTTCTTTTGCTGAAAACATCAGACAGCTTTTGAAAAAAATGACTCATAAATGCTTTTGAGTTAAGCAACATGAAACTAACTTGTCATTTTCAATGGTGTAGATGTTTCTGACGCTGAAGCTTTCTGTGGTGAGGAGTTTTGCTGTGGTCTGGCCCCCCGAAGACCAGCTGCTCTTTAGCCATCCTCACCAGGATGAGACGGACTAGTTCCCCCAAGTACATGCCACTGATCATCTTCTCAAACCTGCCAATGAAAAGGACTGTTTATTCCAAAAATGTCCACCATTTGCTGACCTATACCTAGAAACCAAAACACAGCCAATTTTCCAGGAAGGACCTGCAGAACTGCAGAATGTGGTCAGTGCAACTGAGTAAATTATGCAAATGTGTCCTTTTAAAATACCACACTATACAAAGGTTATCCACTCATTTATTTTTCAGTGTGCTTTTGGAAGAATGGTCAAAAATTCCTATAAACACTCTCCTCAACCTTGTGGACAGTCTTCCCAGAAGAGTTGAAGCTGTAATAGCTGCAAAAGGTGGACCGACATCATATTGAACTCTGGGTTAGGAATGGGATGGCACTTCAGTTCATAGTATGATTCAAGGCAGGTGAGCGAATACTTTTGGTAATATAGTGTACCTTAGAACTTAAACCTTATGCAAGCCATCGTTAAAAAATCGTTAGAAAATTAAGAATTCCAATTCCATTATATCTCCCATCATTTCTCACTGTGTTAAAAATAAAATATTGTGCAGAATACCATGTCTTCAGCACATTATCTGTGGGTGTAACCAACTTTACAGATGCACCTTAAATGCACCACCAAGGTAGAGTCTCTCTATCTTTACATCACTGGTCCTGGGCGATCCTCATCAAGTTGGCTGTAAAGACTTTAGTATTGTTTTTCTTCTGGTTAACCAACAATATATGGTGATTGATTCACACATCTGAGGTTGGGCAAAAGGCCATTACTCACTTGGATGTGTACAATGTCATGTTTGATAACTAAGACCAAACATTGAGCTACAGGTTTTGCCCGAGGCCCCTCAGCACCATCTCCAGTACTGTATATCCATTGTAAATTAAGTAGCACACATGTCGAAGTGTGTTTAACAAAAGTCATTTCCTGCACAAATTAGTCAGATACTAGATGGTTAGTTGTCCCTAGGCCACTAAAAGAAAAATTATCTTGTGACACGGGAGTGGCACAGGGCAACCTCCCCTGGGAGGAGTTGAAAAGTCGTGTGGCTTACATTTGATCCTTAACACAACCAGTAGTTGTCACTTTATTAAATGGGTGGCAATGTAATTTGATGTGTAAGAAACATTTACACAAGAACAGATCAAGCCTACCAACAGGCACTTTGAAGGAGAAGCAGTCCCAGTTATGCATTACAACAACTTCAAAGTGACTGCAGTGCTGTGAAATTCCACAGGCTGAAGTGGCTACATGATCATATGATCCCTGTACAGTCTGTCCTGGAGGATGAAACTGTCACAAAGCCAAGAGTAAAAATTGACTTGAGATGCGTACATCTCACTAGGTGCTATTTGTCACAATGACAAATAATTCACTTTCCTTTATGGAGAGTTACGTGATCATTGTTGGACATGTGTCTCTAAGTAGTTCGAACTCTGTCAAAGTGAAGACATCATTAAAAAACTTGTTGACTCGACTTTGAGTTTATTGTGTGATTAGACGACATAAGAAGAAGAGGTTGTCGTTGGTTTTCTCTATTTATGACACAGACAAATGAATAATGTAATAATGTTGTTTTCACATTTTTCTATAACCTGTGCTCTTCTGCTGATTGTATTAATTTTGCAGGTTCCTGTCACTATAGAACAGACCTGATGTTGTGATCTTTGTTTACACGTTTTTTTCGTACTAATGCAATTTATATTGAAAATTCTACTTTCAACATCATTACTGAACAGTACTGATGTACCGTTAGCATTTTTACAGACTGTCCAACATTTAGATTGCAGTGTTGTTTACCTGCTCCTGGTGTCTCGCCTATAATTTCATTTTGATACTGACGGTATGTGCATTGCTTCCGTTACTTGTAACTTTGGTGAGGATGGGAGAAAGGCGTCATCTTTTATTAGTGGCATCTTAACAATAAAAACTTATCGACACATCACAACCCTGTGTATGCCGCTACAACAATACTTGCTTTTGTTTTGGTTGTGTCATTTTTGTGATTGACTGGGTTAAAATCAAGATTCTAATCCAAATTTGATCAATTACACACCCCTACTTTCTAAGTTTACTGCACATACCTACCTGGAGAACAGGTTTCAGCTTGAAGGAGTTTGGAGTTTAAAAATTTATGTTAAAAAAACTATTATTCTTTGTGCTGTCCTTGATAATCACCTTATTACATCATTCACACAGAATCATGTAATTACAAATGCAGTGCAAAACACAAATCCAAAAGATTCCAGATGGTAAGTAGAGGTCAATAATATATTAACCTCAAATTCCTATGTATACCTAGGTATAACATCTGTCTGATGGTTCCACGTGAGTTTCAGTGGAAGTCAAATGGTGGATAATAGCACAGAATATAATTTGTCATAACATGGTCCACTAAATTTAAGAGAAAAAACAAATGTTTGTTTTTGTAACACTTCAGTTGATCACAATCACTTTAAATATAGTCTATTTTCAAATTACTGGGCTTAACTCTTTTATGCAATATGATATATTCTAAGTTATCATTACATGAGTGGTTAAGTATCAAATGTTGGCAATAGTATTGTTTATGTGCAATCATTTGTGGGACAATATATAGTCAGGCAAAATTTGTTATGGTCCCACGCCTACATCAACTGTAAACAAAAAGCCACAACTTTTGTAACTCAAAACTTTTTGAATAAAATAATTGTTATAAACATTATCAAACAGTAGGTCATTTTGTGTATGTAAGACTAACAACATCTTTTCCCTCCACTCCACTGGCCCTGAAGCCTTTGGTCCATGATATCAAAACACTTTGCAAATAGCACAGCAAAAACATAACAATTCACAGTTACTTTGGTTAAGTCAGAACTCTCTAAGGTTTCTCTACTAAGGATCATTTAATACAGGTTGGATTTAATAAGGTGCTTGGCGAAAGGAATGAGGTACTACCGGTAAATGAAAATGGGTTCCTGTTAATCCAACTCTCTGAGGTTCTCTGTACTCTGTTGTAGTTGTACTAACTAATCAAACCAAAGTAAAATAAGTGATGCTTCCACTGACGTTGGGAATAGCTGGTTTCCAACTTTGATCTGGATCAATGTAAGTTAACTTATGCAAATTACAAATATGTGAGAAGTAACATAGTAATAGTCTATTGTTGCAGTGATGAGTAGTGAAATCTTCAACATCAATTACCTCATCTATCTTGGTCTGCTGACACGGGAAAGAGAAAGTGAAGCCTAAAGGGAGTTTCTTGTCCTTAATTCCCCTTTTCTCCATGAAATTTGAGAGACAATCGACCACGTGATCAAAAAACTGGAAAAAAGAAAATGTGACATTAAGATACACTCAGGTAAAGGTAAATAAATTAGATTTTTTTCTCATCACATCTAAAACTTCAGCAACCTCAAATACTAATCTGCAATGTGAAAGTATAATTTAGAGCATTGGTTACAGATTTATTTATTTTTATAAATTTATTTTTATAAATAAATTTTACTTTTTATAAATCTGTGTCATGTCAACCTATTTTTTTTAAAGAAACAGCTACTTACAGTACAGTAGAAGTTTTGCACGCATATACATGATACATACAAATGGTACTTAATACACAGATAAACTAGAGGGCTTCTTACCTCTGTTCCACTGCCTCTCATAATATGTTCAGGAATGTCATAAATTTGATTTTCCATCTCCACTTTTTGCTTGCCGTTAGCCTTGACTTTCACCAAGAGGACTCGGAAATTGGATCCTCCAAGGTCAAGGGCCAGAAATTCACCTTCCTCTGCAAGACATTTTATTACTCAAGGTTTAACACTGAGGGCAGCACTGTGTGGCAATGTTTTCTGTTTATTTTATAGAACTTATGGGACCCAAAACCTGCTGCTTTCTAATAAAACTTAGTCATATTGGTCCATTTTAGTGGACTGTAAGGTTTTCTCTTATCAGTCATGGGCAAAGTCAATTAATTTGTCTGCTTTCAAACTTGTTAAAAAAAACTATACATATAGACTTTTTGGGGCAATAATCACAAAAAGGTGAACTATGTATTGTATGTTGTACTACCTGTTCCATCAGGAGTTGAGCGCACAAAAGTAGGCAGCATTTTGACCGCAGCTGTGGGGTTTGTGTCCCTGCATAACCCTTTGTCCATCTCACGTCGAAATCTGATGGACAGCTCCATCAGAGTTCTATCTGACAATTTCAGAGGGTTTAGATATTTGTCCACCTAGAAATAAAGTAGTTGGACATTAGTTCTTTAAATTGAGAGAACCAGATGAACATATTAAAAGACATACCCATGTTTTAACTGAGCTTTTACACTAACTCCAAATTCAAGATAAAGCTTCAGAAGTTCTTTCTGCACCAGATTCTTACTTAGTGATGAAAGTTTTTTTTTTTTTTTTTAATAAATAAAAGGAAGAAGCTTTTTACTGCATTAAAATTTCAGCCCCATGACTTTGACACCCCTGGTCAAAACCCCATCCATCTATCATCGTCCGCTTCATGGGGGCAGCAGTCTCCACAACCGCCACCCAAATCACACTGCACCTTACCAAGCCCCCGAACCTTCCTGTGGGTGGTGAGTCCACTGGAAGGCGCCAACCTCCCTAACCAGGATTCGATCTTGCCCAGGAGGTGAACCCTGGGGTTCCACACCACTGACAGAGACATTGCTGAGCCAAAGCGCCAGTGGTCAAAACCCAAATTCATAATATTTTAGCAACAGGGAAAACAATAGAAAGCATGACAAGGTCATCAGCATTCACTGCATGATCAGGTCTTCCACTAAATCACACTGTGATAATTTACACATCCTAAAAGGAAAAAAATACAGTACTCTCAAAGTATATCCTGCGTATAAATGAACAAACATTGTGGTTCACTACACATGAGAGAATTAAGTTCATCAATGACTTTTTCAAGACATAAACAGAAAAAGTGATGTGTGAATGAAAATTAATTAAATTTTGCAAACAAAAGCACACAAATTAGTGTATGAATTCTGATAGGAAGACTTCAAAGAAACCAGTATTAGCACAAAGACATTATCAACCACTGGTATCAAAAACTCCACCACCACCAGGCATCTGCCTTTTGCCCTACTGACATTTGGTGAGAGGCACTGTATTGTACATAGTGGTCATTGTTTAGTCCTAGTGAACAGCCAAGTCAAAAATCCAATAAAATTAGGTTTTCCTTTATACTCCAAATGTCTAGTCCTTAGTCACGCCTCTTATTAAACATAGTTTGCTTTAATTACCCTGTCAGTTCATTTAAAGATAGTTTTCTGAGTTCAGTACATAATTGAGCACCTTCAATGTATTATTTCAAATAACTGTACATGTACAAGCATACTTATTCAGCGTGTCATTGCCAGACAACAGGCAGATTATCAATTCTGTACTGTTTTTTGTGTGGATTTTGTATATTTTCCCCTCATCAGAGACTGATTCTACTACAGGTTAGTCTAGATTCCTGTTCCCACCACAACAAAAACCTGCTGATTGTGTTACCTGCAGACTCTAAATGAACTATCAGTGTGGAGCAACAGGTTCTTTGGCTCCGTGCCACTGTTTTGTCAGATCAGCATACACTGCCAAAGTAGCATAAGCAACCATCTACCCACGTGCACCAAAGAAAAGACACATGCACCTATCAAAAGCAATAAGCCTATAAGAAATACATTTTATTAGTGGATGGTTTCCCTTCTGGCTGTGATGAGATTATGGTAAAAATAAAATAGAAGCACCTATTTTGGGTTCATATATATATAGTTACCTATGAAAAAAAAGTGCATTCAGTGCTAAGCGTCAGATCAATGGAAAAACTTAACCAAGCTTTTCTCAACAGTGGGCTAAATGGAATGAAATAACATACTTTACATTTTTTATTATATATTTATATTAACATGTGGCGCTTTGGCCCAGAGGCAATGTCTCTGTCATTGGTGTGGAACCCCAGGGTTCACCTCCTGGGCAAGATCGAATCCTGGTTAGGGAGGTTGGCGCCTTCCAGTGGACTCACCACCCGCAGGAAGGTTTAGGGGGGTTGGTACGGTGCAATGTGATTTGGGTGGTGACTGCTGCCCCCGCGACCCGGTAACGGATAACCGGATGAAAATGAATGGATGGATGGATTTATTTTAACATATATTAATTATCTTCTTTCTTTTTCTTTCGGCTTTGTCCCTTTTTCAGGGGTTGCCACAGCAAATCATTGATTTCCATCTGTCCCTGTTCTCTGTATCTTCTACTCTGACTCCAACTATCTGCATGTCCTCCCTCACTGCATCCATATATCTCCTCTTTGGCCTTCCTCTTTTTCTCCTACCTGGTAGCTCCATCTCTAACATTCTTCTACCAATGTATCCACTGTCCCTCCTCTGCACATGTCCAAACCATCTCAATCTGGCTTCTCTAGCTTTTTCTCCAAACCTTCCTGTCTGTGTTGTCCCTCTAAT
>NC_024327.1:14876129-14882386 GCF_000523025.1 Cynoglossus semilaevis | reverse complement strand
ACCTCATCATTCCACCACCAGGTCTCTTTGTCCTCCTTTCTCTGCCCAGAGGACATACCTAGCACCTTCCTACCTGTCTCCCTAATCACTGCAGCTGTAGTCTCCCAATAGTCTGGGAATTCCTCAACACGGCCCAGAACTGCCCTTCCTTCCTGAAGTCTTCACAACATGTCTCTTTCCTTAGTTTCCACCACTTGATCTTCTGCTCTGTCTTCACTCTCTTCCTTTTTGTCACCTCCATCGTCATTTTGCACTCTACCATCCGATGTTGTTTGGCTACACTCTCGCCTTACACTCTCACCTTACAGTCATTAATATTAATTATATTATAACATATAATATATTTGTATATATTTTTATATGTTATTATTTATATGAAAGTGCAATGCTTGTGTAAATCCCTAAGCATTGAATTTTTTGAAAAACCATTGTTAAGCTCTCACTAACACCATGTGTACCTGACAGTTTTAGATACAGGCATTGTTTATCTGACAGGGACACTTGAGAACAGATCTTGTTACATTGCTGTGCATTGTTAATGGTTTCATTTCCCTAAAATATGATTGTTATTCCCATTAGAATACCCAAAATGCACAGCTAAGCATTTAACTTATAAATACTCAACATTCTTGTAAATAGAATTTATAGTTAGTTACCAAAGTGTGTTAAACCAAAGTGTGTTGAACCATAAACTCTTATCTAAGTGTGTTAAATAATGGTCCGCTTGACAGGAGTAGGTACTCCTAAAAGGTTTTTTTATGATGTAGGTCCATAAAGGATGAGGTCTGTTTCTCATCCAGTATGGGAATCGGATGAACTTTGCCCTAAGAGTAAAACGTAAAGCAAAAACAACTGCCCAGTACTTGTGAAACTTTCTCAATAAAAGGAGCTGCAGTCCTCATACACTTTGGGACTTAGGTGAGCCAACTCTGCAAAGCTGTTGGTCTCTCTGCTCCCCCTCGCAGCGAGTAAAAAGTACAACGTTGTCAGGTGTGGTTCTTTTCAGGTCATTCTATCTGCGGCAGTTAGATGACAACAGTGGTGATTGAATAACGTAATTTTCGGCACCAACAATTCTGTAATGCAAGTTTTGGTCAATATGAAAGAACAAGGGGTTAGAGGCCTTATAGAACACTAGTAGAATATCAGCGTCTCCCATTTGCTAAAAGTTCATTTCAAGCACCATATTTAAAAAAAATGGATTCCCTCTGTCAAGACAACACCACCAAATGTCACCTCAACACATCAGATTTGTCATATGTATTACGTGCCATTATCTGTGTTCTCTTTCTTAGTCACTGTTGTCTACGCTATAAGACTGAACGGAGCAACACTTCAGTCACAGAAAAAACTAAAACAAATAATAATTACTTCACAGTTAAACTCTAATACAATGACTGGCTGTTTTTTATGTATTACATGTACAAACAAAATTAATGATGAAAACAATTTCTTCAAAATGTTACACAGTTTACAATTTTCAACGTTTTCAATTTACAGATTTTGCCCTTTTAAAAGGATACAATCGAACTAATGTAAAGGGATATCTTTGTATTTGTTAGATGTGCGTTTATACAAGTTACATGACTGACAGTTGACGTGTTAACATGAACGTCCTCCTTGTCCCAGGTTAGAGGGCGGGGCTCCTGCTACTCCAAGTGTTTTTTATACACACGCATTAGAGTTACCAACACATTTCAATGTCTCTAACACAGCCTCGGCGCAGTGTTAGCGGCTGTTATTTTAACAGTACTCACTTCATTGGCCTGTTCATCGTGGAGTTCACCGCAGATATTGTCCGGCATTGTGGAGGCTAACATGATACTGACTGATGTTTCACGACTTTACTTCCTCTCACTTTTGTCCTACCGCTGCTGTTCTTTTACGTTTAACTCAACGTTGAAAAAACAAAAATGTGTGTCTTGAAATATCAAATTGTTTAAAAGTTATTATATTAAGTCATCTGTCCACAATTCGCAGTTTACAATCGATAGAACAGGGATGTCGTAAAGGAAAAAACTTCCAGCTTCCTTGACAAGGCTGTTCACTGACGTCATGTCCTGTTAACGGCTATGATTGGCTGCAGTGAAGGCGCGGTGTGGTCTGTTTCTTCAGCAACAGGAGAGTGTTAATATCAGTGACATTGTCTCGACACTATTACGTTAAACCTGTGGTCTTAGACGTTGATAAAAAAGAAGCTAAGCACAACTGCTCATTTAGCTCGACAATAAATAAACACAAGCTATAATATGTAAACATTTAAAAAGTGGATTGTCACTTTTGATGCCATAAAAATTCCTTAAATCTATATATTAACCTAAAATTAATGTCAAAGTAACAAACTGTGGAGTATGTAGCTTATTAACATTTAAAGTAGGGCTGGGCATTTTAATGCATTATTATTGCGTTAACTCATCAATTCACTAATGCCAGCAATTATTTTATTGCGCATTAATGGTGTTTATTAATTATTAGTATTTATTTTTTTATTTATTTGTTACAGTGCTCAAAGGAACCAGAAAAGAGAATTGACCTTTTGCAAAACCTGCACCAAATCGGTCATTGTCCAATCATACATCCTAGGAACCAGAACAATGAAAACAAAGTACTTCAAGTTAGACCCCTGACAAACAAAATGTTGATGTGATGTGCCTATGTGGTGAACTGATTTAAGCCTGAAGTAGCATTAGCTGTTTTATGTAGATATGCATAAAACAGAGAGTGACACCCTAGCTTGAGTGGGTTTATTCTCAAAATAATAACATCATTTATAATTTAACATAATTTGTTATGAATGAGGACTCACACTCCTGTATACAATAGTGAAAAAATAAAAGTATGATTCTTGTTCAAGTTTTTTGTTTCTTTCAGATAACTATAAACGCACAAGACTGTGGTTGGACCACAGTCGTTATTATAGAGAGTAGAGTAGTTTATTAGTTTATCTCTTACTGAATGCAGATTTATAATAGATTATAAAACGTCTGTCCTTTGGAAATAACAGATGGTTTTCTTAAGTAAGAACTTTTAATTAGTTTGATTTTTCCCCCTGTTAAGATGTTGTAAATACATTTATTCAGTCTTAACAATATATTCATTGTATTAAGTTTCCATATCAATTTATACTGTTATTGAATGCTGTTATTATGCTGTACTAAAAGGGAAAGTGATGAAGACAGGTGTGCATGCTGGTGGATCACATAACAGTAAATATGGACAGCACTGAATGGTACCGACTGTTACACTTGGAGATAGAGACAGGACACAGAACCGGCCAGAACTGGTTTCTTTGCCCAAATAAGGAGACCGACGGAAGACCAACAAAAGACAGAGAGAAAAACATCCGAACTGCATGTAGTTAATCTGACTTGATTAACTACAGCACATGCACATAGCTCCTATTGGTGGAGAATCCTTGTTTGGAGCAGTCTTTACCAACACCACATGGGTGTGGAATGCCAAGGTACCGACCATTGAAGTGTGTGTATGTAAAAAAACTGTATTTAAGCTTTGAGCACTGAGGAGTTCCTCCTCCTTTTCAACTCTGTGGGCAGCTGTGATGTCTTGAAGAGAACTGACCATTTTTGTGTTATCGCTTCATGGCAGTGTAACCAGGTGAGTCATCAAAGTGAGGTGAGGTCCTCACACACTGATATACACGTGGGCACATTCGTTTGCAATTATTTTTCTACTATCCCGCTTTCTTGCAAATTATATAAATTGATGTTTGATTATTTATTGTCTAACTTGTCTATATCTATCCAGTTAACTCAAGTTAAGCAGTTGTGAGACACAACAGTGCTAGTTCCTAAAGCTGCCTTTGACCCTTTTTTATTTTTTAGCTTTTTAGTCTCAAACACTCTGCCATTCTGCTTGATAATTAGCACGGAAGCTTTTGTGAGATTTCCGCGTCTATTCACATTGCACCACTCTGCAGCTGCCACGGTTACACCTCAGATATAACAAGACAACTTCTTTTTTGTTGTGCAAAAAAAGATCTGTTTCACCGATTTATTGTGTTTTTGTAGATGTAAACACCTTCTTGCCTTGGCTAGTATCAGCAAGCAGTTAAAGGTTAGAGGTCAACATATGCTATTGCTCATGATGATGCATCTTTGTCACAAGTCCAGTTTGTAGTTTGTGTGTCTATATATAACATTTTAGATTTCAAAATTTGTATTTCTTTCTAATAAAACAGCAACACATTTACAATTTTTAGACACACCATCAAGGTAAAGGTTATATAAATATATATACATATATGATACATGGAAATTTATACCCATATCTGATATTTGTGTTCAGGGTGGTAGCACATTACTATAGACATCAAATCACCATAAATACCTGTTTATCTCTGGGTTCTGGATGGTGGCACATTATTTAAGGCTACACAGAAAATCCCTGTAAATATCTGTTCTCTCAGGGTTTAGGGTAGCACTTTATTTATTTTCTTTACATTTACATCTGAAAACAGAGGGAATGTAAAAATGTTACCCAATGCAGCACATACTGTAAAAGAGAAAATACTCAAGCTCAATCTAGGATTTTTCAGCAAACTGTTTTTTATTATTTTTATTTTCACAAATGGTAACAGCAAGGATCATAATATGTAGTAAGGAATATTTGGGTTTATCTTACGTGAGTTTTTTTTTAGCAATTTTCCAGTAAGTTGTACACTGAGGGCCAGTGTTGGGCACTTTACTTTAAAAAAGTAATTAGTTCTAGTTACTAGTTACTTCTTCCAAAAAGTAACTGAGTTAGTAATTGAGTTACTCCACTATAAAAGTAACTAGTTACCAAAGAAAGTACCTATTGTGTTACTTTTTTAAAAAAGTTTAAAAATGTAGAGTAGAATAGCAAGGACAGGTACCTGAACAGAGATTTTAATTTATTGCATATCAACAGACCACAACTGGTACAACTGTTTTGTTCTTCACAAAAGTAAACATTTTAAAAGTATGAAGTGCTTTTAACTCGCTGTGGTGTAAATTAAATGAATCAAACTTTTACAACTTCAGACAACTAGTGGGCATACAGTGCTCCAAGTATGATCTTAAAAAGAAAAGTAAACAGTTTAACAAAAATGCTTTTAAAATTATACTGAAAAAGTATATGAATTTGTTGAACAAATCCAACTTTAATTCCTAAACATTCATTCATCTATCCATCCATAGACTCCTTCCTAACACTCATCCATCCATGCATGCACTCATTCATCCACCCAGCCAACCAAGTCATCTCACCATCTTAGCCATTTAACCAGTGATTGTATTTAGAAAATGTCTTTCTGCACGGCGGACCGGCTCCTCCTCTCTTAGGTATTTTGCCCATGACGGCTCTGAAGGAGTCTGAATCAACTGTTGACATCAGTGACGTGCAGTGAAGTTCATGGATGCTGAGGCACTGACTCCTCTGAGTCAGATTTACAATTGTAAGAAGTAAAAACAGCATCTTATTCCACTATTCCTCCAACAGCATGCACCTGGTAATGCTCCATCAGCATTCCTCTTTCAATTACACTTCAATCACACCAACACAAACATATACACAGGAACACATTTGTCCTACAAAGAACGTTTCTTTATACAAATGGATAGAGATGAGTGCAGCACAAATTTAATTTGGCCTTTGGACGCCCCCTTGAGGTGAGGCTGAGTACTGCCTGCCTCCCCTACTGACTTTTCTCTGCACTTCTTGTACGATCAGCAGAAACAATTGTCACGCACATACATTAAAGACATTACACAGACTGTATAGAGTCATGCTGTATAACAAATATTTCTGTAAAGTTCATATTGGTGATATGCTAAAGAACAGAAATTGGCACGCGTCATGCGACCCAGTTTGTATTGGATCGCGCAGTCAGATATGAGGCAAAACTCTCCACTGCCTCACCCGGGATTTCTACACTGTAGTTGATCGCGAAATACTCAAATTCGGTGGTTTTTACTTAATCAAATGTCAAAAATGTGTGGAGTCATACTGAAAATGTATCTTTAACACAGATCAATGTAAAATATTAATATTTATTTTATGTACTTTTTTTTTTTAAGTGGCGCTTTGGCCCAGAGGCAATGTCTCTGTCATTGGTGTGGAACCCCAGGGTTCACCTCCTGGGCAAGTTCGAATCCCGGTTATGGCGGTTGGTACCTTCCAGTGGACTCACCACCCGCAAGAAGGTTTGGGGGGTTGGAACGGTGCAATGTGATTTGGGTGGCGACTGCTGCCCCCGCGACCTGGTAACGGATAAGTGG
>NC_024327.1:14871514-14875464 GCF_000523025.1 Cynoglossus semilaevis | reverse complement strand
CCATCAGTCTTGAGCACACTAGATTATAATATGAGAAGCAAACAGTTCCTTAAAGCGACAGTACAGCATGAAGCAATGATAATAAATTAAATTCTTCCAACAGAGACTAAACAACCACTACACAGGCGCATGGCCCAACACAGGAGGGCCAACTCCTCAGGACAGGACTCAGCTGTTCACATACACCTCAAGGACAAAACACACTCCTTTGAGCGCAACAATGTGCACATTTTGGCCAGGGAAGATGGATGGTTTGAGAGAGGGGTAAAAGAAGCCATTTTTGTCAACCTGGAAAAACCATCACTCAACAGAGGAGGTGGACTCAGACACAACCTATCACCCACATACAAAGCACTTTTAGGAACAATACCCAAAAGTTTCACCTCAGTTTCACACAACAAAGAGGCAGGTGACCAAAACCATTCTGATGAGGACCACAACGACCCTTCAGACTCTTAACAACTGTTTACACTTTCACAGTTGACCCCAAGGCCCCACCCAACAGGGTGGAGCTGAAGTAACTTTATTCTTTCACACCTAGAGTATATATATGCTGTACTCCCCACCACCAGTTAGAACTGAAGAAGCCTCTTGGATGAGAGGTGAAACATCTTCTTTTAGAAAATGCACGCCCAGTTGCCTAACAGAACTTTTTTAAACTTGACCATGACCTGGATGACTGAGAATCTTCATAGACACGATAGATAAAGCAATTAGTTAGATTACCTGTTACTGAAAAAAGTAATGCCGTTAGTAACAGCGTTTATTCTAACGCCGTTATTCCCATCACTGCTGATGGCTTCTGGAGTTGTCTGCACATCAGATATGTTTCCACTCTTCAGCGTACTGTAAATGAATTATGAATTATGAATGTAATTATGTGCTTGATTTGGTACATTATCTATGTAATACCACATATTCTTCTAGATACATAATCTTTACAATTAAATACTATTAGCTTAATCTTCAAAGTACATAAACATAAACTTGTAGCGAAATAGTACCTTCAACACTAGAACCCCGCAACTGCTGACATCCATCTGTTTGTTGTGGCCCATGGTGTGCACTGTCCACACATATTTGGATTCCTCCCTCGACCTGTTCCTCAGGAAGTTTACAGCATTAAAATTATTGTTTTAAACCCTTTTTTAAAATTCTCTCTTGAAAAAATGTGTCTATGCAAATTGTACTACATATTACTGCCAGTTCCTCATAATCTTCCTGTTGTAGGCATCCTCATTTCCCATTGGGTCAATTACAGTGAGGAACTTCTCTGCCATGTTCACAACGTCAAGTACTAAGTACTTTAATATTTCATATCAATAAACAGGCTGTATAAGGACTTCCTTTACTATGCTTAATGGTTAGTCTACAGAGTCTTGCACAGCCTGCTCAATTTGTTCCAGCCAAGACTTCATTTTTAAATATGTCCACATAACAAAAGAGAAAATCTGTCAAAGTATTGAGTCATCAGAAATCAAATATTTTGGAAACAGACAATAAGAATCCAATGTGCAGTAACATTCACAGGACACAGCCAAACATTCTCTGCTGGAAACTTCATCTGTAACAGATAATATAGAAATATGTACGTTAATAAAGATGAGTTAGGACCCTACATCAAAAGAAATGATTTACTTTCTTAATAGTTACATCACCTTATGGGGACTTTTAAACTGCCCATTAAAGAAGAGGGAACTTGCCAGAACGGCATTGAGATAAAATATGGCTTCCTGATAAAATGATCAATATATTTGTTAGTGCAAAAGTACATCCATAGACCATGTCAAGCAATTTCCATTCAAAAGTAACACATACGTTGTGTTTTTAGAGCAATGGCTTCTTTTATCCCTCTCTCAACCCATCTGTCTTCCCTGGCCAAAATGTGAACATTGTTGTCCTCGAAGGAGTGTGTTTTGTCCTTGAGGTGTATGTAAACAGATGAGTCCTGTCCTGAGGAGTTGACCCTCCTGTGTTGCCTAACAGAGCTCTTCAACCTTGACCATGACCTGGATGACTGAGAATCTTCATAGACAGAAGTTTAAAATTTTTATGTGCATTGCTATATAACTCTCATCCCTAATTCATCCAATGTAAGATTCTTTAGAATAAAAGATCAATCTGAAGTGATCACCTGACTTTTTTCTATTAAATTAAGTATTTCTCTCAGAGAAAAAGGCAATGTTGATAAAATTTCACAGAAAATTCATAAAATAGTTAGAAATTATGTCAAATTTGCCATTTTCTCTGTTTTTTTGTGTAGCACACAAAGGAAATAAATTGAATAGATACCTACCAAAACATGTGTAGCGATCAATAACTCAATGGAAGAAATGCTTATTTTCATGGAAAAATGTCAGGGGCCCTGTTAAGATATTGTAAAAACATTTATTCAATCTTTACAATATATTCATTGTATTAAGTTTCCATATCAATTTATAGTGTTTGTTTTTAAATGCTGTACTAAAAGGAGAGGTACTGAAGAAAGGTGTGCATGCTGATGGTTTATATAACAGGATGGTGTATGGTACTGATGGCACTGACTGTTACGCAAAGTGTATTTCTTTGATCTAACCTGAGTTACTGAGCAGAATAGCTCAGCACATGTACATGTTTTCTATTGGTGGAGAATCTTTGTTTGAAGCAGCCTTTGCCAATCAGCGCTCAGAAGTTGCGAGTGAACACCACATGGCTGTAAAGGGTTAAGGTGCTGACCATTGATGTGTATGTAAAAAAAACTGTATTTAAGCTTTGAGTGCTGAGGAGTTCCTCAGTGCAGTTCTGAATGTAACCATTGTTCTGCACTCCTTCCTTGCAAGTAAAACTTTTAAAACTTGAGATCTCGTATTTGATTCTTTATTTGATCAGACCTTTATTTGATCTTTATTTGAATTTTTGTGTTTTAGGAAACTGGGGTATGAACTAACAGCATTTTTTACAGTCCTATCTAACAGAGATAGTTTCCTGTTTCCTGACAGGCCCATACACTTTCATCCAAGACTGTAGGCCAATATCACAGACTTGCAAACAAGGTTATGGAATACTGTAAATCCTATGCTAATTTATTAAGGCACTGTTTTAAAACAGCTGGAAAATCACAGTGCTATTAGACATTCGAATTGCATACACATAAGTTCGGAGGCTACATGAGCAAGTTTTATGACTACATGAAAACGACAGTATTAGCTATTCAAACTGCATTCAGACACGATGTCGTGCACGTGGCAAGTTGAAATTATTTGACTGTCAAACCTATGCATTGAATACTAGTCATATAAAGTATTAAAAATACAAGAAACTATCCTTGTTTAATTGTAGCAGAAAACTATGGCTTGTTTGCAGTAGCAAATTGGCCGATGTACGCATGCGGACGCATCAGGACAGAAGCACCGCAGGTGTGCGTACCTGTTTCATACACGTACACATCAATGAGAAAGGAAAAAGGAAGAAAACCCGTTGTTTAATACGATTTTTTTTAAGTGACGGTAGAAATATTTTGTCATTGTTATTATAATGGTTACAATGGAGGTTCCGGTGGAGGAATTAATGAGCGACGTGTTGAAGCGTGTGACGGGCGAGTCTGCTCTGCCCATGTTCAGTAACATAGAGAAGTTCAAACGAGCCAAAGACGGTTTGTATTTCGTAGCCGAAGACTTCAATGAAACGGTGAAAAAGAGGGAATTGGTTAACGCCAAGGAACGACTCAGGGTGAGATTTTACTATGAATAACAAACAAATAAATAAATAATGTTTCGTTGAGACATTGTGAGCCCAACTCCTGATTTTAAACATTTATTACCAAACGCTGAATCAAGAACAGCATAGAGCTCGTTGGCGACCTTTCGGACTTAGAAATATCATTTTCTTTATTTTCTTTATGGTCTTACACTGTATAGCTAACGAACTGCATATGAACAAAGCCAGGGGGTGATTTATTCGGCCCACAGCAT
>NC_024327.1:14864782-14871464 GCF_000523025.1 Cynoglossus semilaevis | reverse complement strand
CATCGAAGTGAATATTTTCCATATGATGAAGATGGACTGTCGGAGTCCTGTTTCTATGGTAATTCATCATGAAGTGTGGATTTTTTTTATGTGCAGTTTTGCTCTTGGAACTACATGCATACTTATCCATTTGCATCATCAAACATGGCTGAAGGAAGTGCAGTAGATAAACTATTTTTAGTCTGATTAAACAAAACATTTTAATTATGTTCTTCAAGTAAACCTAAAAAATAATCAGAAATTGAAATTTTCAGTGGCGTTTTGGCCCAGGGGCAATGTCTGTCATTGGTGTGGAACCCCAGGGTTCACCTCCTGGGCAAGTTCAAATCCCAGTTATGGAGGTTGGTACCTTCCAGTGTGCTCACCACCCGCAGGAAGGTATAGGGGGGTTGGTACGGTGCAATGTGATTTGGGTCATAGAGACTGCTGCCCCCGCGACCCAGTAACGGATAAGTGGATGAAAATGGATGGATGAAATTTTCAATGGGGTACTGGACGCAAGTACTCCTCCATTTTTACACCATTTCCTACCTTGCTGTTTAGTGATGGGAATTCCAACTCTTTTTAGTGAGCTGGATCATTTGGCTCAGCTCACCAAGAAGAGCCGGCTCTTTCGGCTCCCAAACGGCTCTCCATTTATGCCTTTTATAATTCAGCCAAATTTAGTGCTGTTTTAACTTGTGATCTGTATTTGAACATATATCACTTAAATTTCAATTAGAAATTGCTGTGGCCAATTCCATTTACAGTTGTAAAATCCCTAGTGAGACATGGGTGATGGGTCCATTTCAGGATTGTTAGCTGCATTGTCACTAACACAGCAAACCACTTCGTTTTCAATTTGCCACTCCTTTGCCACTCTTAACAGTTCCTCTGCCAAGTGTGTCTGTTGCTAAACTCAAAACAGTCCAGAAGACAGGCCATTGTTTTATAATTTTCTATAAAGTGACATGTAACTGATATGAAGGAAGTGGTGGTCCTTGATGTCTAGCAATAAGGCAAACTGCAGATGCTTCTTTAACTCTTTCTTGCAGTGAAGCACGTTCTCTGTCATACAGTCTTGGAATGATTTGTTGAGAGAGTGTTTTCCTGCTTGGAGTGACATACGTTGGATTGAGATCCTGTATGAAATTTCTAAACCCTCTGTCCGCCACAATTGAGAAGGGTTGGAAGTCATTCGCAATCATTTTAGACAATTCCTCATCAATGTTCCACAGGGGTACGTCACTTGGCAGCCATCTCTGAAAGAACAAAAAAAATCTAATCTAATCTAATTTAAACTAGGGGTGTATTTCTAAAAGCTAGGAGAAATGAAAACAGCAGAAATACAATTCATTTGGCAGGTTTTCACAAACTTATATATGTGTGTGTGTATATATATATATATATATATATATATATAAATTAGAATATCGTGAAAAAGTTGTTTAATTTCCATAATTCCATTCAGAAAGTTAAACTTTCATATATTCATAGATTCATGGCCCACAATTTAATCAATTTCAGGTATTTATTTGTTTATTTTTTACATAATTTTGGCTTCCAGCTCATGAAACCCACAAAAACAGGATTTCAATGAATTAGAATACTGTGAATTAGAATACTGTTTTTGCAGAAAATAAATAAAGAAAAAAAGAAATCAATCAAAATATGGTACTTTCAAAATGATATATCAATCATCAATACTTGGTTGGGAATCCCTTTGCCTTAATCACTGCCTTGATGCGACGTGGCATTGAGGCAATCAGGCTGTGGCATTGCATAGGAGTTATGGAAGCCCACATTTCTTTGATGCTTGCTGTCAGCTCTTCTTTGTTGTTGGGTCTGGTGCCCCTCATTTTCCTCTTGAGAATACCCCATAGATTCTCAATGGGGTTTAGGTCCGGCGAGTTGGCTGGCCAGTCAAGCACTGTGATGGCATGAGCATCAAACCAGGTTTTGGTGCTTCTGGCAGTATGAGCAGGGGCCAGGTCCTGCTGGAAGATGAAATCTGCATCTCCATACAGATCCTCAGCAGAAGGAATCATGAAGTCCTCCAAAACATTCTGGTAGACTGTTGCGGTGACCTTGGATTTAAGAAAGCAGAGTTTACCAACACCTGCACTGGACATTGCACCCCAAATCATGACTGACTGTGGATATTTCACACTGGACCTCAAGCAGCTTGGGTTCTGTTCCTCACCCGTCTTCCTCCAAACCCTTGGACCTTGATTCCCAAATGAAAGGCACACTTTACTTTCATCGGAAAAGAGGACCTTGGACCACTGGCCAACAGTCCAGTCCTTCTTCTCCTTGGCCCAGTTGAGCCGCTTCCTACGTTGGCTCTGGTTCAGAAGTGGCTTGACCCGAGGAACCCGACAGCTGTAGCCCATCTCCCGGATTCGTCTGAATGTGGTGGTTTTTGAAGCTGTGACTCCTGCCTCAGTCCACTCTTTCTGGATCTCTGCCAGATTCTTGAATCTTCTCTGTTTGAGAATCCGCTGAAGCCCACGGTCATCTCTTTTGCTAGTGCATCTTCTCCTGCCACATTTTTCCCTTCCACTAGACTTTCCATTGATATGCTTGGACACAGCACTCTGTGAACAGCCAGCCTCCTTAGCTATAAACTTTTGAGGTTTACCCATCCTATGGAGGGTATCAATGATGGTCTCCTGGGCAGTTGTCATGTCTGCAGTCTTCCCCATATTGAACCGAACTGAGACAATTGAACCAAACCAAAGCAATTAAATAACACCTGGGGAAACCTGTGCAGGTGCTTTGAGTTTAGTAGATGATTGGTGTGTGACACTCAGTTTAAAACATTCATGCCCTGATGATTTCTTCACAGTATTCTAATTTATTGAAATCCTGTTTTTGTGGGTTTTATGAGCTGGAAGCCAAAATTATGTAAAAAATAAACAAATAAATACCTGAAATTGATTAAATTGTGGCCCATGAATCTATGAATATACAAAAGTTTAACTTTCTGAATGGAATTATGGAAATTAAACAACTTTTTCACGATATTCTAATTTTTTGGAAAGGATCTGTAGTTCACTTTCCTTTCTTTCCTTTGATGCATGGAGGGTAGTAGCAGCAGCAGTAGCAGAAGCAACAGGTGGAGTAGTGGCAGAAGCATGCTAGCCTGCCTTTTTTCTTCCAACTGAACTGCTGGATGCACAGTTCACAAATGTCTAAGTTATTTGTGGACCCTGCTTGATATGAGAGCTTCACTTTACAAATTCTACTGTGCTTTCATGTTGTCATCCAAATGCTACTTATTTTTCTGTTTTCACTCATTTTTGCACCACACAACCTCTCGTCTTCACTCCTCTCTCCTTCAGCGGTATTACCCCCGCCCCTTCCTGCTTTGTGGTATGATCCTTGTCAATCCTCACATGATTGGTTGCACAGCATGCACGTGACACCCGTAGCCAACGCCCGCAGCGCCTGCGGGTACTTTTCCTAAAGAGAAAAAAGTAAAAAAAAAAAAAAAAAACCGACTCACGTCCGTCCGCGGACCGACTCACATCGTTCACTTAAAAGAGCCGGCTCTTTGAACCGGCTCGTTCGCGACCGACACATCACGCCTACTGCCAGTAGCACCTTTGATTGTTGAAAGTCACAGCTATGTTGCAGTCCGTCATTATTAAGCACTGCATGACTAAAACGCCTAGCCGAGACGGAAACAATCAATAGCTAGAGTTAATTTAATAGCGTCAGCAGGGGAAGCTCCGAGTCCTCTAAAATGTATTGAACCAGTTGTACAATGCAAACCTTTTCAACATTCAAGATTTTCAACCCAAAACAAATCTTCTGTTTGATACGGTTATATGGATGTGAGGTATGTGTCATAGACTCACAGACAGGGAGACAGTCAGTTGTGCTAAAACAAACTTGGTTCATTATGTTGCATTTGCTCATCTGCCATTTAACCTCTTTTCATGTGCAGATTCGTAACTTGAACACAATGTTCTCCCGTCTGAGGCGAATGGTGCCCCTTATGAGACCTGACAGGAAGCCCAGTAAAGTAGACACACTAAAAGCTGCTACCGAATATATCCGATTGCTTGCTGCAGTTTTGCAAGATACTGATGATGTAAGTGGTGATGTATCCTGTGTTTTTTTTTCCAAAGCACAGCTCTGCAACTAAACATTGAATCAGAGTTTTTTTCTTTTTCACAGCATGACAGCAGTGGGTCTGATTTCCTAAATAGTGCAATCACTTATGGCCAGACTGAAGGCCTAGGGAATGACCTATGGAGATTGGATGATGTAAGTGCCATTTGTGTCTTCCTCCATTGTACGTGTATTACAAGTGATTTGACAGAACTGAACCTAAAGCCAGAGTTTACCAAGCCTTGAACAAGACACCCCTAAGCTTTTCTCTTCCTTTGTTCACAAAAACAAATAGGCAAAATAACCTGTTGTGTCTAATCTTTAAACAAATATCAGAGTCGTAAGGGAAACAGCTTCCCAAAATGTGTCAGACTCTGCTGCACAAATTATAAGGTCAATTAGGGTCTATGATTAATGGAAACGAAGAGTGTCTTGGGTTCATTCCTTTTACTAATCTTTCTGTAGTTTTTTTTTTGTTAATCTCCTGGTTACTGTGATAATGTTATTCCATCAGCCTGATTATGCCTCAGCTTGTCTGAGTTCAGGCAAGTTAGATTCTTTAAATTTTTGAATTGAGACGTTTCCTGTAATGTTATATTGAAAGCCCATGTTCTACAAATGAGGGTCATTTAATTACATTCTGCTTTTATTCCGAGAGCCTTTGCTAAAGCCTGACCCTGTTACACACACTTTTTTTTCTTGCTCAAAAATGTTGTATGAAATGAAACCAACACAGGAAGAAAGTGCAACTGAAATGACAATTTTACATTTATTAGAGTGCTGGTCTTTGCTGTCTATTGGAAACCGTAGAACTGAATGTTATTATTTTAATCATTGCAGCAGCTGGTACCACACACATTAAATACCTATTGTACATTGCATTTACCTGGCTGCACATGATATAAGTTTAAACCAACAAATGGGGGCATTTGCTTATATTAGTATGAAGGTTCATCTCTTCATTTTGAAGCTTCAGGTGTGCAACGATGAATAACAATCGTGTAAATCTCAGGATAACAAATTGTCTGACCTTTAAAATTGTCCTCTTCGACAGATACTAAACACATCAGATGAGTGCATCGATGACGGATTCATGTTATCCCCTGGCCCAGTCCCAGAGGATGGAGAAATGACCAGGCTGATGTTACAGCACTGTGTGATGCCTGCGTATCAGGTCATCATCCAAGTGGCTCCTGATCAAACTACGGTAAAAAAAAAGTTCTCACTTGTCATGGTTAATTCTTCTGTGATTTAGAGGTTTGCTAAATATTCATTAAGATGATGCATGTTTTCTTGATTAAAATTTCCTGGTTACTGTAAGTTATAATCACGTGATTGGACAGAGGGTAAAAAGATAGAGGTTGAATATGGTTGGTCACAGTGTGACAATGTCAGAGATGGTGTTGAATTTTAGCTGCCAGTCAGGTGGTGGGAAATCTTATGTTTTTATTGTTATGATATATTTCCACAATTTTAAAACCAACCTTGTGTTGTAAAGGAGAAGACTACAATCATGTGAATTTCTGCAAACAATTAATGAATTATTTCCTCCATCCACCAAATGCCTTAATTAGTGTAAAAAAAATGAATTATTGTTGACACTTGAAAATGAGACTTAATCCTTTTAATTTTTAATTTTTATTCTTGGTTTTATCAAAAGTGCTCATCACATCTGTTTAATTGGTTGAAATCAGTTTGTGGCCACTGACATTGTGCCTAAGCGTCATTTCAAATAATAGATGATTGGATAATGTACCAGAATCATCCACTTCTAACTGCCAATCAGCAAGAGGCGAGGGTTGTTGCAGCCTTGACATAAACCCGTCCTGAGAATCGGCTGCTTGTCTGATTGGATAATTGTATGTGAAGTGGTTAAATCATCCTTGCAATGGTCTCATCACCCAGTTCACAAAGCTCATGACAGCTGAACACATGCCTTCAAATGATGACAGTTAAACACTTTGATTTAAGGTTAGAGCCAATCATGCTCATAGACTTTCTATACAACAGAAAATAAAAAAGTAAGATTGTAGAAAGTCTAGTTTCTTTTAATCCCACAGATGTCTCCTCCCTGCTGAGAGATGTAAAATGCAAATGGATTTTCAAGATGGAAACCTGTTTTTTTAACAAGTTTTAAATTAAGTGATGTCTATGTCCCATTGCTGAGTCTTTCCACAATGGCTGGGGTTGGTAATTTGTTAATTCCTTCTTAGTACAAAAACGTTTTAGAAAGATAATTAAGGGGAAATTAATTGCACAATTTCTTGAAGCAGAATATCAACTTTTAATTTAGTTTATATATTTTTTTTTAATTTCTTCTTCTTTTTCTTTCGGCTTTGTCCCTTTTTCAGGGATTGCCACGGCAAATCATTGATTTCCATCTCTCCCTGTTCTCTGTATCTTCTACTCTGACTCCAACTATCTGCATGTCCTCCCTCACTACATCCATATATCTCCTCTTTGGCCTTCCTCTCTTTCTCCTACCTGGTAGCTCCATCTCTAACATTCTTCTACCAATGTATACACTGTCCCTCCTCTGCACATGTCCAAACCATCTCAATCTGGCTTCTCTAGCTTTTTCTCC
>NC_024327.1:14855936-14862495 GCF_000523025.1 Cynoglossus semilaevis | reverse complement strand
TTCTTCCTTTAGGATCACCCCTACTCCATTTCTCTTCCCATCTGAACCATGATAAAACAGTTTGTAGCCTCCTCCAATGTTTCTAGCCTTGCTGCCCTTCCACCTGGTCTCCTGCACACACAAAATGTCTACTCTTCTTCTCTCCATCACATCAGCTAGTTCTCTACTTTTCCCTGTCATTGTACCTACATTCAAAGTTCCAAACTTCAGACCAACACTTCTATTCTTCATCTTTTCTCTTTTTCTCCTAACCAAACGCCCTCCTTTTCTTCCCTGTCTCTGGCTCTGACTCTGACCAACAGTAGTCCAATTTCCATCAGTGCCCTGTTGGTCAACGGCACTGTTAGCGGGCGTTGTTAACCCGGGCCTCGACCAATCCGGTATGGAAATCGTTTTATTGATCTGCATATTTGATTTAGCTAAAGGTTTTACGCCGGATGCCCTTCCTGACGCAACCCTCACCATTTATCCGGGCTTGGGACCGGCACTATAAACACGGCTTCGTGTACCCTAATGGCTGGCTTATATTTTTTTTTAATTTAGTTTATAATATTTAAACTCTTTTTTTCTTTATCTTTAGTTTCACTCTTTAGAACAGACATGGGGGGCTGAATGCGACCCACTGTAGTAGCCACATATCAATAAGGTCTAAAAGTTCAAAACGTACACAAACACACTAATACAGGTAAGCAGATGCACAACCAACCTGAATATCAGATGGAGTGGGGGCTTTGGAGGTGTTTCTAGTAATATCTCAAATTATTTTTTTCAATAATAAGGAATAATCCTGATTGTGTCTGAACCCACACACTGATGCACTTATTCATCCGCTCAGTCTGAATGATACTCTTTATGTGTGACTTGTAGTTCGTCATCTCTCACCTGCCTGTTCTACACAGAAATACTTTGGTGAAACTAAATACTGCCGCACAGTGGCAAATAAGATTCCGTCCCAATCATTTGAAAAGTGTTACACTGCCGTTCTCTGGTTAAATATTGTAAATGTCTCCTTTTTCCATGTTTATGGCAGAGTACAGAACTGTACTTTGTTTAATCCCATGTCAACTCTTTGGAGTGTTATAAAGACATGTAAGTGTTGCAGAGTAATCATGATGATATTTTGAATTAAGCAGATTAATTTTCATCTGTATAAATAAAGATTATGAAGTATTATTAGATTATTAGTGAGACATACAAATGTTGAAATTGCCAATTGAAGTACAATGCAGTATTTTATTTGTATTTTCTTTTCGCTTCAGGTCTGATCCTGTGAAGACTTGCATCTCATAGAAAGAAATTTTCTTTGTCTAATTTCTTTATAATTATTGTTTGAGTTAATTAATGTGGAACTGCTTTTATTTTCATTTTTAAGCCACATTTACAGAAGGTCTAGACATTTCTAATGGGCCTCTAATTTATTTAAAGTTTATTTTTGATGGTTTTTATGTTCTCAACAAAAGTCCAGCACGAATTATATCGATACACGTGGCAGATGGTATCAAGATTTATGTTTGTAATAAATGTAGTCACTAATAAATTACCTCTTCCAATTTGCGAAAGTTTCTTCTTCTGTGGTACTGTGAGAACATGCATTAAGTCTTCGAACACTATCACCCATTACTCACAGGCGTATTTATTAAATATGGTGAAATTCTACAGAAATGCTACTGTGTGCTCATTACTTTCTTATGGATTAAATTTAGACAAATTGATTTTCGACAGGTCGAAATTTTCCCCTAATGTTGTGTCGAATATGTGAATTTATGTGTTATTACATAATCAACCCGCCTTTTAACTGGATATATCAGGTTTCTGCCGTTAGCTGTGCCTAGTTAACCAACCAAACACACCAAAACACAAATTTATTCAAATTAATTATTAACGGTGCAGTGGTGTGAGATGGAGCGGGTCTTGGTGGTGCCAGGCTGAGGCGTGGCAGTGGGCAGGTCCAGGCTCACAGAGCAGCATCAGGGTCCGCTGTGCTGGAGCTAGTGTGTGTTTGACACAGACGAAAGACCGAGGGAAAATAAACCCCCTGGTGAGGCGTCGCGGCATCCTCCGGAAAACCAGCGCAGCTGCTGTGATTGAACACATCCGCCCTGGGCTGTGGGTGCAGGAGCAGAGCCACGCACACAACACGGTACTGAGGTGAGTACAGTGACTGTCTGGTCGTGTTTATGGTGGGATGTGTTTGTGGGAAGAGGACGGGGAGTAGTGCTGCATCCTCCCTGAGGATCAGTGTGGCTGTGTTGTCTACTACGAACACTTTGAATGCCAATGTTAAATGTGTGCAAGAATTTCAGAAGAACAGGGTTGACGCGTGGTTTTGGCTGAGTGTATGTGTGGGGAGTGGGTGTGTGGTTCGTTCATGTTCCAATCAAAGCCATTTTTTCTTACTGCTCTTTCACGGCAGTACATTAGCTTTTTCCTTTGGCATCGTATGATTTCCCGCAATCGTTTGGAAAAGACTAAACCACATTTGCTTTTGATGTGATCTGTAGTGAGAGTAGGCAGCAGCTAGAAGAGAACCTAGAGAGGTGAACGAAAGGGAGAACAGTGAAATAGTGAAGTTACAAGGAGCAGAGGTGGTGAAGGTGCAGGAGTTTAGGTACTTAGGATCAACTGTTCAGAGCAGCGGAGACTGTGGAAGAGAGGTGAAGAATAGAGTGCAGGCAGGATGGAACAGCTGGAGAAAAGTGTCAGGAGTGATCTGTGGTAAAATGGTGTCAGCTAAAGTGAAGGAAAAGGTTTACAGGACGGTGGTGAGACCAGCCATGATGTATGGTTTAGAGACGGTAGCAATAGGCAGAAGACAGGAGGCGGAGCTGGAGGTGGCAGAGTTGAAGATGCTAAGATTCTCTCTAGGAGTGACAAGAATGGACAGGATCAGGAATGAGGTCATTAGAGGGACAACACAGACAGGAAGGTTTGGAGAAAAAGCTAGAGAAGCCAGATTGAGATGGTTTGGACATCTGCAGAGGAGGGACAGTGGATACATTGGTAGAAGAATGCTCGAGATAGAGCTACCAGGTAGGAGAAAAAGAGGAAGGCCAACGAGGAGCTACTGTATATGGATGCAGTGAGGGAGGACATGCAGATAGTTGGAGTCAGAGTAGAAGACACAGAACAGGGTAAAATGGAAAACCATGATTCGCTGTGGCAACCCCTGAAAAAGGGACAAAGCCGAAAGAAGAAGAAGGGAGTTCAAAGTTAAATTGCGATCTGCGTGGGAGCATGGGATGACAGAAGGCGAACACACATTCACCAAGACAGGGAGGCAACGCCGGGCGAGTTACGCCACTATCTGCTAATGGATCGTGGATCCCTGGGCTGAGATATCAGTCTCAAATGTCGTCTGTGCTTTCACGAAGGCCGGAATCATCACTGAACAGCTAAGTAACAGCAACGAGACTGACTCGGATAATGACGAGATGGATCTGGGCATTCTTGATTGTTCCGCTTCATAGTTTTGTTGACTGTTTTGTTTCGCTTAATGCACCCTGTAATCTGGTGTGCCTTATGGTCCAAAAAATATGGTAAATCTTTTTTTAATTTTACAATTTTCTTGACCAACATCTGGTTGTCAGACAAGCAAAAGATGAGTAAGTCCCCCACACCTAAAGGCGCAGTGCAGCGGAGCCCCAGTGATGGGGTCCGAGGGGGTCTTCAGTCCCCTCAGCACTCTACACCAGGCTCTGGACTACAGCATAAGAAACGGATCTCCAGCCTTCTCCAGAGTCCTGTTCATCTGACTCTCATTCTTTTCATGTGAAAGTATTTCTGAGTGTTATTGACATTTTCCCCTCTGAACCAATGCTGTCAACTTATATTAAAATGTGCCATGGAATTAAAATAGACAAAACTAGTGGAAAGCAGAAAGATTAACATATAGCATAGCTTTTCCTTTAAATCAAGACACTGGTTCACAGTCATATCACATTTAACACTTCACATGAAAATCAATAATATATTATTATTATTATTATATATTTAAAGATGTCTTTCACACAAGGTAACTAAACAACGGGCAAAGCAGTAAGAGTTTAGTAAGTAAAGTAAAAGCATAAGACGCGAGCTGCCCCTGACTAGTTGTAGCAGGGGTAAATGGCTACCGTATTTTAGTCGCTCCGGAGTAAGTCTCACCAGACAGCTAGAGTGCCCTCTAGTGGCTGTTGTTATGAAAATAATGGACATGTAAAATTTTAGTCATATAGGAGTAGCAGATACTGCTACACAAGCCTAAAGTGCCCTCTAGTGGCTGTCAGTGTGAAAATAACAAACGTGAAATTATATATTTTAATATATAAGTCGCATCTGAGTATAAGTCGCAAACCCAGGCAAAGGATGAAAAAAAATGTCACTAATCCGGAAATTATGGTAAAACATGGTCTAATCGGCACAAACACGAATGGTTAAAATTTAGACAAGAGAGCTCTTGAATAAAAAGAAGTACTGTATGTTTTCCTTTTTATATGAAATTTTCTTTTTTTAAATATAGGATGGGAAGTCACTTTAGTGTGACCCTGCCTGTCATTACCAACCAATAAATCTGTAGTTCTCCAGTTAAATGCTTTTAATGTAAAGCAGCATCAGCAGAAACTCATCTTGTTCCTGATGTACAGTCATTCATATTCGTTATTCCATACTGTCCAAAGACAGCATGGATGTCCATGGTTTATAAAGCTGCTTACATTGATTTTTCTCTGACGATGTTTGAAGCTGGATACAGCCTACCCAGATTGGATCTGGCCCAAAGGTTGTTCCTACTGACTCCTCGCTCTAGATTTGATTATCTTCTCACAGAAGTATAAATCATCTGGAGAAATTGGGCTAGAGCAAGAGTGTGCTGCATATTCTGCACGTGGGTGTGGTGCAGTGAAGGATGGGAAAACTGATTGGATAGAAATATGAAAACTCATCACAGTAGTGCAGGAGTATAATGAACTGTTGTTGGTGGATCTAATTAATAACAGTACCCTTTTAAGTATTTTGTGAGTTTATATTTGTTCACAGATATATAAAATATAAATATAACTAAGAAATATGTGTATACAGTAAACCCTTGTTTTTCGCGGGGGTTACGTTCCAAGAAAAACCCGTGATAGGCAAAATCCGTGAAGTAGAAATCTTTATTTTTTTTACAATTAAATACTCAGAAAAAGAAGAGAAAGAACGAACAAACCATTTTACAGTCTCAACCATTTGTTTCACAAATAAAGTAAAATAAAAGTACTTTAGAAACGTTTCAACAAATAACTTCTGTAATGTACTGTCAAATAATAATTTTAATCATCAACGTGAACAGAAGGCTTCAAATTGCGGAGATTAGCACCGCCCACCGTGAACGGGAGAAAATTAAAAATGATTATGAAAAAAATACAAATTACCTGGTCTTGTTGCGGGCAGTTGCAACCCTTTTTGAATCCTTATTAAAACTTATTGCTGCTGTCTTCCTTATGTTTTTTTCTTCCTTCTTTATGGAACGAACGGAAGATTCATTAATTCCATAATGCCGACCTACAGCCGCATAGCTTTTACCTTCATTTAGCATGTCCAATAGTTTTACTTTATCACCGATAGACAGCATCTTCCGCTGCCTTTTGGTCCCTACCGCAGGTACTTTTGCCGGTCCAGAGCGTTTTGTCGACATTATGGGGTTTGATAAACTCGAAATTGCAAGAGAATTTGCACGTACGTAATGTCAATTTGGCAAGCTGTTTTACGTACGTGTACATATTAAACCGCAACGTTATTGGCGCACAGGTAGAGAAGAAGCGGAGTGACTTTTTAGCCAATCAGAATGCAGAACACAATGCACGATGCAAATCCGTGAAGTAGCGAAACCGTGAAAAGTAAACCGCGTTATAGCAAGGGATCACTGTATTCATTACCAGGGATGGCTTGATACAACTTTTTCACGTCCAATATACTACATACTACTGGATACTACATATTATCTTCTGGGCTGCTGTTGCTGATGTGAAAGTGTCTCTGTTAATGGCATGTTGCACAAAGTTAAGGCGAGCATTTGGGCTTAGGTATTAGGTTGGATGTGCTGTCATTTTTTGTTTCGATGTTCGATACTGAGATTTTGACCAATATCGGACAGTTATCGATCCAGAGTGTCAGATTGAGCCATCCCTATACATTATAGGTGTATTTTTATCATTATGGGAAGTGATAAATTAAACCCTGGGCCAGTGCCAGCTGGTCCTCCATCTCTGCTAGCTGGGCCTCCACCTCTGCTAGCTGGACCTTTACCCCTGCTAGCTGGACCTTCACCTTGGCTAGCTAGATCTCCTCCTCTGCTAGCGGGGCTTTCACCTTTACTAGCTGGGCCTCCACCTCTGCTAGCTGGGCCTCCATCTCTGCTAGCTGGGCCTCCACTTCTGCTAGCTGGGTCTTCATCGCTTCTAGCTGGACCTTTCCCCCTGCTAGCTGGACCTCCACCTTTGCTAGCTAGATCTCCACCTCTGCTAGCTGGGCCTCCACTTCTGCTAGCTGGGCCTTCATCACTTCTAGCTGGACCTTTACCCCTGCTAGCTGGACCTTCACCTTG
>NC_024327.1:14853550-14855118 GCF_000523025.1 Cynoglossus semilaevis | reverse complement strand
GAGAATTACAAACTCCACCTGCACCCAGATTGATCTAGCTTTTACTAATAGGTCAGAAAGGATCTTGAAATCATACAATTTGCTTACAGGAATGTCTGATCACAATCTTATAATGGTTACAAGAAAATTAAATAAAAAGCACTTCAAACCCTTGGCCGCCACTGAGTTCTATAGAATACCAAAACAGGAACAACAAAACTTCCAAGATTCAATCAAAGAACTAAACTGGGATGAATTGGTCTCTGGCAAAAATCTAGATGGTGATTGTTCTAATATGGCCAACAAAATACAACAAATTATTACACTATTTACACGGCAAATTAAACTAAAAGCTAGAAAGAATGGCCTTTCCTGGTTAAATAAATTTATTCTGAAACTCATGAAAGAACGAGATCACTCTTTGAAGCTGTCAATCAAACTAGGACACAACAGACACCAATTTATTTAATTGAGAAATAGGGTAGTGAAAGAAATAAGAAAATCTAAAGCTGACTTTTTCATCACTGCTTTGAATAGTGTAAGGGGGGATTCTAAAATAACCTGGAATTATACTAAAAACTGTTGGGTGATTCCCAAAAAAAAGAAAACAAAACTAATGCAAATTCAATTAAATGGAAACATCCTGACGGAACCTTGAGTGATGGCTGATGCTTTTAACAACTACTTCATTGAGTCTGTGTCCGAAATTTCTGATACATTTACTGTAAAACAAAGGAAGGAGTACCCTGTATTATCCGCAACACAGTAATTTACTATTACAAATATTACTGAGACCAAATCGATTATCGATTTAATTAAATCACTTAAACCATCTGAAGCAAAGGATGTTTTTTTGAGACTGGTTGTGTTATTAATTTGAGACTGGTTGATAACACCGAGTGCTCCTAAGCAGCACTCGACCCATTGCACCTACACTTTCCAAAAGCCTGGAAATCTGCAATTGTTACCCCTGTCTTTAAATCCAGTGACTCAACTTCTCTGCATGACTACCGCCCAATAAGCATTCTTCTGGCCGTTTCCCAAATCTCAGAAAAATGGGTGGCACAGCGGATTGTCCATCATTTAAACAGCAGCTCCCCCTCCCTCCATGCCATGCAATTTGGTTTCAGATCCAACCATTCCACTGAAATGGCTACATGCCTCTTTATTGAGAAAATAAAATATTTTCTCGATAAGGGTGGAGTTGTAGGGGCAGTATTTTTGGAAGCATTTAATACAGTAAATCACTCTGTTCTTCTTACCAAGCTCTTAAAATTTAACTTCTCTCACAACGCTGTAAGTTGGACTGAATCATAGCTACAGAATCGAACACAACAACAATCAGTTAACAACTGCAGATCTGACTCTCTTAGGTTAACCTCCGGGTCAATATTAGGCCCCCTTTTATTTAGTCTTTATAGTAATGATTTGCCCACTGTTTTTTCTGAAGCTGAATGCTTAATGTATGCAGACGACACGGTTTTCTTTGTTCATTGTCGTACCAAAGAAACTGTTGCTGCTAAACTCATTAAAAGAATGTCCTGTGTCACAACTTGGTTGCAGGAGTGCTGTCTACAGCTAAACGTTTC
>NC_024327.1:14851100-14853381 GCF_000523025.1 Cynoglossus semilaevis | reverse complement strand
ATATAAATATCTTGGGCTAATAATAGATTACCAGCCCTCCTTTAAAGCCCATGGATAAACTGTGTCAAAAAAAAAAAGTTAAATCTCACAAATTTTCGTGCAATTCGAAATGAAATGTCAACTGAAGCTGCAAAAATATACTTGATTTTCAGTCACTTCAATTATTGCCTAACCAGTTGGTCCCAGGCTGGTCAATGTGCAAAAAAAACCTTGGAGGTTTTGTACAAACAAGCAATTAAAGTTATGGATAAAAAATCTAGGTACTATCATCACTGTGCAATTAAAAAAAAAAATACAGCATTTTAAACTGGGACAGTCTTCACACATTTGCAGACTTAAAATTGATTTATAAAGTACTGCATAATTTGGCTCCAGATCCTCTGGCAGAGCTCATCAGCCAAAGAAAAAGCTCTGAGCGGCTCACTCGAGGCTCTGTCAGAGGTGACTGTTACATTCCTCTGTGCAGGAGCACTTTTAGTCAGTTGGCTTGGTCAGTAAGGAGTGCGAGTGCATGGAACTCTACCTGAGGAGGTTAAACTGACTACAACATACAAGACCTTCACCTTCAATTGAAAATTTGGCTTATCAACACCTACAGCTGCCAACACTAAAAAAGGGCATGTTGTGATGTTTTAATGTTATGATCAAATGTTATGTTGTGATATGTTGTAATGTTTTCTTTCTTAATTGTATAGTAAGTGTTTTGTATTATATTGTATTGTATGTATTGTGTGCTTTCTGCCTTCTTACATCATGGCCAGGGGACTACAGATAAAAACTAGCCTTCTGGCTAACACCATGTGTAATCATGTGTTTTATGAAATTGCACTGTCCCGTTGTAAATAAACTAAACTAAACTAAGATTCAATTCTAAAAGTTAACCAACAGTCAACAATAATTAACCTTACAGAATTTGACAAATATTTATACTGTTCAAAGACCATTATTTCTTAAAACAACCCTCATTTTGGTGAAACAGATGTGGACTGCAGGCAGGCCTGTCGAAAAGACACTATGAAACTCCTGTACTTTATGTAGGGTAAATGTGTTGTCTATGTACCACATGCTCATGTGATTTAATGCATTCACTTTGTGGTAACCCGTGGGACCAGTCCTTCAGAGAGGAGCTGGATGTGCTGATCCAGGAGCAGATGAAAAAGGGCGGCAGCTCCTCCAACCTGTGGGCACTAAAGCAGCTCGCTGACGTTATGGCCTCACATGGTTCTCCAGCTGCTCTGCCGGTCTCTCCATCCAGTTTGTAAAAATGCATTTTATCATTATCTGTCAAATAAACATTGATTGATCATCTTCTGTGCTATTTCTCTCTTCTCTCTCTCTTTCAGACATGATGATGGTGCCTGCCTGACTGTGAGAGCTTTTCTTTAAATACACAACAGTTTTATATTTTATCTTCACAATAGTGAAGTGATCAGTGACTATGACTATGATCATTGGTCAGACAATGATCATAGTCATCAGGATGGCACTGCAAAAAAGAAACATCCACATGTGCTAGATTGGACTTTAACTGTGCTTGTTATGTATCATTTTACCCAAGCAAAAAAGTCAACCTTGGTTTTGTTTTAAACCATTTCACATGTATTTCACCTAAATCATAGATGCATTTTCTCTGTGTGCATTTATAGAAATCACCTCATCAAGCTTTATAAGAATTGATAAATACAGGAAACTAGAGACAGAGGCTTCTCTAAAATGACAGTTTAATAAGATTAAGTCATGAATCTGTGCTGTTTTGCAGAGCCCGCACAGTCATGCATTTATATTGAATTTATTTGATTTTTTTTTCCTCTATTGTGTTTTCTTTCCTCTTCCATAAGCAGCTTCGTGTTAGTAAAGAACAGGAACATTTCCTGGTGCTTCCAGATGGTCTGGCCTATAGTGAAGTAACTGGATCCAGTCTGGTAAGAATAACTCATCTCCTCTCTATGCAAGTGCTATTGGGCACATTTTTTGTAGTGCATGTACTGTATATATCATATAATAACATGTGTGTGTATACTATATACGTATAATACAGAACATTTGGGTTTATTTTACATTTTTACACTTTTTAGTTATTTTCCAATAATATACAAGCTATGTCCATCCTTTGTTCACTGACAGCTTCTGGTGTTGTCTGCTGGTGCTAGTTCTTTCATCTCAGTCTCAGTTTGTTGAGACTGACGGTTTGTTACCTGCTGTCAGAAATCCTACTCTCATCCATTGCCCTAGTTCAACATGTACTGCTCCTACTGCATATGCTGAGTCTGTGTAAATGTTT
>NC_024327.1:14842928-14844663 GCF_000523025.1 Cynoglossus semilaevis | reverse complement strand
ACTGGCTTCAACTCAAGACCTGGTTATTGTCACGTACACCTCCTGAGCTTCTGCCACAAGTTCAAGGCCTATCCTGTCGCATCAGATGTTTCACTACACATCCTGAGTCTAACTTAATTCCTGTTTCAGAGTGTCTGTGTATTTTATATTGCAGGATCCAAGCAGCATGCTTATGCTCCCACACAGATTACATATTTGCACATTTTCCAAAGCATGTTTATATGCAATACATTTTATATTTTCCACAAGCAGCATATTTATATTTTAGGCAGGTTATATGTTTTAGCGCATCTCTTATGATCTTTTAAAACATGATTATATATGTTGCATACTTCTATAAAATATGAACACATGAATACATTTCATCCACACTACACATCAGATATGTTTCCACTCAGAAGGAAAATTTCAGCTTACTGTAAATGAAAGATGAATGTAATTATGTGCTTGATTTGGTACATTATCTACATAATAACACATGTTCTTCTAGATACATAATCTTTACAATTAAATACTATTAGCTTAATCTTCAAAGTACATAAACATCGAAATAGTACGTTCAACACTCGAACCCCACAACTGCTGAAATCCATCTGTATGTTGTGGTCCATGGTGTGCACTGTTCACACATATTTGGATTCCTCCCTTGACCTGTTCCTCAGGAAGTTTCTATAACAGCATAAACAATATTTTTCAAAACTTTTTTTTCCTCTCTTGAAAAAATATATTTGTGCAAATTATTATTTATATTACCGCCAGTTCCTCAGAATCTTCCTGTTGTAGGCAACAGGATGTGAAAGAGGCATACAGAGTCACCACCCTGCCCCCTCTGGGAAAGTCTGACCATAACCTGGTTTATGTCTAGTCACAGTACAACCCTTTAGTCCAAAATCAGCCGATCGTCAAACGCTCCATCAGGAGATGGACTCCTGAAGCTGAGGATGAACTGAGAGACTGCCACCACAGACTGGGATGTATTACTGAGTCCAGATGATGAGGACATTGAGGGAGCTTCCCACTGCCTAACGGATTATCTTAATCTCTGTTTGGATGTGGACTGCAAAGACTGTACGGTGTTACCCTAATAACAAACCATGGGTAACACAGGAAGTCAAAGCTGTCCTTAACAGGAAGAAGGAAGCCTTCAGGAGGAACAACAGGTAGGAGATGAGAACAGCACAAAGGGAGGTGAAACGCTGCCTGAAGGAGGCTAAGGACATCTACAGGAGGAAAGTAGCAGAAACTGCAACAAAACAACACGAGGGAGGTCTGGGATGGTGTGAGAACCACCACAGGCCATAAAACTAAGACCAGCTCAGAGGAGGGGGGAGTTGAGAAGGCAAACAGTTTGAACAACTTCTTCAATCGGTTCAATCACTCCACCCCCTTTCCACCCACACCCTCATTGCAGCATCCTCCGCTCCCTCTCTCAGTCGCCTACCACCTAAGCTCCACCACATCACACCTCCCTCCTTCCACTCTGCTGGTACCAACACCACCTTCAACCTGCCCACCTGCAACAACTCTACTCCCATCCCACAACACCCACCCCCCAACCCCTCCTTCTCTCCTCTCCTCTTCTCCTCCTCTCTTCCTCCCCTCATTATTCCCCCTTCTCCCCCTCCTCTCCATCCCTCCTTCCTTCCTCTCCTGTCTCCTCTCCCCCTCCCCTTTCCATCTCTCCTCCTCCCCTCCCACCTTCACTGCATCCCCCCTCATCACAGCCGACCAAGTG
>NC_024327.1:14837771-14842828 GCF_000523025.1 Cynoglossus semilaevis | reverse complement strand
TATGGGGGGTCATAAATCTTTTTGACAAAAAGTATATCCTATCTCTCTCTCTGTTGCATCATTCCCAAGAAGATTCACGGCTGTACTAACTCCAAAGGGTGCTTCTACTCAATACTGAGCAAAGGGTCTGAATACTTATGACCATGTGATATTTCAGTTTTTCTTTTTTAATAAATTTGCAAAAAATTCTACATTTCAGGTTTTTTTCTGTCAAGATCGGGTGCTGAGTGTACATTAATGAGAAATAAAATGAACTTTTTTGATTTTAGCAAATGGCTGCAATGAAACAAAGCGTGACAAATTTAAAGGGGTCTGAATACTTTCCGTACCCACTGTACGTCTTCCTGCAACTGTTAGCAGCACTTCAAATGAGCCATATTGCTCAAAGGGGCACAATTCTTGTTTCTCATTTTGTTTTTGCACTCAGGAGAAATGCTGCTGTGTTCTGGCACACAGTAAATAGTTTTGTACATCATTACTCTATGACTTTATTGTGTTTTATCGAAATTTAAAACGAATGCCCTCATATGTGGACATAATTTTTCTCAGAAACTACATCATGTAAAAAGATAATTCTTTGTTTTTACACTCATCAGGTCCCAAATCAGCCCAAATAGCAAAGATAAATTAAAAATGCATGCCATGCAAGAGTTTGCAAGAGGGTCTTAGAGGATAAAATAAATATACTGTACACATATATGCATATAGATAAACACATGTATATATATAACATTCAATACTAAGTAGTTTAGATGATCCATATCATCAAATATGTTTTAAATTTGATCATGTGCAAAATATTAAGAAATGTTTCTTAAAAAATCTTATCCAACAAAAACTTCCCCACCACCTGCAGTAACGTACTAATGTCATCCAACGTCTTGGATTAATATTTGATCTCTTTCTGTGCCATCAATACATCACTGAGCAGTCAGTGATCAGAGCCTATTGTATTACCATATGTCAGCTTCTAATTTTGTCTCACAAGATAATACAGTGGATACAGGCAGGAAATGATGAGGTTATTTAAATTACTTAAATTGCTTAACTAAGGCAGCAATGAGACACCAATGCACGTGGTGCTTCGAAAAACTTTTGGGGACACCCAAGTGGATACACAGCTCAACGAACAGATGCGAAAGGGATTTATTGTTGGAACTGAAGCGCATGGATAAACTGTACAACCAAGTCATTGAGGTCTTCTTGAGGAAAGAAAGGAGAATGGATTTTGTGTTGAAATAAGTGTTTTGGATGACAGCTGTTTTGGTGAGTACAAACATTTTATTTATTTTATTTATTCACTTATTGCAACTGCGTCAGAAAATAGCCCGTTTTGTACACAATTGAGGTGATGCAAGTAGTGCTTATAGTGTGTTTCTGTATACAATTTCTCCAGCCATGGTCACGTGGTGTCCTAAATTATGATATTATGAGAGGTATTTATTGAAGTCAGCCTAAGTGCATGGCCTGCCACTGCAGTTTTTATCATCTTTTTCAACTTGTTTTTATAGATAGTGCTAATTGTGAAAATGTCGAATTGAATACATTTCACTGTAAAATTAATTAGAAGTGTTTGGCTTCAAGGGGACTTTAACCTCACAGGGGAGGTGATAGTAGATACGCAGACAAGGTGTCAGACATCATCTCCACATTATGCTGCTGTGTCATGTCATTGAGCTGCTGTGTCTCTAATCAGGAGGCAAAAGAGAGAATGATCACAGCACTGTAGCAGTGAGGGCTACAGTCGTCGACCGAGTGTCTGCTGACGTCAGCCACCATCACAGCTCTCGGTCAGACAGTGTTGCTTTAATTGTGTGTGTGTGTTTTATCAGTGTTTCCTGATCATTTTCTTTCCAGACAACAAGAACAAGACAGTGGAAATGAAAAAACATCACAGTTCAAGTCCACTTCCACTTCCTCAGTGGCTACAGTCGGGACGTCTGAGGAGCTGAGACTCATTTGTTACATGACGATCATGTCACAAATTCAGTGGAGAAAAGCAATGAGAAAAGAAGTTAATGTTAAGTTTCCTAGCTTTACACTGACTTAATAAAATAATTAATAAAAATAATAATAGAGTCATTTACATTCTGCTCCCATCCTATCCTCTAGCCCACAGCAAGGAGGGAAATTAGCAGTGTCATTCAAGTCTCATTTTAATATTAAGATACTTTATAATTAAGATAATAAAGGAACTAATGCGCCTGTGAGATGAATCATCAGCTGCACTACACTGTTGGCTTGACATTTCCACTACATGTGAACATCTCAATTGACTTTCTAATTTTAATGTCTATTTGTTTTGTCTTTTTACAACTGGATATTCAGAGAAAATAAAAGTTCAGAATTGAGCAAAATTTAATTTCCAGTTTTATGAGATGGTTTTGAATGGCTGATTTTGAAAGAAATCATTGTAATAATAACAAAAACAACATACAACAATAGTTATATTATACTACTAACAATATTAATAACAGTAACAATAACAAATGTTAAATATTGATTTAGTCATGTACTAATTAATTACTTTTTAATTTAAACACAAGAATTGTACTATAAAAGTCAAGTAAAGATAAACTTTACGCAACTTGTATTTTCTTTAGAATCGGCAGCACCACCCACAGGTGTTTTTCAACAACCAAAAAAAACAAACAAAAAAAAAACTAACCAAAAAGACAAAAACAAAACAATGTTAATTTCATATAAACTATCTACAGCACTAATGAATCAGCCTAACAATAGACCCACTTTGTTTTTTTAGGGTGAACTTCAGGTTTGCGCTTAAACTATCAATGTTATTTATCCCAGCTACCAGTGGGGCATGAGAGGAAACACACACGCAGAGCACTGGGAAAGTTACAACTAATTTTAATAAGGTTCCTGGATCCAAAAGTGAAGGGATTCACAGAGGAGCTGCATTCACCAAACACCCCACTCCACAGGGAGGTGTTTCCAGAACACAGCCAGTGTTAAAGGAACCCACAGAAAGTCAATGATTATTGGGTTTGTTTGTTTTTGAAACACTAATAAAACAAAACTTTTCACAGTTCCTGACACATGTACCAGAAAATGAACAGAGGCGTACGCAAGGGAGTCGGAGAACCATGCTTTCATTTCCATACAAGAACCTTGAAGATGATTTACTCAGTCATTCATTCAATTCTCATTTACTCTTCTATCTTCTACTACACTATTTCAACCTCCTTGAGGCTCCTTGATGGAAAATTAATCCATCCATCCATCCATCCATCCATCCATCCAAACATCTATCTATCTATCCATCCATCTATTAATCTAATGTTAAGATGCTTTCACTGTGAATTGTCGTGGTCCTCTGCCACCCCGGATTCGCTGATCGATCTCAAACGGTATTAACTAAGTGTGCATGCTGATAGTTTACATAACAGGATGATATGGACAGCACTGAATGGTACAGACTGTTACACTTGGAGATAGAGACAGGACACTGAACCGGCCTGAACTGGTTTCTTTGCCCAAATAAGGGGACCGACGGAAGACCAACAAAAGACAAAGAGAGAAAAACATCCGAACTGCATGGTCTTATCTGACTTGATTAACTACAGCCTTTCCACAAAGCTCCTATTGGTGGAGAATCCTTGTTTGAAGCAGTCTTTACCAATCAGTGCTCAGAAGTTGCGAGAGAACACCACATGACTGTAAAGGGTTAAGGTACTGACCATTGAAGTTTGTGTGCGTACAAAAACTGTATTTAAGCTTTGAGCACTGAGGAGTTCCTCAGTGCAGTTCTGAATGTAACCATTGTCCTGCACTCCTTGCTGCAAGTAAAACTTTTAAAACTTTGAGATCTCGTATTTAATTCTTTATTTGATCAGATCTTTATTTGAAATTCTTTGTGTGTTAGGAAACTGGGGTATGAACTAACAGCATTTTTTACAGTCCTAACTAATAGAAAAAGTTTCCTGACATCTACCTATCTATCCATCCATCTATCTATCGATCTACCTATCCATCCATCCATCCATCCATCCATTAATCTATCTATCTATCTATCTATCTATCTATCTATCTATCTATCTATCTATCTATCTATGGTCAATAAAGAGAGAAAAATGAACATAAAAAATTAACATAAAATTTCATCTCCTGACACACACACATTTTTATCTTTTTCAATGTAACTGTGAACACATCGTTCATTAAAGTGTTCAAAAAGGAATCCAAACTTGTACCTGTACTTTTTTCACCCTCCTGTTGTCCTTCTCATTTTATACACACACAGTGTCCTCGCAACAAATTCAGCATCTGGTCCCAGAATCAGAGTATGAGGAGAAGTTGGCTCAAGCCGTGGAGTACAGGAGCACGCACACACACCCACACACATAAAGGTCACCCAGACCCGGAGGACAACACGAGTGCGTCAAAATGCGTCAGCTTTTCTGAAAGTTCATATTTGAAAGAAATACATATAAATGACGTTTTTCTTGAAAACATGGATAGACAGAGACAGCAGGTTCACCAGTGACCTGTTCTGAATGGAACTGGATACAGCTCCGACTCTGGTCTGGATGAAAAATGACTGACTTCCTTCTGCTCTTACGTCTAATAAAACAACAACAACATATCAACTCAACTTTACCAACACAGCTAAATGAACACTTCAACCAGTCATGCAAACTCATTGGTACCCAAAATGGGAGGCGGGCCCTGTTGGTGGGTATGGGGGTGCGGTTTATAATTAGTAAAACATACATGGTTAATATTACCATTCATTTTCTTGTGCTGTTTTGTATTGTTTTATATATTGTACCCATTGCAACCATAACGTGGTGGAGGGGTTCGAGTATCCGATTGAACCTAGGAGCTATGTTGTCGGGGGCTTAATGCCCCTGGTAGGGTCTTCCAAGGCAAACAGGTCCTAGGCGACGGATCAGACAAATAGCGGTTCAAATCCCCCCCTTGATGAAGAAAACAACAAAATCAAAGAGGTCCACGTCGCCGGATTGACGTCACCGGGGCCCCACCCTGGAGCCAGGCCCGGGGTTGGGGCTCGCAGGTGAGCGCCTGGTGGCCGGGGC
>NC_024327.1:14831816-14837434 GCF_000523025.1 Cynoglossus semilaevis | reverse complement strand
GAAGTAGAGCCGCTGCTCCTCCACATCGAGAGGAGTCAGCTGAGGTGGCTTGGGCATTGACATCGCATGCCCCCCGGACGCCTCCCTCGGGAGGTGCTCGGGTGCCGTTCCTCTGGGAGGAGACCTAGGGGAAGACCTAGGACACGCTGGAGTGACTACGTCGCTCAGCTGGCCTGGGAGCGCCTTGGGGTCCTCCCAGAAGAGCTGGAGGAAGTGTCGAGGGAGAGGGAAGTCTGGGTGTCCCTGCTCAGACTGTTGCCCCCACGACCCGACCCCGGATAAGCGGTTGATGATGGATGGATGGATGGATGGATACTGTATGTATATATGTTTTAATAAAGTTCTTTATGATTGATTGGTGTTGTATTTAGTTAGGAGTGAATAAATGAACGAATGAATAATCAAATTGTCCTTGTCATTGATTACTTCCTTTTATTGATCAAAATGACTTAACATTGAAAGTTCACCTTATCGACTATTTTCCTCATTGTTCTTCGTGCAAGTGCTATAAAGTGTTTAGAATCTATTTGGCCCACTTTAGAAGACTTTTGGGAGAATTCCTCTCTATCGGTAACGTTAAGTAGAACCACGGAGGAAGCGGTGTTGCCGGAAGTGTTTACATCAGTCAGCTACTCGATTGGTCTAGCACAGGCATGCCCAAACTGGTCCTCAAAGGGCGGTGTGGCTGCAGGTTTTTGTTCCAACCAATCAAGTTTAGTTAGTTTGACCAATCAGCTGTCTGAAGACTGAGACCAGTTGATTAAACCTGTCAACTCAGGTGTGCTATTGCTTGGTTGGAACACAAACCTGCAGCCACAGCGGCCCTTCGTGGAACAGTTTGGGCACCCCTGGTCTAGCACGATCACGTGTTGAACCGTGCCACCTCTCGAGCACCATAATCTTATTGTGCCCTGAAGACGCTAGTTCTTTGTAAAATACATCGATATAAAAAACGGGCAGGATATTTTGCGACAAACTTTTTGCTGTAAGTTTAACGTAACTTATTTATGAAGTTGAGATCGTGTAGTTCCCAGACATCGGAGCGAGATGAAATGATAATCGGGTTCACCTTACAGCAATTAGGTAATTAGACTGTTAAACATAAAAGCACGTTCCAGGAATAGGTTCGAGAGAATTTCTTAATACAGTATGAGGGCAGATGTCCAGATACTAATTAGACAGAATGTACGCACTGGGTCAGATCCACTCTTACCAAGAAAAACATGACAGAAACTGTGTGATAATACACAGCTGCTGGTGTTGATGCTGGAGAAGATTGTTGGTGTCCTTACATGGATTTAGACAACAAGAAATAGAAAAACATGTCAGACACAGCCTTAACAGAATTATCTGCTTATTTAATCCTTATTAAACCAAAACTGTCTGAGGCTGATGTTTTAGATCAGTCCACATTTGAGTGTCTTGTGTTGAAGTGTACATCTGCTTCCTTTAAACATGTCTTCTTGTTACAGCAAGAATCGGCCAAGAAGATTTTCTGTCCTCGAGATACGAGCGTCCCTACATACGAGTATTCCGAGATACGAGCAAGATTTTGAGCACATTTGTGCTTCGAGATACGAGTAAAGATTTGAGATACAAGCACACTTACAGACACCGATGTTAGGTGGCTGAGCACTCAGAGCAGCCCACGCCGCTTCACTCGTTCACATCCCGTGTTTGTCGACTTCCATATGCATCTCCTACGAGTCTTCGTATTGTGTTTGCGTTATCTACGTGATTTTCTCTCTATTTTGTGCATTATTCTTCATAATAGTGATGAGTCCTAAGAAAGTGAGTGGTAAGGATGGTAGTGAAAAGAAGAAACGCATGATGAAAATAAAGCATGAACATTAGTGCCACTATATGATGGCACCAGGGCTCAAACCAGTGACCCTGTTGCTGTAAGGCAAGAGCACTAACTGTTGTACTTTATAAATACCTTGGACTGCCACATTACATATTTTACTGGTCAGCCAGTACCATCCGTTACTACAGACCGGTAGTAAGGTGCTGAGCATTGACGGATCATCTTTTAGACTCTATTCTGTTTGTATCAGAGTCTGAATGACTTATTTTAAAATATTGCCAGATTATCTTTAAATAAAGAAAGTAAATGGATATGACTTTCTTTGAAAGAAGTAAATTAGTAAAAATTAAGTAAAATTTATCACTGTGTCCCACTGCCAGCCAGTACCAAGTGACCTATGGACTGGTACTGGTCCACGGACCGGGGGTTGGGAACCCCTGATCTATACAGTCTTCCATATACAACCGGCCCTTCAAGGTGAACTGTATCGCTAATGTGGCCCCTGGTGAAAATGAGTTTGACACCCCTGCTTTAAAGGAACTATAATTACTAGAGACCTGCACAAAGATAAGTGTCTCTCAAGCTCAGATCTCAGCTCAGAACTCAGCAAATGTAAAACCACAGTGAGAGCTGAAACATATGTGTTGTTTGGTTTGAGATGTTTGAAATGAAACACAGTGACTCAAGTGTTAGGGTTAAAAGGGTCTGGAACGTCATGGATGTAGGCGAGTATATTCTACTGGCTGTTGTTAGGTGACTGAAGCTACATTTTGTTGTTCTGACTGTAATAAGCTAACTTTATCATTATGGATGAAAAATGTTTTTTCTCTGTAAAAAACTGTTTTATACAGAGACAGAAGACAGAGACAGTTGTTTCCTCCATTTGCCCCATAACCTAAAATTACTCCCTGTCTCAACAATAAAGCTTTTGCATCGATATAACAAAAACAAAATGTGACTGGTGGGAGCTCTTTGAAATGCACACAGTCACACCTGTGGGCAGCACAACGACCATGACCTTTGCACACGTACAAATCCAATGTCACATAGAAAAAACGTGTTTTCCTGTTGTGCTTTTACAACAAACATGCAGACTGACTGGATTATTTAGGATTCTTTGGTGGTTCTGTCAAACTTCCTAAAGAAAAGGAAGGATGAACCTCAGCACCACCTGAGTAATTATCGACAAGCATTTCCAAAACAAAACCAACCAGAGGCACAGACAGAGCAGGAGCCATCAGATGAGTGTCCGCAGCAACCCCTGGAACCAACAAGAGGGTCTGCTGCGGTCCCAGGAAGCACTGACCCTGCCCCCCTTTAAGGAACGGCTCCTGACGTTCCAAAATAGGGGCTGGGAGGGTGGGAAAAACAGGTCCCACAGATGGAGAGGCTGCTGGAGCCACTGAGATGGAGGTAGAGGCATCCGCGGGCATTAAGCAGGAAGGGACAGAGGAATAGGCTGACGTCGACCCACTACAGGTCACTGAGACAGCCGCAGCAGGAGAACTCACCGAGGGAGGGGAAGATGCCACTCGAGCAGCGGCAATTGCTGCCAATGCCTTCTCGACGGATCATAAGATGGCACGCACATCGATTGCTACCAGAGCCTTACAAGCTAACCAGTCCGCTGGGTCCACTAGTGGTGGGATCATTCTGTCACGGTGAGCCATCGACATGGCAGGAAGCAGGCAGGACCCAAATGCGGGACTGGTGCAGGTAGTTTATTTCAAAGATCAAAATTCCAAAAACCAGGACAGAAGCATACGCAGAGCCGAGCCGAGAAGAGCTGAGAACAGGAACAGACTTGACCAGGAACAGACGAAGTACAGCTATAACACAATGGTCGCCACAACACAGACAATACAGAGCACAATGATCCCACAAGGCCAGAGTGAGGGAGAGAGGTATATATGCAAGGAGCACCAGGTGACACAAGTGAGGCTAATTGCAGAGACACAGGTGAAAGATTCTTGCTGTGCGAGGTGTCTTCAGGCAAGGAATGGAAGCAGCCGGTAGATGGTCGATTCGTTTTAATAGCAAAACGTCAAACAAAACAGGTCCAACAATAAAGCAAAATAAACGACTGGAGAAGTATTCAAGGAAATCTCGTACAACAGTAGTTAATATGCAAATCCTGTCAAGAATAACTTCTAACTTCTCAAGAATAACTTCTAGCTTCTCAAGAATAACTTCTAAAGTATCATTAGTTGTTTAAGCTTATACACCTGTGTGGGAGGTGGTTTTCGACTTCCGGGGTGTGTGTTTAAATCTTGTAAGCCAATGGAAGAGAGAGGCTAGGCCTCTTGTGGCCAATCATATTATTGTTCTTCTCACTGTGATTTGGGTGGAGGTCATGGAGACTGCTGCCCCCACGACCCGGTAATGGATAAGTGGATGAAAATGGATGGATGGATGGAATTTTCTTCAATGACTTTCAACACTACAGTACATCAGATCTACAGCAAGCTGCCTCAAAAACAATGAACTACCTGTAGGCCCCACCATCATTTTTAGGACTTGCACTAAAGTCACCCAGAAACACAGAGTAAAAAAATTAGCTAAAAATTTCTCGGCCAGTGTTTCCAGAGCAGATATTTTACAACAAAAAACAAAACTATAAAAAAACTATGTTATAAAATATATTGAACCTTCAAGGTTCAATATATTCACAATTAACTTCCTCAGTATGACACTGGCCTGTTTATTTGAACACAGCTGATATATAGTCGGAGGAGTTGAAGAAAGACATTTTTTTAAAACCATCTTTAAAGTGCTGTTGTTGAATAAACATAATTTTGGAGTAAATACATTTAAGGTTTCAGACCAATTCAGTGAAATTGAGTAATTGTCCTCATGATTGATGACAAATAATTTGATTTTTGACTAAATGATTGATAAAGAAGTTTTTATATCTGCTGACATTTTTATACATCACTTGATCTTCAGCACAGTCTGAGTAAGTGGTATATTATGTTTACAGATTGAGAACAAGACGCAGACCTGGCAAAAACTGTGTTCTTTTCAGACAATGAATATTTGGAATCTACTTAAATCATGTGAGTTCAGGCTGACTTATTAATTGGCTTGTTCTGATGTCAACATATACATTTCAAAGGTTTTTTTCTGCAAGAAGGTGAAAAAAAAAATCACCTGGGCTGCGAGTGAGCAGCCGCTAAATCCAAGCACTGCTTCAGCTAGCTTTGATGTGAAGGCCTGGCTCCAGATGGTAAACATCTAGTAATCACAGATAGTCACTGTGACACTCTGATTTAATGTGACAGTAGTTATGTATCTGATACTGCAACACAAAAGAAGCAGCCATTCACAGCCTGTAGGGATGATGCAGCCGACTCTGACTGCTGCTCTCATCATGCGCATTATCAGCCTCACACCGTCCATTTGTGTAATTGGAAGTGTGAGTGACTTACTGTCAGGTTTATTCTAACATATATGACGACAAAGTAACAACACAAAAGACGTCTTGATTTTTTACTTGCATATGAAAATACAGGCTGGTGGTCTGCCTGCTGGGCATTGCTGCCTGACGCACCTCCACCAGTGCCTTTGTGCTGGCGTGCTCATCTGAACACCTCCCTGGGCCCCACTAGTGCCTGAGTGTCACTAGTGGTGCCAACTTACCTCAAGGGTGATTTCCTTGGTGTGATCACGGGGTGGGGATTAGGGCTGTGGCAGGGGAATTATTGGGGGTCATCCTTATACTTACCTTCGGGGTATGGGAAGGGGCTGAGGGAAGGGATGGGGTGGAATGGGGTGGCTTACTGGACTATGGCTTTTCCTGATTAGTTTCCTG
>NC_024327.1:14825961-14827959 GCF_000523025.1 Cynoglossus semilaevis | reverse complement strand
CGCTTTCCCTCAAATGTGAATGCAAACCAAAATTGACTTTCTTTTGCAACTGGAATAGAGAAGAACGCATTACTCAAATCCACTACTGTAAAGAACTTTAACCAGAGCACAATGCGGATGGGTGTTTAATGATGATATCTGCCAGAGCAGTCTAAGAGAGATGATATCCTGAAAGGCCATTTTTTTTTCTTTTCGCATTAATATTCCATGCAGCACACACAGGGAATACAAGATGATCTCATCTCATCTCCTCTACCGCTTAACCCTTTTCAGGGTCGCATTGGGAGCTGGAGCCAATATCAGCAGTCACTGCGCAAAGGCCAGGTGCACTCTGGACGGCTAGTTCTCGTATGGTCAGTTTAGGGTTTCCCATAACACACGATTTTCAAGGAGAACCCGCAGCTGCATGCAGAAAGGCCATCAGTTAAAATAGGGAACGGACTGTTATCATTTTCTCTGTGTCTGTTATGTGTGTGTATGTTAAGTTCAGTGAAGGGCTGTAGTAGGTGTTATCCGTTTGCCATTCCCAATCAAAACGGTATGCTGCTGAAGTAGCTATCACGCCCAGTCGTTACCATGACAATTCTTTTTGTTTTGCTAATGAAACGTGGGTCACCGTACTTGCTGCATGTAATCTCTCTGCTTCTTCTGAAACCTTGACAGTAGCAACAGCTATGCAGTCTTTATCTGTTATTATGTCTTGAATTAGAATTTGTTGAGATTTCAGTTTGTGCACCTTTTTTATCAAAATCATCATCTTGCCCTGGAGTGTGCTTAAAACGCAAAGTTACATGCAGTTTATCGTGGATTTGGTCTGGCATTTTTAACAAATCTGTTATTTTGTTAAGCAATGTTGTTGGGACACTCAAAGGTGGACCAGTGTTCAGTGTGTATTCTTTTCACAGTCATTCCACCAGTCTCATCGGGCACAATCGCTGGTCGTAACTGTGACATTGCATCTCTTCCTAATAAGTTAAATAATAACTTATAAATAGGACAATTTGGTGCCAAAATAATTTGCATTCGGCATTTATTTCCATTTTCTGGATCTGTGAGAGTTACAGGATTAGTCAGTGGACTTCTTGTAGTCAGTCCGTATGCCGATTTAACAAAGATAAAATCTTTTGATTCTGTTATGCCTTTTAATTTTTCACAGCACACAGTTCTACATGCTCCTGTGTCACATAAGAACGTTATTTTCTTCCCGTTTATTATAAGTTCAACTTCTGGTTTACTTGGATCAAATAAGAGAATTTCGCTCAGAACTAATGTCTCAATTCCATCAAAATGTTCTTCTGTTTTTTCTTTCTTTTCTAGTCATGCTTTGTCCTTTCTCCTTTTTAGTGGGTCTCTACAATTTCTTTCCCAATGTCCCCATTTCCCACAATTCCAGCACTGCCCTTCTCTTGACTTACTTCTGCCTTCTCTTGTTCTTATTCCGCCTCTTCTTCGGCCTCTACCACGATTTACATCTCTGTCTCTGTCTCCCTGATAAAACACTTCCTCTTTGTTTTAGTTCTATTCCGTTTTTTCTTGCACAATCTTGTTAAAGCCAACATTCAGCCGCACTCAGCCCAAGCTTCTCTTCTTTTTTTTTATTATCTTTTGCCTCTTTTTTTATGGCAAGCACAAGGTCTTTGCAGTCTTCTTGGTTCAATTTTCCCTCAAAACCATACTTTTTTTCCCCAATTTATTTAAATGTTTACAGGACTTTGAATTGTACCTAAACATGTATTTAACATCCCCTTTAAACTTCAGAGTATTTGTCTTTTTGTTACATAAGTTCCCCATATTGATATCTTATATTATTATATTTAGAATTTTGAAATTTTGTTTTTTTTTTATTTCTTTATTTTACGCTGTGCAAAAAAAACTTTAAAAAATCTTAATAGTTGGTTTTGTGATCTACTTCAACTGGTCAGCAGTCGTACGTTTACACCGTTAGGTTTCAGACCGCTGATTCGATCACAATTCCTTCTCAATCACACACATTCACTC
>NC_024327.1:14819283-14825363 GCF_000523025.1 Cynoglossus semilaevis | reverse complement strand
AATTGTACCTAAACATGTACTTAACATCCCCTTTAAACTCCGGAGTATTTGTCTTTTTGTTACATAAGTTCCCCATTTTGATTTCTTATTTAATTTAATATTTTTGAAATTTTTTACCTTATGTTACGCTGCGCAAAAAAATTCAAACAAAACAAAAAAAATCTTAATAGTTGGTTTTGTGATCTTCTTCAGCTGATCAGCAGTCGTACGTTTACACCGTTAGGTTTCAGACTGCCCGCTGATTCAATCACAATTCCTTCTCAATCACACACATTCACATTCACTCTTTTTAGGCCTTTGGCATCTAGGGACTGCTACCCAGGGACTCCAACCCGTTTTTCACCACCCGCTGGTAATAAAAACGTTGTTTCTCACCCTCGTCGTCAATCTTATTCTGGTATCAGATGCCGTCAATCAGCAGCCCAGGATCAGGTGTCGGAGTACTGGCCTGAGTGAGAATTCACTCCCCAGGTCTTTCCCGAGAACCTGGTTCTGGCCGTGCACGGTTTTCAGTCGTTCTCCACCCGATCTTTAGGTTCTGCTTAATTTGTTGGCATCTGGCTCGAAGGAACAATTTATGTTACGTTTATTCTAACATATGTGACGACAAAGTAACAACACAAAAGACGTCTGGATCTTTTACTTGCAAGGGGAGGGTGCAGCTTGCTCTGCTGCCAGCTTCCTCATCAACTCCGAGTTGCTGCACCCTTCCTCTGCTCTTTTATTTAGTTTACAAAAGTATCAGATTACATATCATGTGATCGTGTGTGAGTATATGAATGGGTATGGAGTAAGAAGGTGGGTGTGAATGTGGGTGTGGCTGTGTCTGGTAATTTCTCCATCAGTCTTGAGCACACTAGATTATAATATGAGAAGCAAACAGTTCCTTAAAACGACAGTACAGCATGAAGCAATGATAATAAATTAAATTCTTCCAACAAAAATACAGATATTTTTTAATCATGTATAGGAACGTTGATTTATCTTGATTAATCACGATTAATCACAATTAACCGTGATTAATCAGATTAAAAATAGTTTCAACTGCCATTTCCAACACACACAAGGATTAAATAGAGTGGTATTTACGACCTTACGGTGATCGGCTCAGATCTTTACCGATATATTTTGTAGATCCAGAGGGACATGGATGGTCCAGCAGACGTTTTATAAGGTTCTGACAATTTTCTAACTGTATATCCAGAGAACTGTAACGCCAGGCTGTGTCCAGAAACCTTCAAAAGCAGAGCCGTCTGTTTCATTTTAGGGGAAGAGGAATTTACGACATTGTCATTTGTAATACATTTGGAGCCCATATTACCGCGCTATTCATCTCTTGATATGTTTCCCCCTGAACTCATTGTTCTTCATCTCAGGAGGACAGGGTCTGCACACGAACTGCATGACATCTCTGAGAGGTGTGCTGAGCGGTTTGATTCCTTCTCTTTATCCACACTGTAATATCCACATTCAAAAAGACACTACATTCAACAAACATGCCTGAAGTGGTCACAGTGTTTGATTTTCCAGAGGGCTAACCCTACAGCTGGGATAAGTTTGTTTGGGCAAATTGCTATGCGAGTCCATCACTGAAATGTAGACAGGACTGGCTCTGAGCCAGTGCATAGCAGGACCGACAGCAGACACCAGGAGGAATTCAAACCAGCAGAGAGGGGGGGAAATGATGGAATATCAGAAACCTGGGATATCAGTTTGCTGGAAAAGTGAAACGTTTAAATGGCGAACACCTTTATTCTGACAACGCCGAGAGAAATAGGCCTATTTGAGATTTGTTTATATCTTATATATGTCTAAGTCAATAGACATTATTGGTAAACTCCTGGGAAACATGATGCGTGACGACCCCAAAAAAAATCTCTTGCGACCCACCTGAGGGTTACAATGCACTAGAGGCTCAGTACATCTCCAAGTGAGCATGAACACAGTGTCTGTCGTTTTCACAGCCTGTTGAAAGGCTTTCACTCGCTGTGAGATGGTATGAACCCATCCCACCTCCCAGTCACAGTACAGAAGGAGTTTCAAAAACATGTTCAATGCCTTCACTGACTTTTTTTAAATATAAATTTACTTATTTTGTTTTATATTCTTGGTTTTTAATTTGCTGTCCAATTGCAATAAACTTATAAACATATATATTTTGTTATTTGTTGTTCACTTTGCTTTAGCATCTGTCCAGCACCATTGCCATAACTATTTGTAAATAAACTCAGATTTGATGACACATACTTTCTAAATAAATAATAATAATGTATTACAAGTATGATTCTACTTGATTTTGGTTCTTTTTTCTGAATAAAATTAAATCAGAACAGTCCGTCCCACTCTGTGTTTAAATCCACGTCACTTCTATTATATTCCACGTTGGGAGTAACATGAGGTGACCCAACGGGGAACAGGTGGACCTCCTTAAGCTGTAAGAAAAACAAAGAGAGCCCGACAAGGCCCCCGTGGTTTCCTAAGTGTGCCTTCATTTACCATATATACCCGCATATATCAGGGTTATAATCATTAACAAGCAGTTCAGCAAGAGTTCAGCATCCATCCTGAGTCTGTGGAAGCCTGTTCTCAATGGGATATTTTAGTTAGACTGACCAATTGTTATGGTTTAGTCGTTTCACAGAGCTCAGTGGGAACTATTCCCTGTCGCCGCAGTGAGAAGTCAAACAGGATAGAGTTGCAAATAACAGCTTATTTCTCAAAAGTTTCCTTTTGTGGTCAAAGCATTGTGTTGAAAATATTCCCAAACGATTTATCGTGCACACTGTGCATTTGCCTTTTTATTGTGAAAAAGGAATCTCTATTGGTCCAAACCCATGCAGGCACCATAGCACTTCGCCCCACAATAACGATTAAAGTTTCTATTGAATAGCAGCCAGAATCTTAAGTGACTCTGCGGCGTCATATTGTCTTCTAGGTGCCTTACCTCGATGAGGAAATGTGATCGCAACACACTAAGCACTACTGTGGCGGGGGGAGGCAGGTGTGTAAGAATACATGTAAGTATGAGTCGAACACTTTTAGTTCGTAACCATTAGACTGTTACAATAAACGTCTCACGCTATTACTGGCTGATATTTTACCTCTTTTGTGCTCAGAAGAGATATCACTCTAAAACCTCGAAGGGACAGAAAGTAAAAGGAAAGTTTCTTCTTTTTTTTTTTACAAAAATAAACAATAAAGTTAAGTGCACAGGCCTTCAAACAGCCTTAAGAGTCTCCCATTGAGCACTATTACCCTGTTAGGATTGGCTGATCCTGAAATATGGGCCTGTGACTAATGGCGGAATTTAGCAAGAAATCAGCTCCAGTTTCACCAGGTTTTATTGACTCCAATGCATAATGCAGATACCTTTGGCTGTGATGAATGAGCAGGGGGGGGGGGATTCTGTCCGGCCCCCGCCCCCCCCCCCCCCTTCCTCCTACTTGTCTTTCACTGTTCCTTTTGTGCACGTGATAATGAAATGTGTTAGTGAGGGCTTTTATTTGACACTGATGTAGGTGCAATGGGTCGAGTGCCATTAAAGTTATCTTTAATTGTTATTATTACTAGCAACAATGTATTACTTGAAGTATTACACATATACTACAATCAATAGTATTCAATAACAATTAAATATCTGAAGGATTTTCTGTTCTTGGCAAATTGGGTGGCTTCAATGAATAAAGTAACAACACAGACAAACACAGTTTACAAAAATTTATTAATACAACACTGTAAAATTAATGACGTGATTGAACTCATAAACAATGATCACAACAACAAAACAAGTCATAAGTGTGTGTGTAGGTGTGCTTGTGTGTGTGTACTTGTCTGAGTGTGTACACGAGTGGTCGTGTAAGAGAGAGAAAGAGAGAGAGATGTTGCCTCTTAGCTACCAAGCAAGTGGCGTGCTCACATACGCGACTGCGCAGTGGAAGAAAAACTGCGAGGTAGAAGGGGACGGCAACAGGAATCACATGAGGCGTGTATGCGCTCACGGAGGTGTGAAAGGGGGTTGTGTACGCGCACCAAGATGCGCTCAGGTACAATAAAACAGTGCTTGTGATGTTATCAAAGTATATGGGGGAAGGGAGGTGTACCGCATGGTCTACTCAAGCCAAAGGACTTTGTCGGAGTTTTCCTGATCCCAGTACCTATAACGTTACAAGTAAACACTGAAATACTGACGGTGTACAAGAGTATAACACCAAGTAAGGGGGTTAGAAAATAAGATGCAAATAAAAGCAGCACATATTTCAGACAACACAATTCAATGTGTGCACTTAAACTGTCCCTAAGTTTAAATAGCACTTAACAATACTACAGATTAACTAATGTGCCCAAATGCCAGCCTTACTGTAGTGAACGTCTGCTCGTATTTAGAGGGTAGTGGAAAGTCCGCACTTCTTGGGTCCTTGCCAGAGTTGGGGGCGTCCGTCTGGTTCCACTGTGTGCAGAGAGTCCTCTTGGTTCCGAAAGTCCACTTCAGGAGGAAAAGTCTCTGACTGTCGATGTGCCGGTCCACACGATTACCGTTAGAAGGAATCCTGTCGCTTCTAAACTTTTCAATAACTGCTTTGGTCACAGCACTACGTTACTTGTGTAACTTAATTACCGGTTAACTCAGTTACTGATGCTATTAGTGCATTTATCACCGTGGGCAATGGTGTCTACAAAAACGCGTTGGTTCTTATTCTTCTGAGACGAGCAGGTTTCTCTTTTCATCAGGGGTCCTACGGAGCGAAAGTCCTGAACAGCGAGACTGAAATTGGGGCTGACCCCCAAATTTAAAGGTTGCGGAGTTCACTGGTCGTGACGTATGTGGATTTACCGGAAGCAGTGGAATTATGGGAGTTCGAGTCCTTGAAAGGACTGTGGTAGTACCTACACCAGGGGTGTCAAACTCATTTTCACCAGGGGCCACATCAGCAATACAATTCCCCTTAAAGGGCCAGTTGTAAATGGAAGAATGTATAGATCATGTATAGAATATATAGACTTTAGTGAATGCTTTTTAAGCTCCCGTGGGCCACACAAAATGGCCTGGCGGGCCGCATTTGGCCCCCAGGCCTTGAGTTTGACACATATGACCTACCCTGACATATATTGTTGTGATGGATCCGGGCAGATTAGTCCATGGAGAAAACTCCTGTTTCTCATGGAAACTCCAGGGCACTTTAGAGGAACCTCATCAGTGTTTGAATGGTCTCTGCCTTTGGAGTCAAAGACCTGGATAATCGCGGGGTAATGGAACACAATGATGAGAGCTGAGAATGTAATCCCCGAATTATAACTTTATAAAACATCTTTGTATCTCGAATCTGGAAAGATTCCACTAACTGAATTAAACCACATTTGCAAATTAAACATTTGAATGTTACTTTGTGTGTCTGAATGTTTATTACACTAAAAAAGGCAGGAAATATTTTAGTTACTCGGAGACGTGCAGAGACAGAGGTCAATGCTAATGGGCTTAATTTGTGACACATCTGAAACTCTTCAGATGTGTCACAAATCTTTCAAAGCTGTAAATAAAATAAATTAAATTAAATTAATTATTTATAAATATTGCTTTTACCAGTACGAGAATCAATACTAACTTGTGCTGATACGGCAACCTGATACTCCATAATGGCTTTTCAAAATGACCAGCTCTGCAGCGGTCAGAGTCTCACTGCCCTCATTTAGTTTATTTCAGTAAGGGCAACAACATCAGCAGTTTGGGGGTACACAATTGGGGGTACACAACACAATTATTTTCAGTATCCTCAGTGCAGTTCTGAATGTAACCATTGTTCTGCACTCCTTGCTGCAAGTAAAACGTTCAAACTTTGAGATCTCATATTTGATTCTTTATTTGATTTTTATTTGATTCTTTGCGTGTTAGGATAAAATATGAACACATGAATACATTTCATCCACAATTCCCCCTTTTGAACTCTCTTCAGAGTTCAACCTCAAAGCTAGGTACTTAATCATCCAGGCACTTCAGCTCGTTGTCTTCAAGCTCCTCAGGCTCAGTGGCTAACAACGGATACATGTGTGTTACATCTTCCGGGCTTGGGGCTACAGCCTGCCAT
>NC_024327.1:14795817-14809413 GCF_000523025.1 Cynoglossus semilaevis | reverse complement strand
TTGTTGTCTCGTACACACATCCTATTTTCCATCACAAGACATCATGTCACACCAGACCTTGAGTTGAACTCAACAGTGCAGTTCCCTTTTCGTGTGTCTGCGTATTCTAGTTTTAGCATTAAGCAGCATGTTTATATTTTAGGCAGGTTATATGTTTTAGCACATCTCTTATGATCTTTTAAAACATGATTATATATGTTGCATACTGCTATAAAATATGAACACATGAATACATTTCATCCACATGCTCCAACAGCTGCTGTTTTTCTCCTCCTGACAAGTCCTTATTTGATGCCTTTGGTGCTGCCTGGCCTCATTATTTGGAGAACTGTCCTTATGAAAAATAATTTTTAACAAACGTAAACTTTTTCTCTCCCCTCTAGGGATTACTATGATCACCCCTGTAATGCCTTTAAACTATTGTTTCCAAAAGGCTGGGTTGTGACCCTCAGGTGGGTCGCAAGAGTTTTTTGGGGGGGGTCGTCTTGCATCATGTTTCCCATGAGTTTACGAATAATGTCTATTGACTTGGGTCGTGAAGGTTTGTGACTTTTAAAATATGGGTCTCCAGAAAAAAAGTTTATACTGCTTTAAACCATTGGCTGATTGCACTGTTGCAATGGATATAAGACAAACCTCTGTCTAAAGACTGGATGCAGCCAATGCTGTATCACCAATAGGTGGCGGTATTGACAGTATGGCTGCCTGGCTAAAGGTGTGTTTTTCTTCACTGTCACAACTGTATATATGGCTTTAAAACCTTAATATAAGGTTTTTACCACTGCATTTTGTTTTAACACGAAAACGAATTTCTCAATATTTCTCAAAAAGTCCTTGAGCCATTGACTTACCTACTGCATTGTATTCAAATTCAGATTCAAAATTATAAGTATGTATAAATATTTAAATTTAAAGGTGCCAAAAAAATTAACAAAACTAATTTTCATTTGAGCAGGTTGCAATCTTAAAGGAGCACTGAACAAAGCACAGTGTGTGTGAGGAGTTTTCCTTGATCTTCATTCCTCACCTCCTCACACAAAGACAGAAAAATAAAGAGTGAGAAAGAGAATCTTTAAAATTTAAAACTCAAAGCTTGTCAACTAGAACAGGACTTTAAGACTTCGACTAATGGCATTTTCAAACTCTTTACAAAAATAGAAGAAAATAAAATTTATACTTCAGTGAGCTGCATGGTGTTGCCACAGGCTCAGAAGCTTTTCATTCTGATATTTACGTTCCATTTTCCGCCCTTCATGATGATCCTCATGTGCCATGAGCTGAACACTGGTTGAACTAAAATGATATTTTCTTAATGTGGACTGAATCTGCCCTCTGTAGTTTTTTCCTACAGGTTTTGCCGGTCATTCATTTTAGAGGGAGACCTTGGCAGTTTATCAGCACAAATGTTGATATCTGCAAATCATCGAGCCAGTTTATCAGTCACGCTCAAATTGATGGGATAATGGCATCTGGATAGTTCGTAAGTCAGATAAAGATCACTATCCATCTATCCATCCATTTTCATCCGCTTATCCGTTACCGGGTCGCGGTATCCTACATTAGCAGCAGTTGCCACCCAAATCACACTGCACTGTACCAACCCCCCCAAACCTTCCTGCGGGTGGTGAGTCCACTGGAAGGTACCAACTGCCCTAACCGGGATCACTATCGTCTATCAAAATGTTAACACGGTTCTGCTCACGTGAGCAAGTCAGACAAAGCATCCTGTCTTCGGTAACTGTAGCCCACTCTGCTGTCGGCCTAATCAGAGTGGGCCTTCATCGTGGCTCGTTATCTGCACGGTCAAAGTCACTGATTCCCCCCATCACATCAGTCATATCTGCCTTGGAGGTGGTACATGATGATGGTTCATCATTTGTAATCCAAATACCTGCATACCCACAGTACAGTACAGTAGCACAGCGATGACGTAACTAGTGAGTCCTTCAAACAGTGAGTGCATTACATAAAGTGGCAACTAAAAAAAAAACTTTAATAAAAGAAATATATACATACATACATATACATATATATATGCAAGTGCGTGTAGTAGTATTTTTATATTTTTTATAATAAAGATGCATAATTAATAATCATTTACATATCTCCACATAGGTGGAGCTTTTGCCCAGAGGCAATGTCTCTGTCATTGGTGTGGAACCCCAGGGTTCAAATCCTGGACAAGTTCAATCCTGGTTAGGGCGGCTGGTACCTTCCAGTGGACTCACCACCTGCAGGAAGGTTTAGGGGGGTTGGTACGGTGCAATGTGATTTGGGTGGCGACTGCTGCCCCCGCGACCCGGTAACAGATAAGTGGATGAAAATGGATGGATGGATATATATATGCATATATGTACACATATATAAATACATATATACAGTATGTATTTAATTTAATTGAATCTAGTTTGTATATTTTCTAGAACAGAACAACAAATACTGCAGGTAGATGTATGTGCCTCACACCTTTATTTGTGTTGTGGAAATATTAATATTGAAAATAAAAACAAAAGAATATATGTCAAACATGGTAGAAGACATTTCGTTGGTAATGAAAAGTGACTGACCGTTTCATTCGCATCAACGGTTTTTCCAATCATCGAGAGAAAGGTGTGCCACGTTTTGAACACACGTGGTTCTGGGCAGAATCCACGGACTTGGCCCCCCGCACCTGCTCTGTGACTGATAGTCTGGTATTCGTACATGTGAAAGACGTACACTTTTATTGATGGCTTTGGCCTGTGTGGCTCTTCTCTGGAGGTGTGAGTCTGTGCCGTGTGCACATTTGCTCACATCTTTCTCTCCATATGGCCACCCAAATGGAGCTGAGGAAAAAAACCTCCAAGGCGTTCTTTTTTTCCCTCTTCTTCTTCTTTTTCCCCAGACCCGTCATGCATGCATGTGTTAAGAGAGATGAGAGAAAGATAAAACAAAAACTGACACAAACAGTTAGTGGTGAACAGAGAACTACTCTATCTTTGTTGTGTCTTGCCCACAGAGGCCTGACTGTACCTTTTGTGTTCAGTTCAGGGACAGTTCAAGTAGAGGCCTGTTGAGGTGTGTGTTCCCACTTTACTGGCCAACAGAACTGGTCTGGGGCAATTTAAAGGATGCAGTTTTGTTCCATTATTATGTTTTGGGTCTTTTTCAACATTTAGCATGTAGCTAATTCTTAGCCTATATAGGATGATGTGCTTAGACCAGTGTTTTCCAAACTTATTTTCTGGGGACCCATATTTTAAAAGTCACAAACCTTCACGACCCAAGTCAATAGACATTGTTCATAAACTCCTGGGAAACATGATGCAAGATGACCCAAAAATAAATCTCTTGCGACCCACCTCAGGGTCGCGACCCAGTCTTTGGGAAACAATGGCTTAGATGGTGCCTAATTTTGTCTTGAACAAAATAAATGAAAAAGGTGTCAAACATACACCCAGCGGGCCAAAGACGGCCCACTAGGGTGTCCGGGCCACATTATGAATTTTGAAAATAAAAATATACACAAATATTTCAGTGGTGCTTTGTCCCAGAGGCAATGTCTCTGTCATTGGTGTGGAACCCCAGGGTTCACCTCCTGAACAAGTTCGAATCCCGGTTAGGGTGGTTGGTACCTTCCAGTGGACTCACCACCCGCAGGAAGGTTTAGGTTGGGTTGGTACGGTGCAGTGTGATTTGGGTGGCGACTGCTGCCCTGCGACCCCATAACGGATAAGTGGATGAAAATGGATGGATGGACAAACATTTCATTTTTTTTGCAAAATTATATGTAATTAAATATGAATAAGTAATAATAAATATTTAATATACTTGTACTTGTTTGTATCAAAACGTAGGGAAAAACATAGCCTATTTTTTATTTATAGTTAATTATGTAATGATCTATTACATAATTATATGTAATATATATTTAAAAATTTTTTTTTTTTTCTCAATGCTAATTTGTCCTAACATCACAATAAAATGAGTTTTGGTTTTAACTGGGTTTACAGGAAGTAAAAACCACATTACAGATGTACAGTATAAAAAAGTATAAAAGGAGCCAAGTAAGTCAGCACAGATTCATCTGAACTTTTACAGTCTGTTATCTTCAAACAGGTGAGAAAGCTCAAAGCGGTGCAGCACTGAACTGCCCTCTGCCCCCGACAGGGTTTTCTCTTTACACTGACTCTAACACGCCGTGGTAACAGGCAACAGATTGATTCAACGGTTCACATTAACATGTTGACAATACACATGTTAATCAAACACTAAAAAATTAAAGTAGATTTTTTTTCGCTTTAACTTTAACTTCAAATCACTGAAACTCCCTGTTAGTTCATGAGGTGAATCCCAGTGAATCTCAACTCTACTGTGGCATCATATATTTCCAGTAAAGAATTTTCGCTTTAATGTTGACACAAAGATTAAAAGTGAACAAGTTGTTCTGGGCTGAGGTCGCATGGTCTGGTATTTTGGTAGTAGTATTTATAAACACATTGTCGTTTGAGTCTTAATATTCACTCATTAACACCTAAAGGGTTTCAAACTTCTGGCAAGCGGGCTACTTTTGATCCCCAAACCCACCAAATGTGGCCCACAACTAGATATCAATTATAATTGTTTTTTCCCAATTAAATTGTTTTGTTCAGTCATTAATTATCTGCCCTCTATCTATTAACTGTATAACGCCAAACGTATCATGTTTGATGCATGAGTTTTACAGCCCTCTACGGAGCCCCTAAAGTGACATGGGAAAAAAAAAAAGAGAAACGTATCTCGTGCTCACAAGATACTTTCTCGTGCGCACTAGATACTTTCTCACGCTCACGAGATACTTTCCCGTGAGCACAAGATACTTTCTACTGCGCACGAGAAAGTATATCGAGGACATTTTGCCACACATACATACAGGGTAATACATTAAAATAACAAACAATCATGTACAGTACGTACGGTTGGGAAATCTAAGATACTGGCATGTCATGCGTGACATATGTGCTGTATATATGGTGAGCATTTAATTAATGTAGGATACCTCAGTTAGACAAAGGAGGGCACTGTTGTTGTGCCCTCCTATCGCAACAACTGCGATAGGAAAGGGACCAGTGTATTTGTATTAGTGATAACTTTCACGTAATTACATGATGTCTGTAAAGCACATTGAGTTTGCTTTGTGCATGAAATGCGCTCTATAAATGAAATGATGAAAAGTCCACCTGTGAGCCAAGAATATGGCTCGTTTACACGATTCAGATGAATTGTACATTATGCTTGGCTTGAGGCATGGTGAGATTTTACAATTATTGGGCTCAGTGGATGCAATTGTTATTAGTATGCGTACTCAGAAGGATGAGGAGGATGAAGGATGAGGATGATTTACGTATATACGTATTTACCTTTCACGAACCTCCCTACATGTTATCAACAGTAGAACAACAACAGTGCCCTCCAGTACCTAACTGAGGTACCCTACATTAATTAAATGCTCACCATATATATGTTATATTGTCTCGTGAGCACGAGAAAGTATTTAGTGCGCACGAGATACGTTTCCCCCCCCCCCCCCCCCATGTCCCTTTAGGGGCGCCGTAGCCCTCCACATGAGCAGTGTGATATTTTTTTCCCTGAAAAACCAGACATATACAAACAGATACATGCAGTGCACAGATAATTCAACAGGGGATAGTTATTCACTCATTAGTGGGCCTTTCAGTGACACTACAAGATCGCCATGACTCAGGATTTGGACACAGGTGTTTTTTGAAGAAGAACTTTGCCAAGTTTGAAAAGGTAAAGATGAGAAAAACATTACAATTTTTACTGAAACATCAGTAGGAATAGTTACTGGGTTGATGCAATGTGAAAATACTTAAAATATCATAATCTATGTTTTAGTAAAACCGTGTTAAAAATTACGTATCAAATTTGATACAGCAGGTATTTAAGGTCATGTAACGCTATATCAGTGTCATTTTTTTTTGTATTTCATGCATTAAATAAAACATTTTTTTATTTTTAAGTTACAAAATTTGATACATTTAGAGTAAAAAATAGGTACGTAACTCGCTGTATCATATTATATATTGATATCTTATTATATATAATATATATAATACATATATATTATATACTATATATAATATATATATATAAGGTGAATAGAAAGGTTTACAGGATGGTGGTGAGCCCAGCCATGATGTATGGTTTAGAGACACTTGCAATAGGTAGAAGACAGGAGGCGAAGCTGGTGGTGGCAGATTAAAGATGCTAAGATTCTATTTAGGAGTGACAAGGATGGACAGTATCAGGAATGAGGTTATTAGAGGGACAACACAGACAGGAAGGTTTGGAGAAAAAGCCAGAGAAGCCAGATTGAGATGGTTTGGACATGTGCAGAGGAGGGACAGTGGATATATTGGTAGAAGAATGCTAGAGATGGAGCTACCAGGTAGGAGACAAAGAGGGAGGCCAAAAAGGGGATCTATGGATGCAGTGTGGGAGGACATGGAGACAGTTGGAGTCAGAGTAGAAGATGCAGAGACCAGGGTGAAATGGAAAACAATGATTTGCTATGGCAACTTCTGAAAAAGGGACAAGCCAAAAGGAAAAGAATATATAATATATATAGACATATATATATAAATATAATAAAAATATATGTATTATAAATATATATAATATATACATATAACTCTAAATCAGCCAATTGTCATTTTATTGTATTTCTTGCATTTTATATAACATCAAGCAACATACAGTCTTTTTATTTTTAAATTACATAATTTGATACATTTAGAGTAAAAAACTAGATATGTAACTTACTGTATCATATCATATATTAATACATTATTATATGTATAAATATATAATAAAATACATTTTATTTCATAGGCGCCTTTCTGTCACCCAAGAACAAGTTAAAAAAACAGTGGAATATCAGATGGAGAAGGCAATTTTAAACAGATGAGTTTTAAGTGCAGACTTCAATTGTGGGAGTGAATTGATATTCCTCAAGACGGGGGGTAGAGAGTTCCAGAGCTGGGGAGCCGGGTGGAGGGGAAGGTCAGATGAATGGAGGAGGACTATCTGAGGAAGCGGGAAAGACATGAAGAAGATCTGAGATGTATGGTGGAGCAGAGTAAAATATATATAATATGTTTTCCAGACTTCCACCCAGCCAGTTCCATTGGTGGATTTCTCATTACTGCATTATGGTACAGCTTTTTGTATTTGGAATTACAAATTTGTTAGATTTGTTTGTGTTTTATTATGTTTTTGTTTGTTCTGTCAATTATTTAATGGTTTGGGCTTTACAGGGTTAAGTTTCCTTCATCTACTTTTTTTGACAGTCAAATTGCTGAAATATCCATCTATCCATCCATTTTCATCTGCTTATCCGTTACCGGGTCGTGGGGGCAGCAGTCGCCATGACCGCCACCCAAATCACACTGCACCGTACCACCACCTACCTGAACCTTCCTGCAGGTGGTGAGTCCACTGGAAGGTACCAACCGCCCTAACCGGGATTTGATCTTTCCCAGGAGGTGAACCCTGGGGTTCCACACCAATGACAGAGACATTGCCTCTGGGCCAAAGCGCCACTTGCTGAAATATATTTTTTGTTATAATAAGTTTTTATATTTTGGCGGATGTATTCATTTGTTTTGAAATAAGGTCTGTACATTTCTACCATTTGGCTGGGTTTGAGGCTCTCACACCTGAGCGTAATGACGAGGTGTAGGTCTTTACGTGTCTATCTCTTGGCCTCAATGGGTTTCAATGGGTGGGTGAGGAAAGAGGGGAGTAGAGGGGGTGGGTCGGTGGTTGAGGTCAGGAAGACACACACCTGCCTCTCACCCTTCTTTCCAACAAAAAGGTTATGTTCCAGTGGAAAGCCATAAACTTGGACACGGGCACGCAATCCCTAATCGACGCCCGAGGTGTCCCATCTTCTCTGAAGTCGCTGCCAAAAAAAAACACCCCCCTCCTCCTTGCTATACACATCACTCTCCCACTGAGCTGCAGCCAGCCTGTGTCCCGGCACCCATCTTCATCGTCCACATTCTTATGTGCAGTGTCTGCTGCCCACGCCACAGCTTGTCCGTGCATTTCCAGATCAGCTGATGTCTTTGGACCACTTCTCCTCTTACTAAAACTATCTCTGAAATGTAAATTCACACGACAGGGGAAAGAGGGAGGTGGGAAGCTAGGAGGTGGATGTCAAGTGTTCACCAGCAGGAGTCTGTAGCGGAGGAGGAAAAAAAGCTGTAACTTATGAAGTGGAAAGAAGAGCGGCTTTGTCTCCGGAGAGCTATCCATCCTGCACTGGATCTCTTGTGAAGTGCTTTTTAGTATCAGGTGCATCATCTTGAGAACACGTCTAACATTCCTCAACTAATTAGTTTGGAATTCCCACATTAGATTCAAAATAAATTTGACAGTGAAACAGAAGAGCCAGGTGGCGCTGCTAGGTTTTCACTGTCCCTTTCAGATGTGAGTCATGGGCTCCTGCTGTGTAGAACTAAAATATTCGGTGTGTTTCTGGAGGAGGAATATTTAAACAAAAATACAAAGCCAGTCAGTTTTTTGTTTTGTTTTGTTTTTTTTTGTTTTTTTTTACTCAGCACCAGGGACAATTTTAACAGTCACCTGCTCCACTCACACATCAATAAATATAAAACACATTTTTATATTTAGGTTTTAAGATGTAAAATGTTACGTGCAGATTAACCGCTCTAATGCTTTTTTGAAGAACACGACATGATACGATATGACACAATACGAAACGATATGATATGATATGATACGATACGATACGATACAACATGATACAATAGGATACGGTACCAAACTATTATTTGTCATGGTGAACCACAGCAGTATACTACAAATAAATAAAAACAATGAATAAAATTAAAATTAAAATACCATCAGTTATCAGTGATCCTAGTCATCACTGATTCACGTCCATCCTTGTCAATTTACCATTCACACTCACATTCACACCACCTATCATTCCATGCAGCAATCGTTATGCTGTAAGAGATAACCACTCTTCCACTGTGTGACTACTGATTAAAATTATTTCTGAGCAGTATTTAGTTGCATGGTTAGATATTTTATTTAACATAGGTATTTAACACTTGCCGAGACTTTTCTTCTTTTACCATCATTACCATCTTTTAACATTTTGAAAAACGAGCAGAGAATCAGATTTTTTTTTTGATGTGTGAGTTACAGTGCGATGGACTGGACACAGCGATGTCACCTGTTCCTCGCAGAAAAAGGTTCATCAGCTGCGATGAAAATCCTGCAGCTGGAATGCTGTTGACATGACCACGGTGTTTTACGCAACAACAGCACATCAATTCATATCAGTGTATCAAAAACTTCACAAACAAGATGTGCTGGCAGGAAAACACCGAGAACGGCCAGTTGGACGTCAGGGAGGAGGTTGATTGGCTTTAGTTTCGTTTTCTCACTGTGAAACGATTTCATTTGAAATTAAAATATTTACAAGAGCCAAGGGGTTTTTGAGGTTTGAGAAAAGAAAACATTGGAAAAACAAATTGTAGTTTGCAATGGTCGTGAATAAACCTGTTTGATCAGGAGTCCAGAAAAAATGAACTGACGCTTCATCACAAAACTGACAGTCAATCACACAGAGCTAATATTTGCTGCTTATTTAATTGACGATGATTGATGATTTAATTATGTGAAAGAGATTTGTTTGAATGAAGCAGAGATTGTGGAAACATCAAGCGATTTTTAATAAAAAAAATTAAAACCCTTATTATAGATATTATCATATTACTGTTGCAAATTTTGTAATCTGAGGCTTTTTCTTCTAACAGAAAAAACTTGGTAGGTCAACATCTCTCTTCCCTCTTTTAAACTTCGGGGTGAATCATCCCTTCAGATTCTGTTGAGACCTGAAGGACTTCTTTTGTACAGTTCGGGATCTTCCCAGGCAGAGACGTGTAGTTATTTGAACCACGTCCACAGATGATTCAATCCGATCTGAAATTGGGCCTGAGAGAACATCTGAGATTCTTATTTCTGCAGATATTTGGCATGACACAATACTATTGGTCCACAGAGGCTAATTGTTTCAGGTCTGACCGTCTTCTCTCTTCTCACTTATAACATCATCTGGAGCACAAATGCAGCAGAGGAGAACCTCCTGGCTCCATTTAACTCCGATGGGTTGACACCCAGATCAAATCACATTGTTCCGTACACAGTATAATTTATGATCCATTACCAATGTTTTCTTTCTTTCTCTCCCGCTTCCCTCTCCCCCTCTAAGTCAGATCATAATATTCTAACAAAGTCATCCTTTGATAGTGGCATTTCTCATGACTCTCAGAGAGTCATTGGGAAGTGGAGGAGTGTGAAGTCCAATTGGAAAGAAGCTACAGTGGAAACCCAAGAAGTCATCAAGCTCATTCATCTTGTCTGATGCGAAGGCCCAGAATGCCAAGCGGAGGAAATTTCACACTCACTCGTCTTTCTCAACACACTCTCTTGGGGTGTGTAGGGGGTTGAGCATAGAGCACACTGGAGCTCAGCCTCTGATGTCTTTAACTTCCCTCACAGCAGTTTTTCTGGAGTTTCTACACACACACACAAAACAAATGTCTCACTAAGTGGAGACTTACAGAAATGTCCTCACAAGGACAGAGTGTCTCCACAAAAACAGTCCCCATAACTATATGTATACCATATCCAAACTCACACACTTACTCAGTTCCACCCAAACACATACGGGGCTACTGGCCCCCCCTCCGTGACCACATCGTGACTTCATTTCAGTCACCTGCTGAGACCGTGGCTAACCTGCCCTCCTAACCAAAAAATCAGCTGCCTTTTCCACAACACTACATGCTACTCAGATGGATACATACCTTCGCTTATTGACATGTTTGTGCCACAAAAAACACCAGGTGGAAACAGTTTCGTCTTCTTGAGAATAAATAAAATTGTTGCACACTGGTCTCGCCGGTCTCGGCTAAAACTGCGACGGAGTGTGACGTTGGTTTGTTGGAGCTGGGAAAACCGGCTTCCAAAGTTACATCCTGTACAAGGAACAAAGAGCAACACCAAACAACACTCCGGGGATCCCTGGCTACACTGAGACATTTGGAACATTTACGGTTCTTTAACTTTCTGGGTTGTTTTTTTTTTTTTTTTTAACATCGTTCCCCTGATATTAGGCATGAGAAATACATTTTTGCTCTCTATTGTGAAAACCAGGACACTGAGGATGTGCTATTGTGTTACTTAATGTAATTTATTACAAGGTCACTGTGAACACATGGAAAAGGTCATTACAGTCAACAGATGACTGGTCGTGAGGGAAGGCAGCAAGAAGGAAATATCACTGCACTCCTCTGAGTAAACAGTGGAGCGAAAGCCACAACAAAGGTGAATTTGTTGAGACATTTTGTGGAGAACCATATGTTTAAGGGAAACAGAATAATTCTTTGGTTATTTTAACTGCCCACAGCAGCACCGGGCGGCTCAGGCCTTAGTGGCAATTCCCATGAAATCTCACGATATTTCTTTCATTTGTTCTCCATCCACAATTAGTCATGGTCAGGCTGTTCAAAGGCAGCGGTCAGGGGGTTGCATGTGAACCGGCGTCCACTTGCAATGACATCCACAAAACAGAATGAAATATGAAATATCAGGTTTCCACGGATGTATGGACTTGTAAAAAAAGAATCTGAGGAATAGGAGGGTTTCTTACACCAAATAATGTGAAACATTTGGTGCGGATTGTACAGGCAGCGGCGGAGGAACCACCACTGCCAGAATGTGTCTGGCAGTTACAGAAGGAGCAGGCAGAAGTTAAAACAACTGCACTTTCCAAGTTGATTTAGACGTCATCGCTCCCCCTTCGCCACACGTTATGATTTGCTGCAAAACAAAGTGGAAAGAATGTGAGCAAAGCAGACACATTTGTTCTGAGCGCAACAAATGAAATGTTGAGAACACATTAGCAATGTGCTGCACAGAAACTGAGATTTTTACAAGGATAGTGTTTTTCTCTGCTGTAGTTGCCAGAATTTTTGAAAAAAGGTTTTTTTACTTTGTTGCTTTTAATTGTAAGAAAAGGCCAAGAAAGTCTGGTGATTAAATTTTAAAATAAATTCTTGGTCGAACATTGTCCTTTCTTTACATGATCTTAGCAGAAAAATATAAATAAATATAAAGCATGAATTCTTGTGGGTGTATTTTGTGACCCAAATATTAGCCATTCTATTTACTTAAATAAATGTAACGTTTTAAAAAAAATTATAATGATATTCTTCAATCACAAATGTATTATATTTATGTCAATAAAAAAGAACTAAGGTTTGATACACAACAAACTTCTCGAAATACAAAAAATATTACAACTTGAAAATGACTGAACAGAATCAGAAATTATCCAAAACCAAGAAAAAAAAATCTTTTATTTACATTTTTTTTTTACAATGTGTCCACTGTCTGAACGCTGTCTCTGACCTCGGCAGAAGCTCATATGAAGGTTCTCAATGACAAATGTTATCAAGTGTGTTTCCATCAGGATGGCAGTGAGAACCTTCCCGCTGACAACGAAAGATGGATCTACAGGCAGACAGAACAAAGACTTCCTCGGACAACGAGTGGATCTGAACCAAATTGGCCACTTTATCATGAATCATTTATTCATGGTTAATGCCAGTAAATGTGGTGCCGGGTTTCACAAGTGTCTGCCCCCCCTCACTCCCCCTGCTCATACCACCATAAATACTACAGTAAAACAGACAGGTAATTTCTCTCTCTCTCTCTCTCTCTCTCTCTCTGTGATCAAAATGACTGCATCCCTGTTGCACTTGAAAACAAACAGCAGCCTTTGTTTTAATTAAAGTCCAGTGAGACAGGTGCTCCATGGTCGTTGACCTTAAGAGGCTGGGTGGACCTTTACACAAAGCTGTGTAAGAAAATAAATAGCCATTTGTTAGTAGGACTGCTGGGTGTAACAGAAGATGAAGAATGGGGGAAAAATGTTATCTGGAGGTGGAGGTGAAGGGTGTCAAGACTTTGGTGGTTATTTAAAGCGCTTCATTTTATTTTGGAAAGTCAGTGTTGCTTCCTGTGCAGTTGTTCACGGCAGGTGTATTCAGGGTTTAACGGAAGCACATAGCCCATTGGTAAGTTGTTAGTAGCTAAACTATATAATGTATGATTTAATAGTATAACGTGTTGCACTGTCAAGCTAACCTAAAAATGTGATGTTAAAATATGTTTGTTATTTAGCACTCATGGTTGGCGCTAGCTCGCGGTTAGCGCGTTAGCTCGACGTTGGCACGCTAGCTCCCGCTAGCTCGCGTTAGCATCGCCGCTAGCTCTATTAATATACTTGGTTAACTCTGTTAGCTTTCCAGGTTAGCACTTAGACAAGTCTTTTGTCTATAGCTATTAATGTTGACCAAGACACTGGTTTAGGTTAGAGTGTTTGCTGCTATTTATTACTTTAATTTCATAAGGAAACATTGGACTGGTATGTATTAAACTAGTTAATGTTTGTTTATTGTAAATTTGTTATTTACATTTTCATTAATACTATTGCATGTAACTTGTTAT
>NC_024327.1:14795102-14795690 GCF_000523025.1 Cynoglossus semilaevis | reverse complement strand
GAGAGAAAAATAAAAAAGGGCGGGGGGGGGGGGGGGGGGGGTTGGAGTATACAAAAAGTCCAGGGGTGTCAACCTCATTTTCACTGGGAGCCACATCAGCAATACAGTTCCCCTTGAAGGGTCGGTTGTAAATGTAAAACTGTATAGATCAGGGGTCTCCAGTCCCCAGTCCGCAGACCAGTACCAGTCCGTAGGTCATTTGGTAGCAGGCCGCGGTGGGACACAGTAAAAAAAATGTACTTAACTTTTACTATCCATCCATCCATCCATCCATCCATCAATCATCAACCGCTTATCCGGGGCCGGGTCGCGTGGGCAACAGTCTGAGCAGGGACAGCCAGACACTTCCTCCAGCTCTTCTCCCAGGCCAGCCGAGTGACGTAGTCGGTCCAGCGTGTCCTAGGTCTTCCCCTAGGTCTCCTCCCAGAGGGACAGCACCCGAGCACCTCCCGAGGGCTCGAAGAAGCCAACAAGACAACATCATCCGCAAAAATTAGAGATGAAATTCAGTGGCTCCCGAACTGGACCCCACCCAACACCTGGCTGCACCTAGAAATTCTGTCCATAAAGATAATGAACAGAAACCGT
>NC_024327.1:14789402-14793932 GCF_000523025.1 Cynoglossus semilaevis | reverse complement strand
GACAGTCCATGGCCCCATAGCCAGAGTGGTTGTCCAGGGATTGGGCCGTCGGGGTCCCCACCCACAACCGCCACCCAAATCACAAGGCACCATGGTGGGCCCACTGGAAAGCGGGCTCACATCGCTTGTTCGGGCTGAGCCCAGCCAGGTCCCGTGAGCAAGGACCCGGCCACCAGGCCCTCACGGAGCCCCAACTGGGCCTGGCTCCAGGGTGGGGCCCCGGTGACGTCAATCCGGGCGACGTGACCCTTTTTGATGTTGTTGTTTTCGTCATCGGGGGGGGTTTGAACCGCTATTTGTCTGATCCGTCGCTCCGTTTGCCTTGGGAGACCCTACCAGGGGCATTAAGCCCCCAACAACATAGCTCCTAGGTACATTCGGATACTCGAACCCCTCCACCACGTTAAGGTTGCGGTTCAAGGAGGGGTAATTTTTACTAATTTACTAATTTTACTTTCTTTATTTAAAGATAATCTGGCAATATTTTAAAATAATAGGTCATTCAGACTCTGATACAAACATAGTCTAAAAGGTGTTTTATTTTGAAAACTTAATGATCCTTCAATGCCCAACACCTTGATACTGGTCTATAATAACAGGTGGTAGTGGGTGACCAGTCTTTGGAACAAAAAAAAAAAGGTTGGGGACCGCTGGTATTGATTTAACTACTCCATAACAGACTAATACATGTTTCTGCAATTGATTATTATTTAATTGATTATAAAAACGTTTAATTGCTTAGGTCAAGAAACTCTGCTGCATGGACTTTACTAAATGTTTTTTAAGCTCCCGCGGGCCACACAAAGCAGCTTGGCGGGCCGTATTTGTGTGTAAGAAAATGTTATATTGGTGTCTAAACTGAAGGAAAATGTGTTGATTGTGTGCAAGTGAACTGCTTGGGCTATATAACTTGCAGAATTATGGCTTTAAGTTAAATGTTTACTTTAAAAGTGTCTGCAAGACCTTGGTCACGTGGTCATAAATTGTAATAGTTTACTTCTTAGGAAATGTGTGTTCCTTTTGACTAGGTTTGAATTTAGGTAATGGATTTTGGTGACCATAAAGAGGGGACTTCCTAATCTAGAGGAGGTTTGGAAAGTTAATGATTTTTTTTCCTTTGTCTGAACTGAAATTTAACGACTGTGTGATGTAACCATGTAAAACCATATAAAAGAGAGCCCACCGAACAGGGGGTCAGTCGTCTCTAACAACTGTATTAGACAGGAGTTAGTAGCTAGTTAGTAGCTAAGACAAACTCTGTTGGCTTTTGATTTTTCCAAATTATGTTAACATGTCTACGACATGTATGGTGTAGACATTAGAACTAAGAACTATAACACCACCGTGGTACCATTGGAACCATCTGACTGTGACTGACTTCTTTGAACGCACTAATTTAGGATGAAGAGAAGCGTGCTCATCTCATGCTTATGTAAAAGCCTTTGCCAATCTGCGGTTCTGGTTTCTGCTAAATGACATCAATGGTCACAAACATTTAAAGTCAATCCAGGGACCGCAGTCTAACGGTGGTCTCCTGAGACCGGACTCCTTCTCCAAAATCATTACGCAACCTTCACTGCTTGAGTTCAAAAGTGTGAAAATTTCAGTCAAACAGAAAGTTGCAAAAGTGTGAAAACCAAGATGTCATTTAAAAGGTGCCGCAGCGAGGAGGGAATCAAAATCAAAACTCAAATCTGAAGCTGCATGTTTTCTTTGTTTAACCATGTGATGATTTTTGTGCCCGGTCATGATGGGAAAAACTGCCTCTTTAGGAAGTAAACAGCTTCACTGCTCAGGTTACTGCAGCGATGGGTGACACCGATGGATATTTGATGCTTCAATTAGTAACTGATAAAAAAAAGGCTCAGCATTCATTTTACCTCTGGGTTACAAAAGACTGTTGAAAAAGAACACACAAAAAACTGCAATGTTTTATCATAATAATAATAAAAAGAAGAAGAAGAAGGGATTATCTGGAAAATAAGGGAACATTAGGAATATAAGAATGTATTAGAATATAAAAGAGGATTTTTTGTCATCTAGACTGAGGACATCAACCAGTGAATATCAGAAAACAATAACATCTGTTATATAAATATAAATAAAAATAAAATTATCAATAAATTAATATTAATAAATAAATAATTTCATTAAATACATAAATCTACTGTATGTCCTGTAACTTTACTCTGAACACTTACTCAGAGTATCCCAGAGGATTTTTGTTCTTTTTTCCTCTTTTCTTTCCTTCCTTTTTTAACAGCACCATTAACTGTGTTCCTTCAGCTTTAGCGCAGCCTGGGAAAACCATGTCAGAACGTGAAATGGAGATACAGGCGGAGCGATTCCAACAATGAATTAATCATTCATTCAAAGGTGGATGTAGTTATTTTTATTACTTTAACTTAAAGTATAACAATGTGTTGATGGAGTCCTGATGTAGTTTTGCAGCGAAGGTGTATATAGGCAGCGACTGGGGATAAAAGGATCGTTTTAATCTTAATGTCCAAAAACGTAAAGCCACAAGAATTAATTTTGACTTACAATCACATAACTGTTATTTTAAATCTCTTTACTGTCTGTCACATGCGGGCATTGCAGGAAGCAGGCAGAACCCAAATGCAGTACTGGAGAGACTCTCTGGTGCAGGTAGTTTTATTAACAAAGTCCAAATTAACGAAACACGAAGAACTACCAGGCATGGAATTCTCTTTGTAACACGGAACACGAGGAAACACAGAACAGGAAACTCACGAACAGCTACAGAACACGAACAGCCTGACAGAAAGAACTGAACAATGATCCAACAATCACACTGATCTACCAAGGACAGAGTGAGGGAGAGGGGTATATATACACAGGGAGCACCAGGTGACACAAGTGAAGCTAATTACCAACAGGTGAGTGTGAACCCACAGATTACCCTACAAAGCAGACAACAGGAAAAGGAAACAGACAGACATGACACTGTCAGGGATATGACTTAATGTGAGTCTTTTACTGACAAAATTGCTGCCATTCTTTGTGTTTCTGGAACTTTCTTTACTACCCCTATAAAATTAGTTATTTCTTGAACTATATTATATTATTATATTTTTTTTCCAATGTGTAATAGGTTTTACATGCTTATACTAAGATTGTATAACTGATTACACACTTTGTTTTACTGTAACTTGTTACTCTGCAGTTTCATGTGTAATGCATGTATTTTTCATATTTTTTTCTAAAACAAACACCTGTGACACTGATTAGATTAATTCTGCCATTGGTTATTCTTTGTTAAAGGGAGGTTTCTTTCTTTTTCTTTCAGATTTTTCTTTCAGATTTGATGTTTTTTTTTCAGGGGTTGCCACAGCAAATCATTGATTTCCATCTCTCCCTGTTCTCTGTATCTTCTACTCTGACTCCAACTATCTGCATGTCCTCATTCACTACATTCATATATCTCCTCTTTGGCCTTCCTCTCTTTCTCCTACCTGGTAGCTCCATCTCTAACATTCTTCTATCAATATATCCACTGTCCCTCCTCTGCACATGTCCAAACCATCTCAATCAGGCTTCTCTAGCTTTTTCTCCAAATCTTTCTGTCTGTGTTGTCCCTCTAATGACTTCATTCCTGATCCTGTCCATTCTTGTCACTCCCAAAGAGAATCTTAGCATCTTTAACTCTGCCACCTCCAGCTCCGCCTCCTGTCTTCTGCCTATTGCTAGTGTTTCTAAACCATACATCATGACTGGTCTCACCACCGTCCTGTAAACCTTTCCCTTCACCTTAGCTGACACTCTTCTATCACAGATCACTCCTGACACTTTTTCTCCAGCTGTTCCATCCTGCCTGTACTCTATTCTTCACCTCTCTTCCACAGTCCCCCTGCTCTGGACAGTTGATCCTAAGTACCGAAACTCCTGCACCTTCACCACCTCTGCTCCTTGTAGCCTCACTATTTCACTGTTCTCCCTTTCGTTTACACACGTACTCTGTCTTGCTGCGACTGACCTTCATTCCTCTTGTAGTGCAAACCTCCACCTCTCTAGGTTCTCTTCTAGCTGCTGCCTACTCTCACTACAGATCACAATGTCATCTGCAAACATCATAGTCCATGGGGACTCCTGTCTGACCTCATCTGTCAATCTGTCCATCACCACAGCAAACAAGAAGGGGCTCAGGGCCGATCCTTGATGTAGTCCCACCTCCACTTTGAAGTCTTCTGTCCTCCCAACAGCGCACCTCACTACTGTTGTACTATTCTCATACATGTCCTGCACCAAACTAACATACTTCTCTGCCACTCCTGACTTCCTCATACAAAACCACAATTCCTCCCTTGGCACTTTGTCATATGCCTTTTCTAGATCTACAAATACACAATGCAGCTCCTTCTGACCTTCCCTGTACTTCTCCATCAACATCCTCAAGGCAAATATTGCATCTGTGGTACTCTTCCTAGGCATGAAACCATACTGTTGTTCACAAATCTCCACTTCCTGCCTCAACCTAGCTTCAACTACTCTTTCCTAAATCTTCATTGT
>NC_024327.1:14782587-14787627 GCF_000523025.1 Cynoglossus semilaevis | reverse complement strand
GCCGGATGCCCTTCCTGACGCAACCCTCACCATTTATCCGGGCTTGGGACCGACACTATAAACACGGCTTCGTGTACCCTAGTGGCTGGCTTTGTACCCTAGTGGGTGGTTTTGTACCCTAGTGGCTGGCTTTGTACCCTAGTGGCTGGCTTAAAGGGAGGTTTCTGAATGTCATATTTTATTTTCCCATCTGTTTACATGGTGTTATCTAAATTATATATATTGCTTTATTATATACGTATGTCTAATATGTGATTTACCTACACTTTCACCTCTTCAATATTTCAATAAAGCTACATTAATGTGTGTTTTTAATTTCTTCATCTCACGTAAAGGTGGTTTGAAAGTATAAATACCAGCTGAGCGACCTGCCCCCCCTCAAACAGCAACACGGTCGACATTTGATATGACACATCCTGTTGAAAATACCAACAAAGCTTTGTCAATTTTTCCACTGTAACAAGAAATATCTGTCTCACGGCAACAAGGCCAAAAGTAGCCATTTCACGGAAAGTCCCCACAGACTGCGTCTGTTTCAGCTGGTCAGAGTGAATCATCACTTTGTGTTTTGGCTCTAAACACACAAGGTTGTTCGCTGCAAAACAAACACTGTGCCAATCTCGCAGGAGGAGGAGCGGCCCGGATCACTTCATCGCCATAATGTAAATCCTGCAGTCCCCCTAGAGAGCAATAGACTAAAGTAAGAACCTTTAGCACACATTCAACAACAAGAGCAGGTTTTACCCTCACAGGAAAGGGGTCTGCTGGGGTCAGAAATATGAGAACACTTCAATTATGTTTTTGACTGTTGAGAAACACAAACTAGTTGAAGAGTGCAGGAGGAGGACAGCTGTCCATTTAAATTAATGTAGGATTCCTACCAGTATATGTAGGGTTTTTTTTTATCACGTCCTGTGTTTATTTTATTGTATGTTACTGTATCCACTCAAATCTAAAATTACTAATGCAACAGTCTTAAATTAAAATTTTAGGGAAAAAATATAGTCAAAAAGTTCTGATACAAATTAAAAATGTGTTTTTTCATATTCATGACTAAGATAAGGTTTCTCTCAAATGTCTTTCCATTTAAATTAAAATTGTTAATGTTTGCTTTGATTTTAAAAAATATATTAACGTATAATAATAAAAATACTGTGGGTAGTGCTCAATTAAAAACCATCCATCTATCCATCCATTTTCCTCCGCTTATACGTTACCGGGTTGCAGCAGTCGCCACCCAAATCACACTGCATCATACCAACCCCCCTGAACCTTCCTGTGGGTCGTGAGTCCACTGGAAAGTACCAACTGCCCTAACCGAGATTTGATTTTGTCAAGGAGGTGAACCCTGGGGTTCCACACAAATGACAGAGACATTCCCTCTGGGCCAAAGAACCACTCAATTAAAAACCTTCCAAGAAAATGAAAACAAATTACTTTTTTGTGTTTCCTTTGTTTTCTCATCGTCAGCCGTTTCACATTTCTGTGCAGTGTGACTGGCTTGGTTGGAGTTGGAGCTTTACATTATTCGTACACTCCTGGGAAACATGATGCGAAACGACCCAAAAAAAAATTCTCTTGAGACCCACCTGAGGGTCGTGACCCAGTCTTTGGGAAACAATGCAATGAAGAATATCATTTTGACAATGCACTGATATTGATAGGTGTTCCGATCCAATCTGTATGTCAACTACACAATTCTAAATTTCCGGTGTGTGGCATTGTTTATCGATGCGTTTCTGCATGTTAGTGCAGTGAAACTGTATCCTATTCCGTGCGACACACAACAGCCTGCAGGAGAAGAGAATACACATGATAAAGTGTCCTTTTATTGTCTCGGTCTGTGATTGTGACACATGGCTATAAGATGTTCCCTTGTTTGAAGTATTTTTTTTTCTACCTCCTTGTCTTTAACTTAGATCACAGCCCCTGCAGCTGGAAGCCACAGAACATCTGTAGGCCAGCGGAAATGCCAAAATCTTGAATACCTCTTTGATTGTTACATTCAAGTTATCATGAGTCATCAACCTTGGCCTCACCAGAGCCCACTACAGAGGGCGGTGTGCAGATGGAGAGGTCCTCATCTTTACTAGGGGTCTCTAACCCTCCAGAGACCACCCTGATGCTGCACTACCAAGTTATAGCTCTAACACACTTTACAGGAAGTGAAGCTCATCTTCTGCCTCATTTAACCATTACGGCGTGTGTGTGTGTGCGATGTGTGTGTGTGTGTGTGTACTTATGTGCGTGTGTACACGAGTGGTCGTGTACGAGAGAGAGAGATGTTGCCTCTTAGCTACCAAGCAAGCGACTGAGCCCTTGAGGCGTGTTCACATACGCGACTGCGCAGTGGAAGAAGAACTGCGAGGTAGAAGGAACGGCAACAGGAAACACGTGAGGCGTGTATGCGCTCACGGAGGTGTGAATGGGTGTTGTGTATGCGCACCAAGATGCGCTCAGTTACAATGAAACAGTGCTTGTGATGTTATCAAAGTATATGGGGGAAGGGAGGCGTACCGCGTGGTCTACTCCAGACAAAGGACTTTGTCGGAGTTTTCCTGATCCCAATACTGATAACGTTACAAGTTAACACTGAAATACTGACGATGTACAAGAGTATAACACCGAGTCAGGAGGTTAGAAAAGAAGTGCATGCAACAGCCTAGCTATAAAAGCAGCACAGGCTTCAGACAACACAATTCAATGTGCGCACTTCAACTGTCCCTAAGTTTAAATAGCACTTAACAATACTACAGATTAACTAACGTGCCCAAATGCCAGTCTTACTGTAGTGAACGTCTGCTCGTATTCAGAGGGTAGTGCAAAGTCTGCACTTCTTGGGTCCTTGCCAGAGCTGGGGACGCCCGTCTGGTTCCACTGTGTGCAGAGAGTCCTCTTGGTTCCATAAGTCCGTTTCGGGAGGAAAAGTATCTGACTGTCGATGTGCCGGTTCACACGATTACCGTTAGAAGGAATCCTGTCGCTTCTAAACTTTTCAATAACTGCTTTGGTCGCAGCGCTACGTTACTTGTGTAACTTATTACCGGTTAACTCAGTTGAGAAAAAGACGCTACTAGAGCATTTATCACCGTGGGCAATGGTGTCTGCAAAAGCCCGTTTATTCTTAGTCTTCTGAGACGAGCAGGTTTCTCTTTTCATCAGTGGTCCTACGGAGCGAAAGTCCTGAACAGAGAGAATGAAATTGGGGCTGACCCCCCAATTTAAAGGTTGCGGAGGTTACTGATCGTGACGTAGGTGGAGTTACCGGAAGCAGTGGAATTATGGGAGTTAGAGTCCTTAAAAGGACTGTTGTAGTAGCTACAATTACATTCAATTCAATTTTATTTATAGAGCGCATTTCATGCACAAAGCAAACTCAATGTGCTTTACATTGGTTCAAAACAAGTTAAATATAAAAAGAGAAAAGAAAAAAGAAAAAAGAATAATATAAATAATAAAAAAGTAATAATTAATATTTTTTAAAAATACCATAATAGGCATTTGTGAATAAAAGTGAATACTCTCTCCGATAGAGATATCTTAACCCTCCTGTTGTCCTCATATACTGTATACACCCCGTGTCCTCCGGGTCAAAATGACCCGTCCTTTTGCTTGAAGAAACAAATTGTCACTCACCACAAATTGGTTTTGAATTCTAGTGTAGTGCAATTTAGAGGGGTAGCTTCATGTGTCAATTTTAACATACAGTTATATCCCCAGGTATCATTTGGGAATAATGGGGCTGGCTCTGTAAACAGCTGTGGTCTTGCAGAAGCACATGCAACACAATCATCAACACCATTCTCTTTTGCAGTTTTCATTAACCATTTTAACCACAAATTTTCAGTTGCATACTCCGTAGCCATGGTCATGATGTCTTTAGGCGTTGATCTAGTGTAATCTATGGCTATGACCTCCACATTTTTAGTTAAGGATGTTGACAAAGTTGTGTCATGTTTCGTTATTTCATTCATTAATTACTACTCTAATGAATCCCATTGGATCTATTCCAGTCTGATCTACTCCAAGGACCAAATATATTTCAGTTTGATTTATTTTACCAGAGAGTTTCCAATTACTCCCCCTTGGTGATTTAGTCCAATTCAGAGAAATAGTGATCGGATTTTGGGTGGTGGAATAGTCACGTTGGATTTTCACTTGATCCCAAATGTCTTTGTCTCTGTATACATTTCCATCTGACATTGTGCGAATCCATTGACGTTGCTTCAGTGTTTTCTCTTTTTACTCTCTTGTGTGAATGGTGTTGCTCTGCTGGATCTTTCATCATTGATGGGTGGTCAGTGGTGGTGTTGTTCCTCAGTGGTTCTTCCAGGATTAATATGATAGTATCAAGACGACCCCTATGATTATCAATATGCACACAGAGACGAGAGGTTACCAGCATTTCACTCTCTTTGTCAATCATCTTATGTCTGCAGGGCTATGGTTAGCCCAATACAGTAATCACGCTAAATGGCTGAGGATCTCCCTGCTTCACCAACGTTGAGACGTATAGCTTCTATATAGCTACACCCCTTTGTAGTCGGACTTCCCCTCAACCAATGGGATCCTGTACCAAGAACCTCTGTCTCTTGCAATGCGAAAGATGAATCCAAGATGGTCGTTCAGCAATCTTTATGGCTGTAGACGTCGTCAGCAAGATCTGGTATGGGCCTTCCCACTTTGGACTCGACCAACACTTCCTTTTAATGACCTTTATTAGCACCCAGTCGCTGACCTGGATTGGTGTACCGTCACCCTGCAAAGATATAGGAGTGTCTGGCATACAGTTAGAATCTTGTATTTCTTTTGTGTTCAGCATCTTAGTCGTATAGTCTACTAAATCCATATCGTCAGGATTTTGATGAAAAACATGAAGTTCAGGTATTTTATATGGTTGTCCATATATTATTTCAAATGGTGTCAATCCTGTTTCAGCATTTGATGTGATTCTCATATAAAGTTTTACCATGTCTATGACTTTAGTCCATGGTTGTTTTGTTTCTTCCATGCATTTTTTAAGTCTTAATTTCACTGTTC
>NC_024327.1:14779432-14782487 GCF_000523025.1 Cynoglossus semilaevis | reverse complement strand
ACTCGCGAACGACACATCACTACTGAGCAATGAATCAAGGAAGTCTCCTGGAAGAGAAGTGAGTCTCTCTTCTCATACCGTTTACCTACACACATGAAAGCATGAAGTAGGTGAAATATTACACTTGGTAGTATCCTGGTCATTCATGATCGTGTCATATTATTAGAGAACAAAGCATATGCCATAATAAGTTCACAAATAAAGTAACACAGTAGCATTGGCATGTCAGTAAATATTAACAACAAAAAACAAAGATTTTAACAGGTATTATCGTTCACCTTAAGCAGGAATTGTTTTAAAATGAACTCACTAATATGTAACAGGTTAAGTATCTATAACTGGATTTGAGTTAACATAAACTTAACTTAGAGACTGCCTCATTGCTAACCAACACTAGGGCTATTAGTCTATACATTTTCTCTTCGTGTAGCGTTCACTGCTATAATTCAAATGTAGCTTCTTACCAGTTTGTGCTGGATTTTTCGTCGACCACTTCTTTATATGCGGCTGTTAAGGCAGGGCCGTTTTTGCTCAGGGTTACTGACATGGTGTAACACGGAGTACAGCTTGGAAGCTAGCTATCTGGGAATGCGCCCTTCCTGGCTGTTAGGAGGAGGAGAATATGGGTGGAGTGACAGCAGTGGTAAATGATGCTGACTTTCAATCTTCAGCTGAGCAGGAGGGCAGGAAACTGCTTTGGTTAGCCGGCGGCTAATGTTGCGTTGTTATGAGGCATGGCACACTGTAAAACGCGGAGCTACATTCTTTTAACATGGTTCCATCCATCCATTTTCATCCGCTTGTCGTTCACCGGGTTGTGGGGGCAGCAGTCTCCACGACAGCCACCCAAATCACATTGCACCATACCAGTATAACATAAACCTTCCTGCGGGTGGTGAGTCCACTGGAAGGTACCAACCGCCCTAACCGGGATTCGAACCTACCCAGGAGGTGAACCCTGGGGTTCCACACCCTTTTAACATGGTTGAATAATTATAACAGTATTAAAAAAAAAGAAATCAGGGTACAGCATTTCGACATTTTGTCATGGCAATTAAAGTTCAAAATCTACGCGAAAATCAAGCGCACCACTAAACGTCCCTGACAGGTAACTTTTGAACGTTCTCTGTAGATAAAAAATATTTTATAATAGTTTTAGGCTGGCAGAAATAAATTACAAAATATTTACGGATTCTTTTATATAGAGAGAACTTATTTATTTCCGGCTTTTAACTATAAGGAGGTCCTCACAGAAGCCACCATTTTATTTTCATACACTTAAAATTGTTAAAGTTGAATACAATTAAAGTTATAATCTTATTACAGTAATGACTGCTTCCCTTTTTGTCACCTATGTACAGACATTGTACAGACCTTTACCTTATAGGTGAGTTTCAATGACACATGGGATTACAGCCACAGGGAAGCCATGAAACTTGTAAACACTGTTAAAAGTATTGAATTAAAGATTTTATTATTCTTAAACATCTTCACAACATCGGTGACGTGCTGTGAGGTTCATGGCTGGAGTGAGATTTACAATTGTAAGAACTGAAAAGATTATCTTACTTCACTATTCATCCAACAGCATGCACCTGGTAATGCTTCATATCCATCAGCATTCCTCTTTCAATTACACTTACACCGACACAAACATATACACAGGAACATATTTGTCCGACAAAGAACGTTTCTTTACACAAATGGATAGAGCACCCTTCTTGTGTCTAAGAAATTCATATATACTGTAAATAAATTAGATGAGTGCAGTACAAATTTAATTTATGCTTACATTCTGTAAACATGTTATTTTTCAAACTTTAAATTCTGCTGGTTTAATCAAAGGTTGTCTATCAAAATGATAAAAAAAAAAAGTTTAGACCAAAAATTTAGTTATCAAATACTTGAATTTTTTCTACTCACTCCCATCTTGTTTTAAAACAAAAAAAAAAAAAAACGTAAAACCATTTTTTAGCCTTACCTTTACTTATAGATTTAGTCCATGGTTGTATCTCTCGGTTTTCCCTCACCATAGCATTGTAGACACTATAAACTACACGATGTTTTGTGTCCGTTGCTCATTCAAGGCCAAATCGATCCTTGAATTTCCAAAAGTTTTTAAAGAAATTTGGCTTTGAATGTACATGGCTGATCTTCATGTCTGCTGAGGCTTCTTTGCAAATGTTTCAGGTCACAGTATCCCAAGTTAGTCCAGACGTTATCACACGATGAGAATAAAAGACATGGAAAGCAGTAATGGTGGTTTCTTTCAGGACAGCCACACAGCCAGTCTTTTTGTTTGTACCACTCCATTTGAAAAGAACGATTCTCCTGTCTTGTAGTTTGAAACAAACCTTTTAGCTCCGGCGTTGGTCTTCCATCACTTATCACCTTCTGTTTGAACCGGAAGTCCAGTTTTGAGAAATGTTTCCGTCTTGAAATACAATGCATAGGTAGAGCATAGAAAATGTTGTTCTTGACCTACTACTGGCTCCAGCTTGGTGCCGACTTTTAATTGCCTGTTCACACCAGCTGGAGAGCACCTGTCAGTTCACATACGACCCCTTGAGGTGAGGCAGAGTACTGTTTACCTCCCCTGCTGACTTTTCTCTGCACTTCATTGGCTGAGGAACAGAAACTGGCAAGCATCATGTGACACAGTTTGTACTGGATCGCGCAGTCAGATATGAGGCACAGCTCTCCACTGCCTCACCCGGGATTTCTGCCCTGTATTTGATCGCGATATACTCAAATTCTGCGATTTCTACTTGATAAAATGTCAGAAATGTGTAGAGTCATTGTCAGTTTGCCCGAGCGGTCCGGAGGCAAAACACAAGAGAATGATTCTCCAGGTGGTACTGTATGTGTGTTTATTCCACACATACAAAATCAACCACTTTACTACTACTACTACAACAACAACAACAATACTGATGATGATGATGATAATAATGATAATAATAATCCTCACAATCCAATACTCCAATCTACTTCCAATACAAACTCCACAACTCCATCTCCAACAAACATTTCTCCGTCCCTTTTATTCCTTTTC
>NC_024327.1:14769836-14779073 GCF_000523025.1 Cynoglossus semilaevis | reverse complement strand
TTATTTAGTCTGTGTGTTTGTGTTTTTTGTGTTCACGCGGTTGAGCTGCGGCAGCTAGCAGGCGGACCACGAGGCGGACCGGCCCCGCGTCCTGCGCCGTGTGCCTCCGCCCTGGCCGGCAACGCACACCCGAACACGACCAACCAATAAATGTTCTTCTTACACATCTCCTATGTGTCCTTATTACAATGTGCATGCATCTGGGGGTACTGAAAATATATCATACTGAAAATGCATCTTTAACACAGATCAGTGTAACATTAATATTTATTTTATGTACTTTTTTATCATGATGGCAGGTGAGGCACTGCCCCTCACCGCACAACATAGTCCTTTTCTTACTATTTAACAAATTAAAGTTTATGTCTATTTATCTGTTCTCATCTATCAAATGCCCTGGCGAGAGATCCCCTGAATGCATCACAAACTCTCAATAATAAGAAATGACAACAAAGCTAAACCAAAAATGATTTTATTTTATTTCATATTATGCCGTGGCCAATGGATGTTTTGTGTATTACCTGTTATGGACAGGTGAACATTCATAGTGGCAGTCCAATTTACATTTTTCTTTTGAAAACTTATCAGAAAAATCAAAGTACGCTCCTTCTGGGTCCAGATTTAAAGGTTATGACATTTCTTTGTGTATGTAAAAAATGAGGTTTAAGGCTAAACATTTTTGACAGCAGTGGTAGGCAGATGAAATGTCACAAAATCCCTGATATCTTGCAAATGGCTGAGAAGGTACTTTAGAGTGCAATACATGCTAAGCTGCCTATATGATCTCAACTGAATTATACAATTACACTACTGATGATGTGTCCCAAAATTCATGCCCTTCCAATGACTGTAAAATAACTCCCACATCACTCGTATATACCTCATGGCAGAACCATCTATTGGCACAATGAACAGTTTACCATCACGTCCCGTGTTTTATGAATCTGAGTATCTGGACCCGTCCAGTGACCGCTGTGAAAGGACAGTTGACAACATAGGAAAGTCTGTGTGACAGCATGGAAAGACAGCTGACAGGAGGAAATAGACCCCACTGGGGCTGGCATGGGCTAGCTACCCATGACGGCAGTCTCTGACGCTGCTTCAGTTTGTTGGAGACACCCGCCAAGTGCTACAAAAAGTAAACAAAGGTACATATCCCTAGAGCCTGCGAGAGTCGGGACGCAAGACGGCTCGACAATTGACAACATGGCTACAGACCATGGAACGAACGTGACTACGAGCAAGAACACGGCACATGAGGCAACCACAGCAGCAGCGGGACCTTCACTTCAAGTGTGCACATGTGGCTAGGAAAAAATAACAACACTTTGGGGGCTGAGAATCCACCAAGGAAAGAGAGGGGGTGTGAGGAACCAGGGAAAAGGGGATCATATTCACCATTACTTCTTACGAAGCAACCAGTCAAATCAAAGTCGCTGAGGAGGAGTGCATAAGCACAGAAGCGCTGGTGAGAGCAACCCGTCCAATTACAGAGACCTCCCCAGGAGGAGAAGATCAAAGGGCACAGACCGAGCGTGAAGTAGCCCAAAGCTGTTGAAAAGAGAGAGTGAGAGATAATCAACTACAACCTGACGAAAATCATGGAACAGGTAGGTTCGGCAGAAAAAAAATTAGGAAGGATGGGTGCCATCATTTACAACTATGGAGAGGAATGCTTTGGAGTAACCACAAGGAAAAGTGATAAAACAATGCCAGAACCAACCAAATCCAGGAGGCAGCAAGAACTTGAAAGACTGGTCAGAGAGAGAAGGCACCTGAGAAAACAATGGATGAAAGCCTCTGACGCAGTTAGAGACGGACTTAATCTACTCCAGGAGGACATCAAATGCCGGTTGGCAAGCTTACGAAGAGCAGAAAACTTGAGGAAACTTCACAAGAAGAAGAAACACACAAGAACACAGTTCTACAAAAATCCCTTCAAGTTTCTCAAAAGCCTCTTCGATGAGGAGAAAAGCAGAACCTTGAAAACTCCAAAGCAGGAGCTAAAAGAACATCTAAAAAATGTCCACCAAGATGAAAAAAGGTATAAACAGTTAGTTATCCCACCTGATATCTCACCTATTCAACACCCTGAATTCCACATGGAGACTGACCCTCCAAAATGGAAGGAAGTAGTGAGTACAGTACGGCGTGCAAGATCAGCATCATCCCCTGGACTGAATGGAGTGCCTTATAAACTGTACAAGAATGCACCAGATGTTCTACGCTATCTTTGGAGGCTCATGAGGATAGTGTGGCAAAAGGGAATAATACCAAAGATGTGGCGAAGGGCTGGAGGTGTTCTAATTCCCAAGGAGAAGGATGCCACAGACATCAGCCAATTCTGGCCAATCAGCCTTCTCAACATTGAGGGGAAGATATTCTTTAGTGTGATCGCACAGAGGTTGTCCACCTACCTGGAAAAGAATAAATACATTGATACATCTGTACTAAAGGCCAGCATTGCTGGATCCTCTCGTTGCTTAGAACATACTAGTATGATCTGGTACCAGATCCAAGCAGTGAAGAAGGACAAAAGAGACCTCCATGTCACCTTTCCACGTTCCAGCATCGATCACCACAATAGTGAAAACTCACTTCAAAGATCTGCAATTGTGCTTTACAACGGCCGACTTCACAACATCTTGGCACCGTCTAGAGGTAGGCATCATGGCAGGCTGTACTATTTCACCCTTGGCCTTTACAATGGCCATGGAGGTCATCATCAGGGCCTCAAGGTGGGTCGTAGCGGGAGAGTGAGCTGGTCTTCCACCAATTCAAGCGGATAAAAATGACATGACCACTCTGACCACTACTGCAGCATGTACCAGGCGGTTACTTGGAAAACATCAAGTGGGCCCGGATGAAAATCAACTAAAAAAAAAACACGGAGCATCTCTATAGTGAAGGGGCAGCTTAAAAACGTCATATTCTGCATTGGTGATGACCCCATACCAACGGTGTCTGAGCAACCTGTCAAAAGCCTGGGTAGATGGTATAACACAAGCCTCAAGGACATAGACCAAGTCCAGCAGGTCAGGCAGGACATTACTAACAACCTAAAAAACATCAACAAGACCCTTCTGCCAGGAAAACTTAAGCTTTGGTGCCTGCATTTCGGACTTCTCCCTTGAATACTGTGGCCACTTACAATCTATGAAGTCCCATTAACAACTGTGGAGAAAATGGAGCGAACCGTAACTTCATACGTGAAGAATGACTTGGGGTCCCACGCTGTCTAACTAACATCGGCCTCTACGGAAAAGCTGCCTATCACAAGCCTCACTGAAGAGTACAAGTGCTCCAAAATGAGACTTTTGATGACATTGGAGGCCTCCAGGGACCAGACCATCAGCAATGCTGCACCATCCCTGTTAACTGGACAGAAATGGATACCATGCGATGCAACTTCAGAGAGGAGGAAATGGTGGTGGAGGAGGTGCGATGTCAGGAGGAGGCCAAAAGAAGCGCAAGGGTGGTCTCTCTTGCCAAGCAGGGACAATGGATGACGTGGGAAGTTATGGAGAAGAGAAAACTCAGCTGGAGGGAACTCTGGGAAATGGAGGCAAACAACATCAGCTTCATCATCAGAGCAACCTATGATGTGCTCCCATTTCCAAAAAACCTCCACGTGTGGTACGGTGAGGACCCAACTTGTGACCTTTGCCATATTCCAGCAACTCTAAAACACATCTTGACCGGTTGCGAGACCTGGAGGCACAACCAGGTGCTCAAGAGCATGGCAGTCACTATTGAGAGTAAAAGGAATGCCACAAATTCCTTGCCCCTGAGAGCAACCAACCTCAAAGTACCAGCATTCATCCGAGAGGGACAGAAAAAGCCCAGCTATTCCAATAAAATACCAGATGCTGCTGGCGACATAGCCACGGCACGGGATTGGAAGATGCTAGCTGATATCGGCCAACAGCTAATCATCCCCCCGGAGATTGCAGCCACCACCCTTAGACCAGACCTAGTACTCTGTTCCCCCAGAAAACATTTTGACCCATTCACGTATACCCCCCCACTCCACCTCCTATCTGAGACCACAAGAACGTAAACAAGTTATGCGGGCGGTCTAGGCCCAGAAGACCCCTCACGTATCCCCACTCACTCCACCTCCCATTTGAGACCACTGGTAAGTAAACAGGTTATGTGGGCGAGCTAGGCGTCATTCAGGGGAAAGGGTGCCCCTGTTTTGCATAATCAGATAATCAGCTGTCAACTTTAAACACCAGGCAACAGTCATAATTGGGCTTGGGACACAAGCTCAGGCTTGATCACCCCGTAGCTGGCCGCCTTTGATAAGGGTGTCTAGTGTTGAAAGGCCAAAACACCCAGTGACTCAAAGGTACACTACTGATGTTGTGTCCCAAAATTCATGCCCTTCCAATGACTGTAAAATAACTCCCACATCACTCTTATAAACCTCATGGCAAAACCATCTATTGGCACAATGGACAGTTTACCAACACGTCCCGTGTTTTATGAATCTTGGAACAAGGACGTTGATGTAGCATCATCCACATAAAGAACTAAAGGCCGAAGACAATCAGACAAAGAGTCTCTGCTTTCAAATAAATAAATAGCCAAATGATAAAACAATAAAAATGCACATAGGACTTGAACAAGTGCTATTGTACGCATGTTGTTTCAACAGTCTTTTGCAAGGCAGCCATTTTGATTTATTTCTAGAAAAAGAACAGGCAGAATTGACAAAAAAGGCTTGTGCAATTCATGTAAGTGAGAATAGTGAGTGAGCGAGTGAGTCCAACATGCACCTTAACATGGAGCTGTATTTGATTATTTAAGCCTGCACTTTTTCCAGCTGTCACCTGTCAAGATCTCTGCCACAAAGTGCCTACTGTTAGTAAATTATTTAAACTGCATTAAGAAGATATACATTCAAAAAGTATGTACTGTAAGTCAAGATAATTTGTTCTGATAATTTTCTCTACAGTAGTTAACAGCAAAAATCTATATCTGTTGTCTAAAGCTTGTTGTTAATTTCACTGAAGGTTTCATGCATTACTATAACATATCTGGTGAGTTCCATTAACTAATGCCTCAAATAGAATGACAATTTCCCTTCACAAATCATTAGTCCCTTTTTATTGGCAGCATCAAGTATGAGCAGTGATTTTCAAGAAAACTTGAAACATTGCACTTTCTATTTTTTCCCCCAACAGTCACAACAGGTTACATTAAACTAATATGACAACCTATTACCACATCCAATTCAGATGACATTAAGAGAAAACGAGAAAAAGAGGCCTAAAACTATAAAGATCAAGACAATATTAAAATGAAATAAGTCTGCCACCTAGAGCTTGATTTTCTGTAAAATGACAAACAATATGATAAATATAAAGAAATGCTTTAAAACTCAATATCACCCTAATTCTTTAAACTGATAGATTGACTGATATCTCGGAACAAAAAAAAAGCACAAAACTTTCACTCACTATGTTCTACACATTGTCAAGCTTGATCAAGGTTCCCTTTTCAAGTAAAAGTGACCACTGCACTAACCAAATACACCTTTCAATTAGTTTCCAAATAAGTTTGGAAACTAAACTATGTGCAGCATAACAGCTGTTCACAAAGTGTTTAAAGTTTCTGAAATTAAAAGGATGAGTGACCATATTAACTACCGTTAATTGATAATGAGAAGAAACCCTTATAAAAGTGATAAAACAGGATATAGCAGTCTGTATGAAATATTAGATAAAAATGGACCTGTTCATTGCATGAACCCTTCTCTGTAATATCTCCAAAACAGAGAACGGTACTATTTAAGTAGCATGATGACAACGTATTGATCTAGGAAACATAAAAGCTGATGAGTTGGTAAAATACCTGAGTAATTGTGCTAAAGAGGAGGCACACAGCTGAACTCTTCTGTTCTGAAGAGTAGCCATGTTCTCAAGTCATGCAACAGTAGATTTCCATGCACTATGATCATCAACCGAGGACTGCTACTCAAAACTGATATGAAAGACCATCTGAAGGAAGCAGTGGGTGCTGTTATTGGCCCTGGGGCATCTCAAAATAGCAAAGCAAGGGCCAGTTAGTGTCAATGGACCAAGTATGGTTGTAATGTTAACTGCATTGGGTGATGGAGACCAATTCTTCTTTATATCTTTCACATTGAGCAGGTAAGAGACAGTATGTGTCAACAGATCAGCTGCTGGTAATGGCACTGTACCATCTCTGCCTCAATTGCACAAATACCTTCTGAGAAAAATATGACAAAGAAAGGCCACTAAAATGAGAAGAATTACAGTAATAACAAGACATCCAGTGAGAATGACAGTACCTTTGAAATGAAGGGCAAACCAATCTACTAAATAAAACGTTTAGCTTCCACATAGTGCACTGAAATGGCTGTTTCAGTAAACATTATGCACATGATCATCAGCAGAGCCATACAAGTCATGAAGGGCAGCACATGGCAGCAGCTCAGCACACAGAAAGCCAGGTGGCACTGTACCTCTTTATATTGTATCCTTCTCCAAACCATGGGCTGTTGTTTAGTTTATTTTGCCTCATTTGCCACAAGTTACAAATCAAACATGTTTCTTTAGTTCTCATTTGTGTTTTGATCTCCCTGGCATTTTCAGACTGCGTACTTGTGTGTCCATTCTCTTGCTAATTTGTTGTACCTGAAAAACAGATGCAAATATTGGCAATAATGATTCAGAACTCTCCATTCTAGAAACTAAATTTAAAAACTTTTCAGTAAATGCTTAATTGTTGTCAAGTCTTCATTTCCTTTCAGCTTGTCCCTTTTTCAGGGGTTGCCACAGTGAATCATCGTTTTTCATTTTCTTTTCATTTCATGGTGGCTTAGTGGTTAAGGAAGTGGAGACTTGGGTCTGAGAGCTCCTGGTTCGAGTCCATCAGCTGCCAAGTTACCACTGAGGTGCTCTGAGCATGGCACCGTCCCCACACACTGCTCCTCGGGCAGCTTATAAGCTGTCCACTGTTCACTTTGGTGATGGGTTAAAAACAGAGGTCACATTTCGTTGTGTGCTGTGTTACAATGACAAATAATTCACTTTCACTTTTAAATCTCCTCTTTGGCCTTCCTCTTTTTCTCCTACCTGGTAGCTCCATCGCTAGCATTCTTCTACCAATGTATCCACTGTCCCTCCTCCGCACATGTCCAAACCATCTCAATCTGGCTTCTCTAGCTTTTTCTGCAAACCTTCCTGTCTGTGTTGTCCCTCTAATGACCTAATTCCTGATCCTGTCCATCCTTGTCACTCCTAAAGAGATTCTTAGCATCTTTAACTCTGCCACCTCCAGCTCCACCTCCTGTCTTCTGCCTGTTGCTAGTGTCTCTAAACCATACATCATGGCTGGTCTCACCACCGTCCTGTAAAGCACTCCTGACACTCTATTCTTCACCTCTCTTCCACAGTCTCTGCTGCTCTGAACAGTTGATCCTAAGTACCTTCACCACCTCTGCTCCTTGCAACCTCACCATTTTACTGTTCTGCCTTTCGTTTACACACATGTACTCTGTCTTGCTGCGACTGACCTTTATTCCTTTTCTCTCGTGCAAACCTCTACCTCTCTAGGTTCTCTTCTAGCTGCTGCCTATTCTCTCTACAGATCACAATGTCATCTGCAAACAACATAGTCCATGGGGACTCCTGTCTGACCTCATCTGTCAATCTGTCCATCACCAAAGCAAACCAAAGCAATTGTTGTCAAGTAATTTGACTAATTATTTCAGTCCCCTGCATTTGGTAGAGTTGTAAGCTGCGTCCCAAGTATGAAATTTGGGACTTTTATCACAATCATTTTTTTAGTTTAGAGTTTTTAAGTCAAATCAAAGACCCAACAACAACCATTACTGCTAATAATTTATTGAAAACTTAAAACTATTTTGCATGTAAAGAATATTACATCCACAAATACAACACATCATCAAATTTCCATACTCACTTTTCCCTTAAAAAAAAAAAAAAGCCATTGTTTCAAAGTCTGCTTTATATTCTCAACTGTTGGTGGCAGAGTAAGTGCAGTACGCAGTCTCCATAACAAATGGGGGGGGGGGGGGGGGGGGGGGATCATTAAAGATTAGAGATTTCAAATATAGGCGTGATAGAGATTATTTGCTTCACGTTACCTTTCGATACTGTTAGGGCAGGGGACCATTGTGATCTCAGTATATCCAGACAAATACTTCCATTGCTGTTGATATTAGGGTGGTAAATCTTTGTCGTGAATGCAATCTGTAAAAGAAAAACACCAGCCCTTTAGTACAGCCATAAACATTTGTAATTGTATGTAGGTTATTGCATCTGTACATTGTGAAATTCAACAGATTTCTTACTTACTTTAGGTGGTTTAAATGGATAATCTGTTGGGAAGTGAATAGTAAGAAAAAACACTCCACCTTGATAGGGGCTGTCACTCTATCGAAATATAAAGACATGAATTACATAATTCTTTTTAAAAACAGCAACTACATGGTTGTTCTTTTATAAAAAAGTTGTCACTTAACATGTCAACATGTTAACATGTCACTTACCGGACCCATTATTGTGGCCTGCCAATGAAACACTGTGGAGGAAATATATAAATAAACTCAAGTGAGGCAAGCACAATGACAAAGCTGGCAAAATACTGTATAACAAAACATGTCGTACTTACAATCATCCCCAACTGGTCCAGCAGAACACTGGGCAGGAGGGTCCCTCTGCAGGTCTGAAAGTTCCTAATAAGACAATCAGAAAATGTATCCACAATCATTTATTGGATAATATGATTTTATTACCTAAAAAGCATTATTTTTAACAATAAGTAAAGATCCTTTAAAAGGACCTATATAGGACTATACCTATGACCTAAACTGGGACAAAAAGCGTATACCCAGCAGGTCCAAAGAAAATTTTACTATACATTGTACACTGTATTATTGTGGATGTACTACATAAAAATGACACATAAATACACCCACTGAGAATGAGGTAATGACGTAAGGAAACCAGTAGCAATGAACCCAATAGTGGGTTGTAATGTTTCATAAATTTTTTAAAAAACAATATACTGTATTCTACAGTTACAGTCTCTTTCAAATTAATATTGTAAAATAAATTGAGGGCTAAAGGAGAAGTGAGATTTTTCTGATATATATATATATATCAGAAAAATATATATATATTATATATATAGGATATATATATATATATATATAGGACATATATAGGATATATATATATA
>NC_024327.1:14764594-14768038 GCF_000523025.1 Cynoglossus semilaevis | reverse complement strand
TAAACACATATATCCCCCAATATATATATATATAGAATATATATATATATATATATATATATATATATAGGACAGCTTTGCATATTAATTAGACATTATTTAAGCCATTGTTAAGACCTTGTAATTAATTCATGTCATTTTAAAACTGATGAAGATGAACAGATGAAGGACAAGGAAAGTATTCTGATGAATATTATACACCAAACGTTATTATAAAGATTATTTTTAAAGACAGACATTATGCTCATTATTTAATACCTCTTAAAGGGAGGTCTATCTATTCTGTTATATAAATACACACCATGGCCTGCTCCAGTGCCCCATTTGCCATTCCATATATGGTGAGACTAACTTCAGGGTTCAATTTTGGCAACCAGCAGACAGCTGCCATTCAGTGACTATAACATATCAGTGGCAGCACCACTAACCAAAAGGCAAGAACAATAAGCCATAAGGTGAACCCGATTATCGTTTCATCTCGCTTAAACGTCTGGGAACTACACGATCTCATCTTCATAAATAAGAACGAGTTACGTTTAACTTATAGGTATATTACTACTATAGTACTCTAAGAAAAGTAAGAAAAGTAATCTTTGCCTGTTTTGCTGCAGTAATATCCCTTGCTATATGTTCCAGAAGCACAAACTTGCTTAATATACTGCTTACTCCTATATATTTAAATTTACTCTACTGGTTCAGGTGCAGTGGCGCTTTGGCCCAGAGGCAACGTCTCTGTCATTGGTGTTAAACCCCAGGGTTCACCTCCTGGGCAAGTTCGAATCCCGGTTAGGGAGGTTAATACCTTCCAGTGGACTCACCACCCACAGGAAGGTTTAGGGTGGTTGGTACGGTGCAGTGTGATTTGGGTGGCAACTGCTGCCCTCGCGACCCGGTAACGGATAAGCGGACGAAAATTAATGAATGGATGGATGGATGGATGATTGATCGGTGTTGTATTTAGTTAGGAGCGAATGAATAAACAAATGGTCCTTGTCATCATTCGTTATCATTTTTGATAACGAATGAATAAACAAATGGTCCTTGTCATTGATTACTTCCTTTTATTGATCAAAATGACTTAACATACAAAGTTCACCTTAACGTCTATTTCTTTCGTCTATTGTTTTTCGTGCAGGTGGCTATGTATAAAGCACTGTTTAGAATCCATTTGGCCCACTTTAGAAGACTTTTGGGAGAATTCCTCTCTATCGGTAACGTTGAGAAGAACCACGGAGGAAGCCGTGTTACCGGAAGTGTTGACATCAATCAGCTACTCAATTGGTGTAGCACGATCACGTGTCGAACCGTGCCACCGCTCGCGCACCAAAATTTTATTGCGCCCCGAAGACGCTAGTTCTTTATAAATTGCATCGATATAAAAACGGGCAGGATATTTTGCGACTAACTTTTTGCTGTAAGTTTAACGTAACTCGTTCTTATTTATTAAGTTGAGATCGTGTAGTTCCCAGACGTCGGAGCAGCATTCAATTTCTAAAGGACTTTTCGTGGTTCACCTTACGGCCTATAAGGACGTTTGACCAGCTCAGTTTTATAAAAAACTGTCAACAAATCAGCCAACCAGAAAGTGGGCTGATGTAGACCATGACATTCATTAAACAGTAATATATTAGGAATAAAACAGCCATTTTATTAACAACTGCAAACAAGTTTACTAAATATAATGCTATATCATGTATTTCTTTTATATCCCCTACTCTTGATTGAGTTATAAAGTATTTAGTTACAATTATAAATTTAGTTATAAAGTTGCAACTTTATTTATGACCACTGTTCATAAGTATCTTAAATATGTTTTCCAATAAAGAAAGCAAACAATACGAGTAGTGGTGCATAACTTGGCTTGTTCGTCAACAGCCGTTTTCAACAATATTTCATGATGAACCGAGTGCAACAACTCTGATAAAAATCTTGTAAAAATAATGTCTCTTTTGCTTTTCTGTAATGTTGCAAGTTTAAAAAAAGGCTCACCATACTGTCATAACAATTTAAGATTCGGGTAAATATAACAACAATTTTAAAAAACGGTCATAAATCAAGAAAGCATAGACATAATTCTAATTGACCTTGATTTAACAACGCTTGAAAACATTAATACATGATAATTAAATCACAACTGAGTTATCTGTCATAACCATGGCGTTGTTTTATAGTGTTTACTGTAGCAATGCACCAACAGGCCACTTTGTTAGCTCCTCTTTGTCTTACCGTTATTTTTGAAAAAGAGCAACAAAAGGGGGCACGGCGATGTCGACCAACATAGCCGTCTAAGCAAAGCCGATATCTGTGTCAGTGAAGGTTTCATCAAGTAAAAGCAAAGTCTTGGAAACTAATACTGTTACAGGAGAAACATGTCAACTCACCTTCTGTATTCTTTTCAACGCCATTGCCTCGATGGCTACGCTAACTAGCCCGTCAGCTAACGGTTAGCACATTAGACATAGGACAATTCGGCTTTTGTCGTCGCGAAATCCCAAACCTCACTTAGAGTACATGCAGCAATCACGTCGATATTTATTTGACTTGAGGTTATTGGGATCCCAGCGCAGCGTTTACAACAGAACCAGTGTCAAAGCTTTATCTTTCGTTAGACTGACAGACAACAACCGATATATCTTCTCTCATCACTGCTCCGCTGTGTTTGTTGAGTAAATATCGCGAGACCTTTTATCTATTTAAAAATGGAAGAAAGGTTATAGTTGAACATTTGGAAACTACTAATAGAACTGAAGTTAATGATAACAATAAGAGTAGGACAAAACACGCATTTATATGATCATGTTTTATTAATTGATAAAAGTGTGTTTCTAAATCCAACATTAGTAGTTGTAAATATTGTAATAGTCATATCGTTATGTTCATGGTTTGAAAGGGTTAATAGTTCCGGGAGTGTGGAGGTGTGGTGAGACTGTGTGGGTGTGGCTGGAGGTCTGGAGTGAGAGGGAAGTGAAGGATGAGAGAGTGAAGCTCGGCGGAGAACAAGTGTGGCGTTAATATAAGTTGCTATATAAGTCAATTAGTGATGGGAAGACCGACTCTTTTTATTGATTCGAATCTTTGTTTCTCGAACAGTAAAATGAACGAATCTTGAACTAATCATTTCATTCGTTTTACGATGTGGGCGTTGTAAAGAAGGCTGCGGTTCTCCGACACTAAATACTGAAGGCATGTTGCCTTCAGTATTTAGTGTCGGTTTGCTTCCGTTGAAAACGTCTACAAAGTACACAAAATGCCATAAGTAATTAAAACCATGTGAAAAGCTAAGAAATAAAAACACACCACAATGTGAAGATGAATGAGAGCAAAAAAGACCCGAGCTCTTTCACGTGACAAATGAAACGAATCTGCGAGAACGAGGCGAAAGATTAGTTCACAGAGAATGATCCGTTCATAGTGATTAGTTCACAGCAAAAGATTAGTTCACAG
>NC_024327.1:14755556-14763746 GCF_000523025.1 Cynoglossus semilaevis | reverse complement strand
TGAAAGATTAGTTCACAGTGAAAGATTAGTTTGCAGAGTAATTAGATCGTAGTGAAAGATTAGTTCACAGTGAAAGATTAGTTTGCAGAGAGTGATTTGTTTGCAGTGAGTGATTAGTTCGCAGAGTGTGATTAGTTTGCAGTGAGTGATTTGTGAGTGATTCGTGAGTTCAATATGAATAAATATTTAATATGACTCCGTAGTCATGAGTCACGAATCTTTCATATGACTCGGGAGTCACGACTCATGTGAAAGATTCGTTCATTTTGAACTCGCGAACGACACATCACTACTGTCAATCGTTATTTACATAAAGTTCCAAAGAGTACGGAGGCGTCCGACTGGTCTATCGCAGGGGCATTACAATATAATTAATATTTCATTGTTCATATGGGCGTTGGACTCCTTGAGGACACCATTTTCGGCACATATATGTGTTTATATATTATTTTCAGGTTTTATTGTAAGGCTAGGTTTGAAATTCCGATTTGAACTTCATGCTACATCAAAAGTGACAACGTTTAGTACATTTACAAAATAAAATCAAACAACAATATTTCATATAATGCATTTACTATTAATACTCAATCAATACTATTCAATAAATATTTTATTTGTCCCCGGAGGCCAATTAAAATATATAGGGTTTGTGTTTTTGTTTTTTAAGATAATTTACACAGCGCAGTGACGCTACTGTGACAGTTAGTGTGAGAATAAATGTCCATAAGATGTCACTATTTGCAAAGAACATAGGCCGATGTGGTCCAAAGTGTACTGCTCAGTAGAGTTCTTTATTTTTGTTTTTCACGCCAAAGTTGCAATGATATCGATCAAACTAAATGATCCTAGCTGATATTAGGTCAATGCGTGTTTAAGGTCAAATAGATCTCTGCAAATTGTCCTACCAAAGTGGTAGGACAATGGAGCAGCAAAGCGACATGTGAATCATTCACACATACATAGAAATAAAGGGAAAGACTGAATTCCTCATTCAGTACTTGATCATTGTAAAGACATAATCTCCTGGGTCAGCTGTGTGCTCTGGTTTCTGTGTGGCCTTGTCTTGCAAAGCCTCATGAGCTCTCCTTTATATATCTTAAACAAGGGTGAAAAAAGAGCTCTCATTATTTTAGTGGCTGCGCATGAATGGACCGCAGTGTTCATTCTTCTTAAATGGCTGATTCAGTGTCAGGTTGAGGATCCTGTCGTCAATGTGACACTGGGAAGGGGTCATTTTTCTTTGGAAAGCTGAAGATTCCTTCAGATAATATCTTATTGTTTGCTCATCTCTGTGCTCTCAATGACCTGCCTGTCCTCAGGGCCTGTCTGTAATCAGATTCAGCCAGCAGCCACAGCAGAAGCAGCAGAGGTAGGAGTTTGGGCTCTGAGTTTGTCTACTTGGAGAGTCCTTTTATCAGCGGTTTTCAGATGCACTTTGTTGGCTCCAAGCTTCGGCTCCCAAAAAAGGCTCAGGTTTCAGTGTAGTTTCCACTGATATCACGTGCTTAAGTGGGACCCTGTAAATGTTCACCTCAATTAGCAAGACACATCTTTTGTTTTTATGACACAATGTATACCTGACGTATAGAGGGAATTTCCCCCCCACCTCTATACAGAATTTGAGTTTTTAGTTACAGAACTGCTGCCCTAAGTTAAAACTAATGTATGAGCCGAGGTGTGAATGTGTCAGAGCTGCGATGATATGGGTGGGGGTTGGAGCTGGAGACTCACAAGGAACATAGCCCATAGTGCTGTTATTTGAAACCATGCACTCAGAAGACAGCAATCTGTCTTTTGGTCACATGAATCATCTTCAGTTAGAAGTTCCATTGTAAGGCCGTAAAGCAAATCACTTACTGTGGCAATTATGCTTGAGCTATGTACAGGCCGAAGTATATTCCACACAGTGGCACTTTTCCCACTGAGCCAAGACAAAGCACATCCATAGTCAGTGTCATTTTGGAAAAATCAACTTAAATGGGACAAGGACTCCCAGTCCACAGAGGTGTGTCCCACCTTGGGTCAGTGTCTGAGCTTCTCTGAAGGAACAAAGATCAACTGTTTCGACATACTAAGAAATATTTGTTCGCTCTTTGTATCAATTGCCTTTATTGGATTATACACTGTGTGCAAGGAGTGTTCAAGTTTGCAATGAAGTCAGCACTCTGCACAATCAAATAATTCTTGAGCTAAGCAACTGGAAAAGGGTCATTATTTGCAGCGCAATAAGGCTCATTTCCTCAACTATGATTTAATTTTGCTTGTCATTGTTAAGGTGGCCTTTGGCCTAGTAGAATCCCTGGATCATCCTTTAAATCTTCCTGGTGCTTTTGTAGGGATCAGTATCAGAGAGTTTTGTTCAGAATAAAATGACAAAGCTCACAGTACACATACTTTTCTTGTTGCCTTCCCTTAATCAAATTTAAGTCTGGAACAACGCTGTTTTTATTTTAAGCTGATTTCATGATTTTACATCATGAAATCATCAAAACATGTACAGCTTTGAAAATGTGCTAGGTAAATAAAATAATATACTGCTTCATTTGGATTGCAGATTAGGTCACAGTCAGAAAATCTAACTTTTCATTTTTAAGTATTTTCAAATTAAAATTTTACTTTATTATTTTGTTTTTGACTTTCAAAAAAAAAAGATGAAATGCCTGTAGATTTGGAGATATTGGGAATAACTTAAATTTTTGCCATTACAATTCCAGGTAATTTACCATGATTTAGGATTATGTTATGTATTCAATGGCAATTTATCATATTTGTAAAGATTTTAATGTAATTTTACATTAAATGTGAGGTATTAATTTATAGATTGCTGTCCATGATAACGAAGACATTCAAAGTGTTTTCCTTAAAATTGCGGGTAATTAATCATGTGTTTAAAGTGTTTTTTTAAAGGGCAATTAATGGTATAAATAAAACATACATGCATCATACATATAAGTAATTCACTAAAAACTACTGTAAAACATTTTTTATAGGAAGTACTAGATTATTTTCTAAGATTTTTTTGTGAAGTGGTGTTATTTTCATTACCATTACTGGTAAAAATCAGATTTGATAAGATATATCAGTTTCCTTTTTGGTTTATAAATCTGGACTTATGGTGTCTTGTAAGGCCATGGGGACTGGGCATATCAATATGCAGGACACCATAATGAACATGTAATTCCTTCATTCATTCCATCTATCTGACATCAGTGATGTCATCTTAGCAGGTCTGCTATCAAGCCTGTGGCTAAAACAATCTGGACTGCCTGTGATATCTAATGTAATGCTAACAGAGAGAAGCTGTTCTAACTTATGTCACTCCAAAAGACACACCATCTGCAACAGCAGAAAAGGAAAAATCAGACAGGCTCCATATTTATAACATATTTAATTAAATCATGTCATCATCATCAATTTTGATGACAAGCAAAGAAACACCTCCCAAACATCATCATTAATATTGAAACAAAGTCAGGGTTTGTCCAAGGGGAGGCCTACAATTTGAAAACCCCTGTTCTATGAGCATCGACATCTTCAGAAACGTTGGTGGACGGAAAATGAATCCCTTGTTTACTGTATGCATACATACTACATAATGTAGAATTAAAAAACAATTCGTTTACAGATCTGACTTAAAAAATTAAAAAAAAAAAGTTTTTCTCAGAAAAGCCAAATGGGGGGTGGTCTTTCCAGGCCCAGAGGCAATGTCTCTGTCATTGGTGTGGAACCCCAGGGTTCACCTCCTGGGCAAGATCGAATCCCGGTTAGGGTTGCTGGCGCCTTCCAATGGACTCACCACCCACAGGAACGTTCACGAGGGGCTAGTGCGGTGCAGTGTGATCTGGATGGCGGTCATGGAGACTGCTGCCCCCGTGACCCGGTAACGGATAAGCGGACGAAAATGGATGGATGGATGGATGGATGGATTGTTAACTGTGTCAACATGTAACACATAATTCAAAAACTGACACACATGATACAAAGAACTGTCTTGGTACGTTGTGCATGTGAGACTTAAAATCACGAAAACCTTCAGTAATGTCAGGATGGCAGTTCCTTGGGGTCCCTGACTTCTGGGTCTGTCTGGATCTTTTCCAGAAGTTCTCCCAGACTGCTGCTCTCATACATTATCCTACAGGTAGAGAACACATATTTGTTGAGATGTTAGACGGGTTAGATAACTTGTAAGAAATGTAGTCCGTTATTGAATACACACCACATGGCATTTTTTGGTGTCTATAACAGTGTGTTTTAAAAGCACTGTATTTGACAAACACACATTTGCAGTCAGTAACACAACATGTAAATTGGGCATTAGCTTCATGTCTATGTAGTATTTGATGGTCTACATAACATTTTACTGATGTTAACAGAAGCGGCACGAAAGGACCTTCACCATTTTGCGTTACACCAACAACTGTAGGCAATAAAACACACTTGAAACTTAGAGACACACCAGAGCTAAAAGCTCCATGTACAGGTTTTGTAGAAACAATATACTATTTCACAAACCACTTAACATGGTAGCATGGTAGAACCAGTGCGGCTTTGCAATGAAAACCAAGTCAGACCACTCAAAAAAATCTTACAATATATTATTAGCAAAACACATAGTTATTTATTAGTCAGTACGTGTCGAGTATAATTTGCATGGAGATACCCCTCAGCAGTGCTATTTTTTGCTAGTTTGGATGGATGCTACTGACTAGCACGAAACTAGTTTGCACGATGTAAACAGTGTTTCAATATCTACTTACAGTCACCAAACATACATTTTAGAGTTGTGATGTTCACGAACGAACCGGATCTTTTGAACGGCGAACATGAACGATGGGAACCGAGTTGCGTTTGTTTTTTTGTTTTGTTTTTTTGTTCACACAGGAGCTCACACAAGCTCCTCCTTGCTCCTCCACTGAGTGAGACGGAGAGAACATGTGGAGGAGTGCTTATTTCATATGCAAATGACGTATGAGTTGTGCACGAGTCGGCTGCTGTTGAGTGTAGTAAACAACAGCAGCCTAAAAGGAGGGGGAGGACTGTCCATCATCGTTCTGCCAAAAAAAAAAAGAAGCCCCATTTGGATGTATTTTTCGCTTGAGGCAGACAGTAAGGCTAAGTGCGATATTTGCCGAAGATAATTTCATTTGAGTCTGGCTCCACAAACAATTTGCACAGGCATTTTAAAATTCAACACTCCACTGTTAAAATCTCAGAGGTGAGGAGGGAGCATGATTCTGATGATGAAGTGGAGAGCCACAGCTACAGTAGCAGCCTCTGTTACCACTGGGCCCACATCTTTGCGGAAAAACAATCCCTGCTGCTACCACAAACTGTAAACAAACGTCTCAGTCATTACTTCACAGCTCCTGTCTTGACCCCATTAAGACGGGGGAAGATAGTTTTATAGTTTTAAAAACTTCTGCTATGCTCTCAACCCCTCCTACATTCCTCCATGTGAGAGGGCACTGACCCAGAAAGTGTCAGATATGTATGAGAGAGAAGCAGTATCACTCAGGAGACGGGTGTCCAAAGTGTCAGCAGTTTGCCTAACAACTGACTGTTGGGCATCAAGGGCTACAACCTCAATCATGTCTGTAACATGCCACTTCATTAAAGATTTTCACATGTCCTCGTGCCTCCTGGAGTGCTTTGAATTTAATGAGCAGCACACAGCAGACAACTGGGCAAAGAAGCTCCTCAGTGCAGCAGAGAGGGAGGTTGACAAGAAAGTGGTGTGCTGCTTAACAGACAACGCTGCATCACAGAGGCCATCCAGATAACAGGATGGACCCACCTCCCGTGCCTGGCACACACCATACATCTTGTGGTAAGAGATGCCCTCAAAGGTCCACAACCCATCATCAATAAAGTTAAGGAGGCAGTGGAATACTTTAATAGAAGCACAGTGGGAGCACAAAAACTGAAGGAAACACAGCTCCAAATGAAGATGGACGAACTACGACCCAAACAGGACTGTGTCACAAGATGGAACTCAACATATTACATGTTGCAGAGTTTCCTCACCAACAAGAACCCCATTGTCTCCACCCTGGCCGTCACCAGTGCACCTGTTCACCCTTATCTCCAGAAGAATGGATTACATTGCAGGAGATATGCACCCTCTTGAAGCCATTTGAAGAGGTCACTGTTGAACTCAGTGCAGAAAGGTATGTAGTTCAACTGCTCAGCGGTAGTTTTCTATAGCATGCATGCAAATTAGCTGATACTAAATTATGCTGCGCTTGACCCAAGATTCAAAAGGATGCCATTCACGGATGGCAGAACTGCAGACAAGGCTTTTCAAAGAGTATCAACTGCAGCGTTATAATAACATTTATCTTTTTTCTCACTAGCTACCTGACTGCCTCCAAAGTAATACTGCTGGCCAGGGGACTGCAGAGAGCCACGGCTGATTTCCAGAGGAGGGCAATAACACAATGGCACAAAAGACATCAACTCGCTTTCTTCTGGCATGTCAGCTAGATTCCATAGAATGGAATCCAACCATGAGTAAGGATGGCAAAAATTCATCACAATATTCCCTCTAAATCTAGGATGACATCAGTCTAATATCACAATCTCATGGAGGTGCGGGCGTACCTAGAGGAGCCTCTTGTTCTAAACAATGAAGATCCTCTCAAGTGGTGATAAAGTCAGGTGCCTGTGTACCCCAGGCTTAGCGAACTCATAGCTAAGAAGCTTTGCATTGTGGCCACATCAGTTCCATTGGAAATAATTTTCTATAAAACTGGACAAATAATCACAGAGAGGAGAAGTCGCCTCAAGCCTGCAAAAGTGAGGTCACTTGTCTTCCTCAATGCAAATTTGCCGAAGGACAAGAAGGAGAGGCCATAAAGCATGGAACTGCTTTGTTATTTTGGGGATTTAATTTATTTTGTTTACTCTTTATTTTGTTATTGGGGTTATGGTTCAGAGCGTTTTTTACAAAGTAACTATATGCACCTCAGGAAAGTTCACTAGTCCATTGTACAGTTTGTAGTAGTACTAGTGGGCTGTATGCACATTTTTTTTGTATTGTTAAAAATGTTCTTGTGTGAGTGGCGCTTTGGCACAGAGGCAATGTCTCTGTCATTGGTGTGGCACCCCAGGGTTCACCTCCTGGGCAAGATCTAATCCCAGTTAGGGCGGTTGGTACCTTTCAGTGGACTCACAACCCGCAGGAAGGTTTGAGGGGTTGGTACGGTGCAGTGTGATTTGGGTGGCAGTCATGGAGACTGCTGCCCCCGCGACCCGGTAACGGATAAGTGGATGAAAATGGATGGATGGATGGGTTCTTGTGTGGAAATTTTGCACTAAAAGCTTCTACATGGAACTTCATTGTAGCCTGCTTTGTTTTTTATTGTGTGTTTAGTGTTTAGGTGTTGCATGAATAACATAAGTCAAAGTAGATTTATATATAAATAAATGTGCTCAATCCTTTAAGAATAGTACTAGTACTAAGTATATACCATATGATATACCATATATGTCTATGAAGATTCTCATAGTCATATGTCCAATCCAAAGTCTGGATCGGGACTCATGTGGGAAGAAAAAACCCAGAGAGCCTGTTAACGCAGTCTAAATGCACTTATTTATCTAATTTATGAAGTATTGTGTATATAGTTTTACTAATGAGAGGAAATAAAAATAATGAGATCATTTTAGATAATTTCAACTACCTAAACACATTTATTTGGTTTCATTTATAAAGTGTTTGTTTTCAATAACACCTGAATTACACAAATTTGTGATTCATCAGTATTTCTTTGAAGTGGCTGGTTTACTTATTGAAGTTAATGTAAGGTTATGCAGACTTAGCAGTAAAATTGGTAAAATAAAATAAACAGCTCTTTCTTTTTTCATAATTGATTTTTGTAAAATGTATAGTAATTCAATACAAATTGTGACACATCACTTCACTTCTCCAGACAAAGAAAACCTAGCTTAAACTTCTACCTAGCTTAAAGATGATGCTACAATTGGCAATCGACAAGCTCATCGCCCTGACTAACGGATGGGGCAGGGCTGTCAACACTCAGACTCAAGCGATTTGCGAGCTCAACCGCAAACTGGATGCGGTTTTCGAGCGCTTTCGCATACTGGATACCAACTTGGAGAAGCTGGCGGCTCGGCTCGGCTGAATCTGGCCACCAAATTCGGACATATTGAAGCAAGCCACCGGGAGAC
>NC_024327.1:14751939-14754944 GCF_000523025.1 Cynoglossus semilaevis | reverse complement strand
TTTCATCTAATATAAGGGTGCGCTGACCACGGGCTGCGTCCTGGACTTCCTGTTCCTGTCCCCCCTTGTCAATTATTTGTATTGTTTTTATTGTCTATTCATGTTTTTTCTTGAAACGGGTCGTACAAACTAAATTTCGTATCACCTTCCCTGGTGCATATGACAATAAAGAGATTCTGATTCTGATTCTGATACTCGCCACAAGCCACGGTGAAGTTTTATAGCTAGAGAGCACCTAATTCAACCTGAAACCGGCCAATAGGTGATATTTCGAACTTTCGCACTACTGCAACGGGCAGCAACCCAAAGAGGGACAAGAGCGGCTAGTCTGTTCCAAATATTGTTGTCGACGTCGGTCCATTCCAGGCGCGAGATTTCCCTCGCTACGAACCTGTGGACTCAGGAAACCAACTACGCTGCCGGGACCATAACCTATACGTCCCCACCTCTACGAGGATCGCAAAGTTCGAAAAGTATTCTGCTCCGGACCGCGAGCAGACATCTACAAGTAAGGCTGGCATTTTGGGCACATTAGTGTATTACTGTGTAACGTTCTATCGTCAAGCATTAAGCCTAGGTACGAGGAGTCCATACGTATCTTTCGTAAATGTGTGAAGTGAACGCTGTATGTTAATTTGCCGCCGAAATTCTCTCTTGTTGCATGTGTCTTTTCTCTGCTATTTTGTGTGCTTTATGGTTAAGGAGGTTATTGATTGCATCCATTACCGGTTAAGTTTGGTTGAGTTGGTTCATGATAAAGTATTGTGTTTAGGTAACTCTGACAAAATCCTTTGTCTTGAGGAGACCTAGCGGTGCAGCACCCTTCCCCCACATACTTTGATATCACGAGCCTTGTTTATTGTACCTGAGTGTATTGCTGTGTCTACACACACCCTTTTCACACCTCTGTGAGCGCGTACACGCTCCTTGTAACTCCGCGCCGCCGGGTCACATCCCCCTCTCTCTCTTACTTTTCCTAGTCATGTTGCGTGACCACGCACGTGACCACGCCTCGAGAGCTCAGTCACTCGCTCCCCAGCGAGAAGATAACGTCTCTCCCTCCTTTCATTTTCTCTCTTCTTCCTTCTTCTACACACACACACACACACTATTGTACCTTGTTTTATTGCCGTGATCAGTGTTTATGAGTTATATCACCGTTATTACCTTAATGGTGTTGTATTAATAAATTTGATTACTGTTAACTGTATTTTGTCTGCATTGTCGTTTATTCATTGAAGCCACCCAATTTGCCAAGATCTCTAAAATTCCTTCAGATATTTAGTTGTTATTAAGACTATTGATTATAGTATATGTGTAATACTCCAAGTAACACATTGTTGCTATATTAGTAAGTTAAAATAATAATTAAAGATAACTTTAATGAGACTGGTTGTGTTATTAATTTGAGACTGGTTGATAACACCGAGTACTCCTAAGCAGCACTCGACCCATTGCACCTACACAAGCATATACATCAGGAAAAACTCCATGGCACACCACTAAACAGAAATCTCAAAAAAGTATATGTAATGAAATATAATAATCTAGTTTAAATGACCTCAAAAAAATCTGTCTGTTTAGTTGAAGACAACACTGATATACAGGCAGGAATTAAAGAAAGGCATACACAGAGATCTTCTTTATTTTTTATTTTTTTTAGCTTTAATAGCCATCCGCTGCCACCTCGCAGAAGAAAATGTAATTGCTCTGCCTGTCACACATTGACGAACAAAGAAAAAAATATTTTCAATAAATAAATAATAGTTTTGGGACCAATTAAGTGACATTTTCCACAGCACACCTAACGATCTCTCACGGCACACTAGTGTGCCACGGCACAGTGGTTGGGCATCACTGTTCTACAGAGTGCAATAACACTGGAGCAACATCCATCATTTCCATCAGGACATGCACATTTCTACTTTTTAAAACAATTTTATTGAATAAATGTGAGTAGGATACAGTACAGATTATATTTACATTTGATTCAGAATTCATACCAAATAGAACAGATAAGAGTTTGATAACTGGGAAAGGGGACCTATGATATCCTGGGAACTCTTAAGAAAGATTTCAAATTTATATAAGGGAGAGGAAAATTTAAAGGGAAATGACACAGTGTATATAAAAGAGAGGTGGGAAAGGGAGGCAAATATTGTCATATCAGTGGATGAGTGGGAAAAGATAAATGAACAGCAGTGGAGAACAACTCGCTTCTTATCTAGGAGAGAACACGGGTGAAAGATTCTTTAGAACACCAGCACAGACACATAATATACAGTGGGTATGGAAAGTATTCAGACCCCTTTAAATTTTTCACTCTTTGTTTCATTGCAGCCATTTGCTAAAATCAAAAAAGTTCATTTTATTTCTCATTAATGTAGACTCAGCACCCTATCTTGACAGAAAAAAACAGAAATGTAGACATTTTAGCAAATTTATTAAAAAAGAAAAACTGAAATATCACATGGTCATAAGTATTTAGACCCTTTGCTGTGACACTCATATTTAACTCACATGCTGTCTATTTCTTCTGATCCTCCTTGAAATAGTTCTACTCCTTCATTGGAGTCCAGTTGTGTTTGATTAAACTGATTGGACTTGATTAGGAAAGCCATATATCTATATCTATATGTCTATATAAGACTTTACAGCTCACTGTGCATGTCAGAGCAAAAGAGGTCAGTGGAACTGCCTGAAGAGCTGAGAGGCTAAGGTTCCTAAGAGCACAGTGGCCTCCATAATCCTTAAATGGAACACGTTTGGGACGACCAGAACTCATCCTAGACCTGGCCGTCAAGCCAAACTGAGCAATTGGGGGAGAAGAGCCTTGGTGAGAGAGGTAAAGAAGAACCCAAAGATCACTGTGGCTGAGCTCCAGAGATGCAGTCAGGAGATGGGAGAAAGTTCCACAAAGTCAACCATCACTGCAGCCCTCCACCAGTCGGGGCTTTATGACAGAGTGGCCCGACGGAAGCCTCTCCTCAGTGCACGACCTCTGA
>NC_024327.1:14747392-14751063 GCF_000523025.1 Cynoglossus semilaevis | reverse complement strand
CTTCCTCTCTTTCTCCTACCTGGTAGCTCCATCTCTAACATTCTTCTACCAATGTATCCACTGTCCCTCCTCTGCACATGTCCAAACCATCTCAATCTGGCTTCTCTAGCTTTTTCTCCAAACCTTCCTGTCTGTGTTGTCCCTCTAATGACCTAATTCCTGATCCTGTCCATCCTTGTCACTTCTAAAGAGAACCTTAGCATCTTTATTTCTGCTACCTCTAGTGTCTCCAAACCATACATCATGGCTGGTCTCACCACCATCCTGTAAACCTTTCCCTTCACCTTAGCTGACACTCTTCTATCACAGATCACTCCTGACACTTTTCTCCAGCTGTTCCAACCTGCCTGCACTCTATTCTTCACCTCTCTTCCACAGTCTCCGCTGCTCAGAACAGTTGATCCTAAGTACCTAAACTCCTGCACCTTCACCACCTCTGCTCCTTGTAACCTCACCATTTCACTGTTCTCCCTTTCGTTTACACACATACTCTGTCTTGCTACGACTGACCTTCATTCCTCTTCTCTCTAATGCAACCCTCCACCTCTCTAGGTTCTCTTCTAAATGCTGCCTACTCTCAGAACAGATCGCAATGTCATCTGCAAACAACATAGTCCATGGGGACTCCTGTCTGACCTCATCTGTCAACCTGTCCATTTTCATTTTTTTTATTCAAACAACAATAATGCACTCGGTTGTGATAATGCATCACAACCGAGGTTCAAAGTGAACCTATGGTCCATATCTTCAGTTCAAAAAGACTATCTTTTAACATGCAAAATATTACAAATGCAATGCAACACAAGTTTCCCAGATTTCCTACAAGACAAAGCAGAAAAAAACCTAGTATTGATAGAGATAGTCACGAGAAGCTGTATCCTTGATCTATTTTGTGTCTTTTGAGTATTTTGAGTGTTATGCTTTCATAACTGCTGGATCCTTTAATGGTCTAAATTACCATCTGCTGGCTGGGTAGATTCAACCTTCCAGTCCCATGTCGGAAGGCTTGTGGCCTTGTCGGCTTCTGTGTGTGGAACATAAGCTTTAGTCCTGTACCATCAGGACACTCAGCAGTGACAAGTGAGTCTGTGCATTGTTCTGATTTCATTTCCTCCAGCTTTTATTCCTGAGTGGGATTTGAAGTCAAGCTTGGTGTAAAAGAAGAAAAGATGCAATTTTTTGCTTTGTATTTTAAAGGAGTGGGTGCGTTGAGAAAATAAGGGGAGGAGGGTTGACTCTTTATCATGCCTCACTATCCAACCTCTTACCTCCCCTTTTGGGCCTTTAGGAGCATCCTGTGACCCCCGACCTCCCGGACAATAGAGGCCAGGACGTTTCCCAATGAGCAGCGATGCAGCCAACAACAGGAACATGAGGGGTGCTCCTGGGTAACAAACTGTTTATTGTGCAGCAGGATGGACAGCCCCCCCTTCCCCTCACACCCGTCCCCACTGCAGCCCTCACCACCCTCAATGTCCCTGTCACTTACTTTCACACACACAGAATCAAAAAAACTGCAAACACACCTCTGCACATTAAAAACACAGTCTAAACAACAGGTGGTGGCACATACTCTACATATTCAAATGTATAATGAGTGTGATCACACACACATAAAAAAGAAAGTGGATATTTCCTGTTCAACCACTACGCACTCTACGACGCGTTGCAAACAAAAGGATTGTTTCCTGCTTCTCCTTCAAATAAAAAATCACAGTCCCTTGTGTAACAACTAATGCTTTTACATTGTGTCTTTGTGTATAGTTTCATTTTTTTGTAAGTGCATGAAATTTCAAATATGTTTTTTTATTGTAGTTGTTTTTCTTCACATTCCAATATCGTGTGTTTTTATTCCACATCAGGGAACGAGTTTATGACTAAACATTATTGTTTATATTTTGCTGTGTATTAACATAAGATGCATGTTTTACAAATGTAGTGGGGTTTTTTTTCTCAATGCACTGGAGTCAGTTAATGTCCTTTAACACAGTTACGCAGTCAAGAGAAATTATTAACAAAAACCCAGAAAAAATGAAGAAGCAAAAAAAAAAAAAAATCACCGATTTCTTTTTTAACATAACAAACAAACAAAGTGTGATATATAAAGATCCCCGTAGAACATAGCAGAGATGTTACAAAGAAATGTTGGAATTCATTTGAGTTCAGTTTAGTTGAAAAAAAAATTAATTACAAAATTACAAATTAAGTTGTGAAATTTTACCATTAGGAGCAGGGGCTCTACTTATGTTAGGTTTTGGATTTCCTTTTGGAAATCATAATGTGAAAATGATACAAGAAAGGTTTGGTCAAAAATGCTTTGTTAAAAATATGATCCTTCAAATGAAAGCACCTGTGAAATATGATTTAATACAAATATGATTTTCTTTCAAATGTAAAAGACAGCATAGCATTGATGAATTTTAATTTCAGCAGTGTGACACACATGTCCCAGAAATCAGCCTTTATTTCCTGTGTTACCCTCTTCAGCACTGCTGCACCAACTCAGGCTGCAGATAAAGCAGTTTATATTTAGTTGGACTCCGTTTGATAACAGTACCAAGGCATTTGTTGGTGCTGCCACTGCCTGTCTGTCTGTTTCAGGGGAAATCCCTCCTTTGTCTTAAAACGAAGCTCAGAAATCTGTGGCAGCCTGAATTTGTCATCAGAACTCAAACAGCTGGAATACATTTGATTCTGGAGAGTCACCACTAAATTTATTAGTCAACACTTGAGACTACACAACCACACCCCCATGCCGTATGCCCCGCGCGCGGGAAGCCAAGCAGGCGGGGGGGGGGGGGGGGGGGGGCGTATCTCGTGAGCACGAGAAACGTATGCCCCTAGGCTCTTTCTTTCTTTCATGACGTATAATCCATTGTTATTATTATATATTTCGTGATAACTTTCACGTAATTACGTGATAACTTTCACGTTACAGTGGTCCCTCTCTATCTACCTTCTCTTCCTCAGTACATCGCGGATTTTTTAATCCAATCTCGCGACATTAAAAATGTTTTCATTATTTTTGTGAAAGATAATAATTAGCCTAAAAGGGGAAACTGTATTTAAATAAACGATAAGACATTTTGCTACACATACAGGATAATACATTAAAAAAACAAAAACAATCATGCACAGTACGTACGATTGGAAAATCTAAGATACCGGCATGGTGCATGGTGGTGAGCATTTAATTATTGTAGGGTACCTCAGTTAGACACAGGAAGGCACTGTTGTTGTTGTTCTTGTAGTTCGACTGTTGATAACAGTGTAGGGAGGTTCGTGAAGGGTAAATGCGTATATACGTAAATCCTCCTCATCCTTCTGAGCCCAATAATTGTAAAATCTCACCATGCCTCAAGCCAAGCATAAAGTACAATTCAACTGAATCGTGTAAACGAGCAATATTCTTGGCTCGCAGGTGGAGTTTCATCATTCCATTAATTTCAATTTTATTTATAGGGCGCATTTCATGCACAAAGCAAACTCAGTGAGCTTTACAGACATCACTTATGTTAAACATGACTTGTTGACGCTCTTATTTTGACATGTGTTGACTTATTTTGACAACGTGTTATTACTTCCTGTATTAGTCCTGTTCTGATCAACATGACAGATGAAGCGGTCATCCTCACGTTAAAATAAAGAGAGCATCTGATATAAAACTCCGC
>NC_024327.1:14733203-14744658 GCF_000523025.1 Cynoglossus semilaevis | reverse complement strand
TATTTTGACAACGTGTTATTACTTCCTGTATTAGTCCTGTTCTGATCAACATGACAGATGAAGCGGTCATCCTCACGTTAAAATAAAGAGAGCATCTGATATAAAACTCCGCTCCGTTTATTCTTCACCACGCAGTAAAAGCTGCACAAGACGGATAACGTAACAGGTTATGGGCCCAGGGCAGAAGATAAACGAGCGCGAGTAGAAGTTCAGCGCGACGTATTACGCGGAAAAGTTTTGGAGCTGAGAAGGAGTAGGTGGAAGATGGCTAACCGAGCGACTGGGATCCCGGCACCGCAGCTGCTGTTCAACGGGTCTGAAGAAAAATACGACCTGTGGGAAACACGGTTTTTAAGCTACCTACATATCCTGAAGCTAAAACACACTATTTTACAAGAACCAGCCCAGCCAAACGACGATGACCGGCAAAATAATGCCGACTGCTACGCCGAAATGGTAAGGCTGACAAAAGCCTTTCACTGATCAGATATGAAGCTACAGACGATGGCAGAAAAGCACTTAAGATCCTGAGAGAACATTATGCCGGAAAAAGCAAACCAAGAATCATAAACATGTACACATCGTTGACGGGCGTACACATGGAAGAAAAAGAGACTGTGACAGACTACCTGATAAGGGCAGAGAACATCATTACAGTGAGTTTACAGTTTACAGTGAGAAACACTGAGTGATGGACTGATCGTGGCCATGGTGTTAGGCGGGCTACCAGACTCGTTCAAGCCGCTAGCTGAGCATGTAACACAGAATGAGGATAATGTTACATTTGCTGACTTCAAGAGAAGGCTGAGAGTTTATGAAGAGTCTGAGAAAATGAAAAGGACGGAAAAGGACAGAGGATGTTACCAACCCTGTGAAGCCCCATGTGACAAACTGTATTTTGTAAATGTGGGCTATATAAATAAAATTTGATTGATTGATTGATTGATTGATTGTATTACTTATCAACTGTTGAGAATGATGCTGACCAATGTAAAGTGTGTCATGATGTACAGATCTGGCATCAGATATTGGGTCATTGTAATTATGAGGATGTAAAGAATTTGCAAGGTGTGGTAAAGGGCATGGAGATTAAGGGAGGTTCACCTGAACTAGTTCAGTCATGTGAAGTGTGCACACAAGGAAAATTCACACAGACACGAAATAGAGAACCAGATAGGAAAGCAAAGAAGCCGCTGGAGCTAGTACACACTGATTTAGCAGGCCCCATGCGTACTCCGAGCATGGAAGGGCACCGATATGTGCAGTCTTTCACGGATGATTATTCAGGCACTATACTTGTGTACTTTCTCAGGTCCAAAAGCGATGCAGTACAGGCCACAGAAAAATTCTTGGCAGATGTCGCCCCCTACGGGCAAGTCAAGTGTATACGTTCAGATAATGGCACTGAATTTACATGTCAAAAGGTTGGAGAACACTTTATGAAATGAGCAGATGCCTACTGATTGAAAGCGGGTTACCTGATAATTTGTGGAGCTATGCTGTTCAGACCTCAGCATACGTAAGGAACAGGTGCTACAACAGGCGTACAAAGAAGACCGCATATGAGCTGTTCACAGGTAATATACCCAACCTATCCAAATTACAAAAGTTCGGATCTGCATGTTTTGCTTACAAACAGGAAAAGGGCAAAATGGAGTCTTGATGTGAGCAAGGAGTCTTTATAGGCTATGATAAAAACAGCCCAGCGTACCTAGTGTACTACCCAGAAACAGAGAAAGTCCAAAAACATAGGTTAGTGAAGTTCACAGCTAAGACGACAAATGAAAAAGGAACGCAGACAGCACAGTCACAAGTAGGTTATGGGGATATATATCCAATGGTTGATAACACTAATGAGAGGGTTGATGAGAAACCTGAACACACAAAGCCATGTGAAATCACAGAGACTGTAAACAGAAGGAACCCACCAAGAACCAAAAGAAGACCAGCTCATTTACAGGACTATGAGACAGGTGACACAGAGGACAATCTTAACACATGCATAGACTTTTGTTACAGGGCAGTGTGTGATGTGCCTCATACTTACCAGGACGCTATCACGTCAACCAAAGCAGGGCAATGGAAAGCTGCTATGAGGGAGGAAATGCAATCTCTCAAAGAGAACGAAGCCTTCACCCTAATCCAGTTGCCACCAGGCAAACAGACAGGGTTTATTCATTGAAAAAAGGGATAGACGGATCAGAGAAATACAAGGCAAGGTTCGTAGCTAAAGGCTACAGTCAGGAACCAGGTACCGATTATGACGAAACATTCTCACCTACAGCTGACATGACGAGTGTGAGGGTGGTGATGCAAAAAGCAGTCCAGGATAACTTGGTTTTACACCAGATGGATGTTAAGACAGCTTACTTGCATGCTCCAATTGATTATGAAATCTATATGGAGCAACCTGAAGGTTTTGAGGAGAAATCAGACACAGGTGAAAAACTAGTGTGCAAGCTGCTGAAATCCATTTACGGGTTAAAACAGTCAGGAAGGAATTGGAATACAATGTTGCATTCATGCTTGATTGAGAATGATTTTATGCAAAACTCAGCTGATACATGTGTGTATACAAGAGAAAGAAGCACTGAGAAAACAATTCTAATAATTTGGGTTGATGATCTCATCATTGCTGCTAACAATGAGAGTGAGTTAAAAAATGTGAAGTGCATGCTTACTGAAAGGTTCAAAATGAAAGACATGGGAAAACTGAAACATTTCCTGGGGATCGATTTTGACCAAACAGATGGTGTAGTAAAAATGTCGCAGGAGAGATTTGTAAAAAAGGTTTTGAGCAGATTTGCCATGCAGGATTGCAAACCTAGAGAAACACCATGTGAACCAAAACTTGAGTATACAGAAAATGCAGAAAAAATGCAAGAGCCAAGGAAGTACAGAGAGGCAGTAGGGAGTCTAATTTACTTGTCCACATGCACTAGGCCAGACATTAGTTTTGTGGTCAGTAAACTCTCCCAATATTTTGCTGAACCAACTGTAGAGCACTGGAACACAGTTAAACATGTGTTCAGATACCTCAAAGGTACAATGGATAAAGGATTGTATTTCAGGAGAAATGATAAAGAAAAACTAGGCCTAAAAGTCTACAGTGATGCTGACTGGGCATCAGATTCGGCCGACAGACGAAGTACATCAGGTTATTGTGCCAGTTTAGGTGAGGGTAGCTCTTTGATTTCTTGGAAAACAAGGAAACAACCAACAGTAGCTTTATCGACTTGTGAGGCGGAATATATGGCCTTAGCATCAGCCACACAGGAAGGCATTTACCTAGAGCAGGGGTGTCAAACTCTTTTCACATCGCGGGCCACATACGACCCCTAGGAAGACGTCGCGGGCCGGACCATTAAAATTATAGCATACTTAGCTAGAAATAACCAAAATATCATGTATTTCCTTTGTTTTGGTGTAAAGAAGCACAAGAACATTATGAAATTTGAAATTTAACTTAAAATTTATTGAATAACACTTTTACAAAACATTTCACAAAATTGCACAAACTTTAACAAGTAACTGGTGTTGAATATTATAGTAATGAACTTTATGATTAATTAGACTTATAAAGAAAGACCAACATTAAACTGCACATTTTTTAAAATCACCACAGTAAGTTGTTAAACATGACTTGTTGACGCTCTTATTTTGACATGTGTTGACTTATTTTGACAACGTGTTATTACTTCCTGTATTAGTCCTGTTCTGATCAACATGACAGATGAAGCGATCATCCTCAAAATAAAAAGAGCATAAAATAAAGAGAGCATCTGATATAAAACTCCGCTCCGTTTATTCTTCACCACGCAGTAAAAGCTGCACAAAACGGATAACGTAACAACTTAATTACGTAAAAGTTATCACGAAATACACTGGTCCCTCTCCTATCGCAGTCGTTGCTTTTCAAGGCGAAGTAGAGTCGAGATCGTTATTAATGATTTACGTATATACGTATTTACCCTTCACGAACCTCCCACACTGTTATCAACAGTAGAACAACAACAACAACAACAACAGTGCCCTCCTGTGTCTAACTGAGGTACCCTACAATAATTAAATGCTCACCACCATGCACCATGCCGGTATCTTAGATTTTCCAATCGTACGTACTGTGCATGATTGTTTTTGTTTTTTTAATGTATTATCCTGTATGTGTAGCAAAATGTCTTATCGTTTATTTAAATACAGTTTCCCCTTTTAGGCTAATTATTATCTTTCACAAAAATAATGAAAACATTTTTAATGTCGCGAGATTGGATTAAAAAATCCGCGATGTACTGAGGAAGAGAAAGTAGATAGAGAGGGACCACTGTAACGTGAAAGTTATCACGTAATTACGTGAAACTTATTACGAAATAACGTGAAACTTATCACGAAATATATAATAATAATAATGGATTATACGTCAGGAAGAAAGAAAGAGCCTAGGGGCATACGCACAGGAAGCACAACTGCCTGTGCTTAACCTAAGGTTTCTCGTGAGAGACGAGATACGTTTCATCCCCCCCCCATGTCCCTTTAGGGTCTCCGTACAAATGCCAGGTTTTTGTGATGTAAAAAAGACACAAAGATAAATAATTTCACCTTTTACACTTGTAATAGGCAATTTAAAAACAAACTGAAATCTTTACGAGGGAAAAATAAAAAATAAAAACTTAAAATAACCTTGTTGCATAAATATGCACACCCCCTTATAACTGGGGGCATGGCTGTGTTCGGATTCAACCAATTACATTGAAACTCATGTTAAATGGAATCAGCAAACACCTGTCACCATATAAAGTGCCTCTGACGAACCCCAAATAAAATTCAGCTGTTTTAGTAGACATTTCTGTAGCCACATCTTCCAGCAGAAGCCATGGTCCGCAGAGAGCTTCCAAAACATCAGAGAAATCTCATTGTTCAAAGGTATCAGTCAGAAAAAGGGTAAAAAAGAATTTCCAAGAAATTAAATATACAATGGAACACAGTGAAGATCGTCATCAACAAGTGGAGAAAATATGGCACAACAGTGACATCACCAAGAACAGGACGTCCGTCCAAAATTTATAAGAAAACAAGGAGAAAACTGGTCAGGGAGGCAGCCAAGAGGCCGACAGCAACACTGAAGGAGTTACAGGAATATCTCTCAACTACTGGCTGTGTAGTACATGTGACAACAATCTCCCATCTTATTCATATGTCTGGGCTATGGGGAAGGGTGGCAAGACGGAAGCCTTATCTCTCAAAGAAAAACATCCAAGCCAGGCTTCATTTTGTAAAAAGACATTTAAAATCTCCCAAACACGAGGGAAAATGTGTTGTGGTCTGATGAAGCCAAACTTTAAAACCATAATTTTCCATAATTTCAAAAAGTATGTGTGGTGCAAAAACAAAACTGCTCATCACCAAAAGAACACCATACCTACAGTGAAGCACGGTGGTGGCAGCATCATGCTTTGGGGCTGTTTTTCTACAGCTGGAACAGGGGCCTTAGTCAGGGTGGAGGGAATTATGAACAGTTCCAAATACGCCACTGTTTTGACTTCTGTTAGAAAACTGAAGATGAAGAGGAAGTTTATCTTTCAGCATGACAATGACCCAAAACACACATCCAAATCAACTAAAGAATGGATCACCAGAATAAGACTGAGGTTTTGGAATGGGCCAGCCAGAGTCCAGACCTGAATCCGATCGAACACCTGTGGGGTGATCTGAAAAGGGCTGTGCATAGGAGATGCCCTTGCGATCTGTCAGATTTGGAGCAATTTTGCAAAGAAGAGTGGGCAAATGTGACATCAAGATGTGCCGTACTGATAGACACTTACCCAAAAAGACTGAGTGCTGTAATTAAAGCCAAAGCTGCTGCAACAAAGTATTAGTTTAAGGGTGTGCATATTTATGCAACAAGATTATTTTAAGTTTTTATTTTTTGTTTTTCCTGAGTGAAGATTTCAGTTTGTTTTTCAATTGCCTATTACATGTTACGGGTCATATTAAAAGTGGAAAAGGTTGTGAAATTATTCATCTTTGTCTTTTTTTTACATCACAAAAACCTGGCAATTGAACAAAGGTGTGTAGACTTTTTATCAGAGGTGACAGACAGTGAGGGTGGATCAGATCCCACACATCGTTACCCTATGAAAAAAATTAAATTCCAAAAATGACAGAAGAAAACCAGGTAGTTTGATGAGCTGATCGGAGCTGTCCTGGTATCCCAGTTATGTGTCACTGTCTCACTTTGTTCCACTGGCCTGTGTTTAAAGCACTTTGACCTGTTGGGGATTAATTTCCAGGCCTGGTGTGTTTTAAATTCTTCAGTTGGGGTTCTGGAATAATTTGCGTTCTCACTTCCAAATTCTTTTCAGATGGAGGAGTACTTTTAATACTTTTCCTCCTCACTTTATGACCAAATAAATCGGACCAGCGCCAAGTGGGAAGTTAAAATGGGATAAAAATTCCCCTGTTGCTGTCTTGAGGAACCCAGCTGCACTGTACTGTTTATTTTCCACAGTGAGATGCAGCTGCAGAGCATTTTAGAGAGGTGGGCCAAAGCACAAGCAGCTCCCCGTTCACTGACTGACAATTCTGCTGTGGAATTAGAGAACAGTCTGGGAAATGTAGATGTGTTTTTGTAATGTGGTCCTGTAGTGTCAGCCTCCACACACTGTTAGTCAACAGTAACAGTAGCTTCTTTTTCTGTCACTACAACACAAACAGTGACAGCAGGTTCAGTGGAGGAAAGGCAACAAAAACTCTGCAAATACACACAAAATATTACAATTCAGCCTGGGGTCAAATTTCCCAGTTCACTGAAAGTTTTAGAACTAAAAGAAGAAGACGGATAAAGTATGACAGTAATTTAAATATAAAACAACATAAAGAAAACATTAAAAAAGGAATTAAAACTATTAGAAAATATTACATGTATTTTGACCAAAAACTATCAAGTTGGTTAAAACAAAACCAGATACAAACAGTTTCTAAAAATAAATTAATAAATGAATAATAATTAAACTTAGCCAAATGATAGCCATGATAAACCAAAATGATATAAATAAAATAAATAAATAAATATTTTTACAAAAGAACAGTAAACCTAGATATTAAATCAGTGAATTTGTCCAAAAAAGCTGCACATTAAAAAAATTAATAACTACAAATTTGAAAATCAACCTTTTCTGAATCACATGACCTTTAACAAATGTGTTGCTTAACTAAAAGAATGAAATCTTCAAGACACTTGGTGAGTGAACCATATGAACCAATAGGAACAAACATAAACATATTTATGCTCAACAAATGCTCACAATTCTTGCATGGCCATCTCATCAAGTCTACCGTCTCTCCCTGATGATATCCACAATAAAAACAGTCAAAGGGTCCTCATCCCTATAACATCCACCGTCACATGCACTGGCTTTTCCTTACAGCAAGCATCTCCCTGTGTATGAACAGATAGTGTGTGACATTACCTGTGACCTACAACATGAAGCTACCTTTTTATATTCCATTTTAAAAGTGAATAAGGGACATTACTAACCAGAAAATTTGTACTCACCCAAGTAAAGCTGATGATTCCGCACTGGACAAATTATTCAATCTGTGGTCACATACACTATACTCTACATCAACACCTCAACCCATTGGTTCCTGTTGAAGAAAAATGCTGAGTGAAATGTGTGTTCAGTCTGTTCTGCATATCAGAAAAAAAATGTTAGGCTATTCACCACCCTAACTTATATCAGTGATTAAAGGGAAAACTCCCTCTAGCATGTAAGCAAAATGCACATGCAAAATGAATGCTGAATTAACTTCATGGCATACCTGCTTGAGTGTTACACCGTTGAGGAAATACTCACGTTTGTTGATGCAGGACAAATATTGCAATTTATATCCTCATTTGACAATGTCACATAAGATGCCACTGTTGATTTTTACGTTTTTACTTAGGTAAATGTAGACTTGGTGAAAATACAAGTTTACTTAGCCAAAGCCTACTAAATTAAAATGCATGTCGCCATCACACACAGGAGCCAATTTTACTTTAAAAAGTTGCCCAGTGCAAGCCAAAACCGCTTACATTAAAATACACTGTTGTTAACAGTTTTTTTTTGGAGGTGATAAACGGCGGTAGCCAGCATCTGACATTAAGCTAACACCTGTTTAACCAGACCAAAAAGATAATGTAGTTACATCCATTTTATTGAGGCTAGCTACGAACAGTTGCTTAGTATATTGTAAGTACAGTACACCAAAAATACGACTACCAAAGTGCACAACAAACCATAAATCAGCCCAAACCTCGACAATTAAAGGGAATACTTACGTGTAACAGCACTCTTCCCGCTATCGATACTGTCTGCAAACTTTTTGAATTTGTCCCAGCATACCTTCTGACCGAATGTGCATGTGCAAATTAAGACCTACTAATTTATCTAACTGAAGGCTACTTGGTATTTTAAAGTTTAATGCCTTGACAAAAATACATTTAAATACTATTTAAAAATCTCTAGTAAGATTTACTTATCCCACTCAGTAAATAGATTACATGAAATAATTATGTAATAATAAATGCCTTTTTTGAGTTCCTTTCAAAATTAATATTACAGAGTAAACATTACTGTTTTTCAATGAATATACAAACCTGCTTCACACAAGGATCAAGAGTGCATAAAATCTCTAGCAGAGAAAAGGGTCTGCTTCAACTACGTAAAGGAGGGGACCCATTGGTCAACCAGACATTACTGCAGTGGGAGCAGGTCAAACAAACCACACATAGAATGGGATGTGATTCTCTGATACTGCTGAGTAAAACATGCAATTTCATGGTTCATAATGACTGAGTTCATGTTTCACAGCACCTGCATTGATCATTTGAGCACATATTAATTATCATAGAGCATGGGCAAGTGATGACATTGAATTGATAACTATTATATGATATTAATGAAAAAACAGCAGAATGCCAAGGTTTTGGCAGATTGATTGAACAACACGTCAATGGCAACCGTCGTCCATTGTGGGCGCACACACACACACAGCAGAACATGTACCGGTATGTAATAACAGCTGTAGACATTCAAGTATGGAGCAATCACCAGCAGTGTGTTGAGCTGTAATTCTCTGGAAGGGAAATCCAATAAAGATATGTAACCAGAGAAATTCAAAAACGAAAAGCAAAACTAAACTAAAAATGCACTAATAACAATATGTTATTCATGTGAAAATCAAAAGTCCTCCTGGACTGGGATTAATTTGATCTTGCTTGTAGTGCATGTAGTTTCCCAAGGCCAGAGAAAGGAAATAGACTGATAGTTTCTCCCTGACCCCTTTAGGAAGGAAGGAAGGAAGGAAGAAAAGTGAACTACTAATGGACTGCTATGGGGGGTTGGAAAGGAGAAAAGGAGGCGGGAAAGGGAAAAAAGAAGGCAGATCAGAGCTGGAATTCTCATTAATTGTGTTTTTTAATTTATCATCAATCCATATACTAGTTTAATTTATGTTGTTTATGTCATGGATTTAATTACATGCAAATTAAAAAGTCAATATATAGAATTTGCACCTGAAACCTACTACCTAGTGGATGGATGTGAAATTGTTATACCACTATATTTGTTTTGGTGTTTTCATTTTCAAGTAATTGGCAGAGAATTGATATTTTACTGTTTATTTTTTAAAGAACAAAAACACAGAAATGGTCAATATTTGCACATATTTTAATTAAATGTGTTAAAATTGAACTATATACATAGATATTCAGAAATACCAACATACATAAATGCATATATATGTCATGGTTGCACAGGTACTGACCCAAAATGCAGGCTCAGACAACGGTTGGTGAGAGAAGGGGATTTATTGTGACGTGGGAGAAAAGGGGAAGGAGAGGGTCCGATAGCGAGGTGGAGGGAATGGCTGAGGTGAAGCAGTGGTTGGAACGGATGGAGGAGGTGCGGAGTCATATTCTAAACAGTGTGACCAAAGTTTGAGGCCTTATGGAAAATGATGACTCGTGACTATTTCGTGACTACGTCTATGTCACGATGACAGTCGTGACTGTTGTTTCCACTTGTTTTCCCCATCCTTGTGTTGTGTACTTGTCTCTGTATGTGTTGTGGGCGTGGCACATTTCCCTGGTCCTGCCTGGATAATCACTGAAGCACACCTGCCGTTCCTCAGCTCACCTGCCTTCAATCAACTCATCACTCTGACTGCATAAAAACCCTGGCCTTTCCCCCACTCCTTGTCAGATTGTTTGTTAAGCCACTGTGGTAGTTAATGTCTTGATCGACTTCAACTACTGTTCTTTGTGCTTCCTGTTGATTTATGGAATGATCTGTAATCACCGATCCTCTTGTGCTCAGGTCCACCCCCTGCTACCTGCTTGCCTGCTCTCCACCAGCCATCTCTGGACAGCCTGCACTCTGTGCCTCCTCCATCCACTTCAACCACTGCTTCACCTCAGCCTTTTCCTCCATCTCGTTATTGAACCCTTTCCTTCCCCTTTTTCTCCCATGGCAAAATAAATCCTCTTTTCTCACCAACCATTGTCTGAACCTGCATTTTGGGTCATTACCTGTGTAATCATGACAGTCTATTTGCATAAACTACAGTATATATGACTATGTTACTCAGGCAGTGGCGTACTTCTGGTGTTTTTCTCCTTTGGAAGAGGTCACACTGACCAAAGTCTGAGACGAACACAGCAATGTCCATTTTTTTAACACATTTATAAAACAAGAATGAATGATTAATAATTCCTGCACAGCAAAAACCCCAGTGTGTGTATAAGTGTACATCTAACTCTGGTTTCAGTGCATATATAGGTCCAAGAGTTTGGTGTTCACTGAACACCATCAAAAGTGTAAAACATATACTCCAAATAAAGAGTTACATTTGAACCCTCTGAGAGTGCAATTTTACTCTGTCACTGGTACTTTTAGACACTTTTCAGTGCGTTTTGACACTTGCAGTGAACTCACAGAGAGTAAAATATATACTCTAAGAAATTTGTAGCACTTTGCAAAGGGGAAAGACTCAATCAAGAAATAAACTCTCTCTCTCTGAAAAGTGTACTTTGTGCCCATGGACACCAAAGTGTAAAATCTTCTACTCTCGTCATTAAAACTCTGGGATTTTAACACTCTGGCAATTGCTGTGTGGGTCTTGACTTATCAATTAAGTTGAATTTGAGTGAAAGCATTTAGAACATGGACAAAAATAATACATTTAACAGGATTTCAAGGTTTACTTCATTCTCAGCTTTTGAAATGGCAGACGTATACAACCTAGTAGAAACATTCTGGAGAGAATTTGGGTTTAAATAAAGGTCCAAGACTAGAGGTCGCTTCAAAGACAATCAAGTCATACCAAAACCTCTTAAGGTGAGACGAAGGGAATCACAGCGGCGCTGTGTAATGTGACATGTCCTCTGCAGACTTTTACACATTTTATTGGTGAT
>NC_024327.1:14724481-14733097 GCF_000523025.1 Cynoglossus semilaevis | reverse complement strand
GGAAATCATGATGAGGAGGTGGGAATTAGTGCTGAATTAGGTAACACTTTGATTGGAAACTGATTGACTGTTGGTTGGCAAAACATGAAAGAATGATTTACCAAAGCAAGTATGGATTGGCTGGCAGCATCTCCTCTCTTTCTCTCTTTATTATTTTTAAACCCTCTCTCACTCTCAGTGCGGAGAAAAAGCAGAACACACAAAACTGGCAAATACACACAAACTATGTACACAAAGATACACACATGTACGGAGCCCCTAAAGGGACATGGGGGTGGGGGGGGCGTGAGGGGGGGGGGGGGGGGGGGGGGAAGAGAAACGTTTCTCATGCTCACGAGAAAGTACTGTATATCTAAGACATTTTGTCACACATACATACAGGGTAATACATTAAAATAACAAACAATCATGTACAGTACGTACGGTTGGGAAATCTAAGATACCGGCATGTCATGCGTGACATATGTACTGTATATATGGCGAGCATTTAATTAATGTAGGATACCTCAGTTCGACACAGGAGGGCACTGTTGTTGTGCCCTCCTATCGCAACGATAGGAGAGGGACCAGTGTGTTTCGTGACAACTTTCACGTAATTACGTGATGTCTGAAAAGCACACGGGTTACAACAAAGTAATAATTTGGCACCATGCCATCATGGTTATCTTTAGAAATCAATACATTGTACACTTTTGTGTTTAGTTTGAGTCCAATTGAAAGAGAATCATTTTTTTTATTAATCTGTTTCTTTAAGTTGCTGTGCATTTGTTTGTCTCCCAAAACACAATCAGTTGTGAAGATAATTGAAACTAATTACACCAGTTGTGGGGGTGCAACTGTGTCTATGAAGATCATCCACTAGATTAGAGATGATGGGAAGCATTCAAGGAATTGAGATCCATTTGCATTAAATACAGGCCATTGACATATATCCTCAACACTGCAGTTACATTTGGAACTTGTTACTTTGGAACCTTCAAACCTCATGTCAGAGTAGGGCATGGCAGTGTACACAACCTGACAGTGTGTGGTACACAGAGCAGATAGAAATTCTGTCCAACTTTGACACACAGTTTGAAGGGATGTGCCAACCACGTAGGGGTGGTTGTGTCAAAATCGCATTCTCCACTTGTCTACAGTTTTAAATAGTAAAGAAGTGAATGTGTTAAATTGTATAAAGTCATAAAGGTTTCTGTGGTTTTGTAATCCCAAAATATATTATGTTCAATTTAGTATAAATTGCCACATTTTAAAATTGATTTAAAAAAAAAAAAAATCTTAATTGATGTTTTCCTCAAGTTGTTTGAAAAGTACCTCACAAGAAAAGCTTGCTCAAGTGTTTTTGTTTTTTTGCAACTTCAAAAATTTCAATGTGGCCTGATGTCTTGTTACATACTGATGTGGAATTATGATGCATCTTATCTGCTGTCATTCTCACAATTATTTTTTTTTTTATCTAGGTCTTGCTAACTCAACTAATCTCTCTTTACAGCCGCGTTGTCCGCAAGTCCATCGCTAGAGTCCTGACTGTCATCAACCAGACGCAGAAGGAGAATCTGAGGAAGTTCTACAAGGTGAGAGCAGCTGCAGCAGCAGAATATTTAAAATAGCTGCATGATTATTTATACACGTTTCAACCGACTTGGTACTGAGGCTTTTCCTGTGGTTTGCTTGTCTGAGAAGATGCTTACTAAGCTGAAGTTTGCTGATGCATTCACAAAAGCTTGCCAAAAGACTGAGACTTGATAACCAGGAAGTTCCGAAAAGCACCAACTGTTGTCACTGACTGCAACACTTCATATGACCAGAAACATTTGTCGGTTCTGTGCCTTTATTACAGTGATGCTAGAGGAGAAGTAAACACTGTTTATTAATCATGTTGAAGATGAAACCAGTACTTAGGCAAAAAAAAAGTCAGTCTAATTCAATGTTCCCTCTAATTTTTCATGTATCTGGGCATACACACAAGCTCCCTGAGCAAACTGAGGACTACTGTGAGCAACATCAGATATGCGCGCTTTATTTTTAAATAAGTAATTTGGTCCACTCAAAAAAAAGACAAAAATCTGAAAAATGGGATGCGTAAATGTTATATAGTATGTGATAGTCCTGCTTTGGCCTGGCTGAGGGTCCTGTTCTGGAAGATATGAGACATATACACCTTTCAGACATAGCATTTTGCTCACATTAAAACATTCACATTTTGCACAATGACTTGTGCTGTAGCTTGTGATGCAGTGCAAATTCCTGTAACACTTTGTCTGTAAAATATCTAATTACACAGTTTTTCTTGGCATTTCTACTACCCATAAATGATCTAATAGTAATAACATTTAATAATTAATATCCATAAAGACAAAATCTTAATAACCGTCACTAGAATATGCACAAATCTGACTTAAATTGCCAGGGTGCATTTTTAATACTGCACATAGTCTCATTCTGCACTATATCATTGATTGAGTTCACAAATTCAAAGGCATAGTTTTTGCTTCGCCAGCTTTCTGGTATACTCACGTACTTTGCCATGTGATCGTGGATTTGTTGAACTGACAGCATTGATGCATTCATTTTGATGGCAAGTAAAATATTGTCAATGAGAACTTTAACTTGTTCAGGGTCCGATTTTGTTTTGTGTGACAACTCGTTCCTTTTCTCTCGGTCTTTTGCGCTCTCCCGCAATAACGTACCAATCCCCTGCCCCATCTTGAGTCTTCGTGTAGTTTCGACAGCCTTTAAATGACTTTTATGCTGAACGTGACGCTTGAGATAATCCAGCTTCCATTCAATCCACATTTTTCCCTCTGAAAACTCACTTGCTACTTTGGCATCGCTGCATGTTTTGCAGAGTAGACCTTTCTCACTTGAAAAAGAAAAAATCTCACTCAATTTCACCGCTTTTTCTTCAATTTGCACATACTCCGACAACCATTCCATCTTAAAAGAACTGCATTTCTTTTTCACTGTGGCTTGGTGAGTGGTTGTGTCGCTGCCTGTTCGTTTCGCCATGATGCAGGGTTTGTATTAGTATCTATTAACCTGCTAGCTAACCTGCACGGCTCATATAGGTAGAACCCAGACGCAAGCACCGTCAATGCCATGATTGGCTTCGTACCGTAAATGAACCGTATTGTATCATTGGCTGGACACCTGTCACCCCCTGCGTGAGAAACAAAAAAACAATATTATTGGGCGAATTAATTAGATTAGATTAAGTCTAATATTGGATTTTAATTAATGCGTTTATGCTTGATGTTATTTATGCGCTAAATAGATTTTCTTGTGCGCTGAGCATGTGCGGGCAGTGCGCGATTGCGCACGCGCGCAGCTTAGAGGGAACATTGCCTGCGAGCCAAGAATATGGCTCGTTTACACGATTCAGAGGAATTGTACATCATGCTTGGCTTGAGGCATGGTGAGATTTTACAATTATTGGGCTCTGTGGATGCGATTGTTATTAGTATGCGTACTCAGAAGAATGGGGAGGATGAAGGCTGAGGAACACCTACCGTGGACAAGTAAATATAGTGATGCTGTACACTTCCAACAGCCTTGTGGGAAAATGTAAAATAACACCCAGGCATCTACGATCCATTGGCAGATAGTGGCGTAACTTCCCTCCCTGTCTTGGTGAATGTGTGTTCTCCTTCTGTTCCATAACTTAACCGGTTATGGATGCAATCAATAACCTCGTTAACCGTAAAGCACACACAAAATAGCAGAGAAAAGAAACATGCAACAAGAGAGAATTTCGGCGGCAAATTAACATACAGCGTTCACTTCACACATTTACGAAAGATACGTAGGTACGTAGATCCTCGTACCTAGGTTTAATGCTTGACGATAGAACGTTACACAGTAATAAACTAATGTGCCCAAAATGCCAGCCTTACTTGTAGGTGTCTGCTCGCGGTCCGGAGCAGAAAACTTTTCGAACTTTGCGATCCTCGTCGAGGTGGGGACGTATAGGTTACGATCCCGGCGGCGTAGTTGGTTTCCTGACTCCACAGGTTCGTAGCGAGGGAAATCTCGCGCCTGGAATGGGCCGACGTCGACGACGATATTTGGAAGAGACTAGCCGCTCTTGTCCCTCTTTGGGTTGCTGCTCGTTGCAGTAGTGCGAAAGTTCGAAATATCACCTATTGGCCGGTTTCAGGTTGAATTAGGTGCTCTCTAGCTATAAAACTTTTCACCGTGGCTTGTGACGAGTAGAAGATAAGCTAGGTTTTCTTCGTCTGGAGAAGTGAAGTTGTGTTGCGCCTGGGAGTCCGGGTCAGAGAGAGTGATACCTGGGCTGCACCCCGGTTTTAAGGGTTGCGGAGGTCACCGGACGTGACGTCAGTGGTTCCTCCCGGAAGCAGTGGGAATAAGAGTTTTAACTGGGCTGTGGATGTACCTACAGGGTGTTACCAGGTTTGAAATGTACGGGGATCTGGTGTTGGTTAAAGATCCTCCAAAGTTTTTCCGAAACTCCTGAAATGGATGGAATGGCGACATTCCCCCTCCTCTTGTTGTGCTTCCTCTTTGTGGGCCTCTTTTTGTTTGTTTTTAAAAACGCCCATCTGGGATAACAACAGGTCTCGAGAGCTGTCCTAATGTGTCCCTGTTCTCTCATCTTACCTCTGTTGGTGTCTTCCCGTGACTGAAGGGTTCTGATGACACCTAATTTGTGCTCCAGTGGGTGGTGTGAGTCAAAACGGAGGTACTGGTCGGTGTGGGTTGGTTTCCTGTACACCTCTATGTTGAGTTGTCTGTCCTCTGAGATGTGAACCGCACAGTCCAGGAATGCAAGACTGTTGTTTTTCACATCTTCTCTGGTGAACTTGATGCTCCACTGAGTTGATGTGGTCTGTGAAGTTGTCGACCTCATGGACCTTGATCTTGACCCAAGTGTCGTCCACATATCGGAACCAGTGGCTAGGTGATGTTCCCACGTAGGAGTGTAGAGCTCGGCTCTCCACTTCCTCCATGTAGAGATTCGCAACTATGGGAGACACAGGAGAGCCCATAGCGCAGCCATGCTTCTGTCTGTAGAAGGACTTGTTGAACTGGAAGTAAGTGGTGGTGAGGCAGAAATCCAAAAGTGTACAAATGGAGTCAATGGTCAGGTTGGTTCTTACTGGCAGGGTGTGATCTTGAAGTAAGCTCATCCTCACTGTTGCTACTGCCTCTGTGGTGGGGATGTATTTAAAAAGTGATGTGACATCGTAGGAGACCATGGTCTCATCCGGGTCCAGTTTTAACCCCCTTATCTTGTTGGTGAAGTCCTGTGAGTTGGCTATGTGGTGAGGTGTGTCCCCAATCAATGGTGAAAGGATGGAGGCCAGGTGTTTGGCGATGTTATAAGTGACTGAATTGATGCTGCTGATGATGGGTTTGAGTGGAGCTCCTTCCTTGTGGATTTTGGGGAGACCATAAATACAAGGAAAGGCTTCTCCTGGATAAAGCTGGTAGTACAGGGGTCTGTCTATGGCTTTATCCTTTTCCAGCTGTTGGAGGCAGTTGTTCACCTTCTTTTTGTAGCTGTTGGTGGGATCTTTCTTCAAGGATTCATATGTGGCTGAGAAGAGTGTCACTGAGAAGAGTTTGGACGTAGTCTGTTGTGTTTAAAACAACTGTGCACCTACCTTTGTCTGCTGGAAGGATGGCGATGTCTGGGTCTTTTTGGAGTGCTGCCAGCGCTTTCTTCTCAGGGAGGGACAGGTTTGAAGGGGAGGTTTAGCACTGGAGAGTGCCACAGTGACCTTCAACCTGAGCTGTTCGGCTTCTGTGGTGTTGAAACGGTTGTTTCCGATGGTTGTCTCAGTGGCTGTGATGAGGTCCACAGTGGGGATGTGTGCAGGAGCCACCCTGTACGACATCAAAATTGTCATACAGGTTATCCACGACGAGAAATAAAAGGGCCGCAAGATGTGAAACAAATAAATTAAAATAATTAGTCAGAATAAAGCAATAATTATTGAACCTTAATCAACAACATAGTTATCCCTGATATTTAGCAATAATTTGAATATTTGAATAAATAAATAAAAATTAAGTTTGGCCATAACATAGTTATTAATGATACAAAGATAACCCAGTGTTGACTGCAAGTGTGTGGTTAGTAGTGTTAGATTTCAGTGGTTTTCACATTTGGTTGGGTCTGCAGCAGGAAGCTGCTAAGACACCAAAAGGCTTTCCCTAGCACACACAGTCACACACATTCAAAGAGAATTTCCCCAAATTCTCTTCACACCAACTTTCTAAAACACCTCTACTCCCTGGGAACAATGGGAGATCTCCCAACCTACCTTCTCACAGGGAACCCCAGAGCCATCCATTCCTTTTGATCTACATGACCACCTGTGGTTGACTGAACTTTATGGCTCCGTCCACTTCCCTTGTGATAACCCCCCACTCAGCAACAAACGGTTCTTCCAACACTGCTGAATCATGGAACAGCAGTGCCACATAGTGGCGACTACAGGCATAACATGTAACAACAACAGTAATATGATTGGCCACAAGAGGCCTAGCCTCTCTCTTCCATTGGCCTACAAGATTTAAACACACACCCGGGAAGTCGAAAACCACTCCCCCCACACAGGTGTATAAGCGTAAACAACGAATAATACTTTAGAAGTTATACTTGAGAAGTCTTGAGAAGTCAGAAGTTATTCTTGACAGGATTTGCGTATTAACAACTGTTGTATGAGATTTCCTTGAATACTACTCCAGTCGTTTATTTTGCTTTTTTGCTGTTTTGTTTGACGTTTTGCTATTAAAATGAATCAACCATCTACCGGCTGCTTCCACTCCTTGCCTGAAGACACCTCCCACAGCAAGAATCTTTCAGTAGAGAGCTGGTTACAGTTAGCCTGGCAAAAAAAAACTAGAAAGAAGAAAAAGAAAACCAGACATTACCTTAAAATATCTAAAGGTGAGCAAGTAAGTTTACCTTTACCTACACAAAACGTTTAGTTAAATTACATGGAAAACATTTTTAAAAAAAATTGAATATATTGGTTAACTGCCAAAGGTTGGTGTCCCGTCTTACAACTTCTGTCAGCTCGCTTCATTTTCTGTTTTCTTTTTCAGCTTTACCTTCATTCCCCAGAGGTGAGCCACTCTTGTCCTGGGTGTTCAGATGCTGGCTGTGTCTACGGTTGTGCCATAATAGGCCAGGCTTATCCTAGGTGTTACTGAGCTTTACCATTCCCACTGTATTGTTTCAGGACATGCAGCCATGCAATTTACATGGTCTGTCATTTTCACATAGCGGCAGCCAGTGTGATCTGTATGTGTTTGTCTTCACACCACATTATGAACGATATTTTAACACCTTTTTGATAAAGGATAATCAGTTTCATAGGTAGTAAAAAAAGGAGTAAGTCATCAAAGGTGAAAATTAGTTCTGGCTTACTGTCATTTATTCAAAGAACTTTATCACACTGCAGGCAATAGAGAGCAATAATATGACCTTTTTTTGCCCATGTGAGCCATGTTAGATTTTTTTCATGACATTGTGAACATCACTAATCCTGATTCTAAATCAGTCCTGTCCCATTTTCTTATGTGGCCCTTAATCTAATGGGTTTTTTTATATGTCCTCAGTCTAAACAGATATACTGTGATTTATCTCTGCTGCATGTCTTCTTCTGGGTCCATTGGTCAATTCCAGGTTCACGATAGTTTACAGTATGGCTGTAAATTCTAATGTGAAAAACTGTGCAAAACAAATCGTATCTCAGGATAAGCAACACCTAATAAAATACCTACTTTTATAACATTAAAAGGCTCATTAATTTAAAAAAAATGTTTAAATTTGCAGGTAAAGTGGTGGGTTTGAGTACACCATAGACAGTCTGAGGGTCTCACCTTGTAATACTCCAGAGGGGGACTGAGTACATCTCAAGTTCTTGACTATGTATTGACCATGACACATTATGTTATGTTGTTAACAAGTTAGCTAGACAGTCCCGTCTGGTCAAGGAAATGCAACAATACTGCACAGGAAGTTCCACACATTAAAGTGCTGACTCTCTGAAAGTTTAACGGTTCAGAATCATTGAAATTGTATTTATCTTTTTTTCATGTTACCAGCCTAATCCTAAACAGTAACCCACAGTCACTGATTGCCAGTCACGTAGTGCTGCATTTACTCTTTATCCTGAGCAGTTGTCTTTGCTAATTAATATGTATTTAACAATCTTTCAACCACGAACAATGATTAGTACGACTGGGAGTTAATGCATTGAAGTATAGGAGGCGGGAGTAGAGCTACAGCTGGCAGACCCCAGACCAACCAATTTACTAATTCTTTAGTGTAACTACTACTGCTGTTATCACCAATATAAGCTATATTAATAATTATTAATTATAATTATTAATAATTATTATTATAACTTGTTTTAATGACCGTTGTTTTATGTGTGTGCGCGCGCACTCGAGCCTGGTGTATTGAGGGTTAAACATGGTGCTGAATGAAATGTCGATTTTCAGCTCTAACTCCTCCTTCTCCTCATTTTACTCCTCCTCGTTTTCCTCCTTCTCCACTGTTCGCCGCCTGCGCGCTTTCTTCCACTCTAATACTTGAGTAGTTTTGTACAGGGTGCATTCCCCGGCAGCAATGTGGAG
>NC_024327.1:14714622-14724463 GCF_000523025.1 Cynoglossus semilaevis | reverse complement strand
CGTTCAGCTGAAAACACACTCACGCAACAAAAACAAAAACCGACCAGGTGGAGTTTTATCGTAAAGTTGTATTACTTTTGGTTTGCTTTTTCCAGTACTTTGACTTTAGTTCGAGTTTAAACCGTGCCCTTTTAAACTCCCCGGGAAGAAAGACGACCGCAGCTTTGACGGTTTATTTTATTTTTTGTTATTGTTATCATTATAGTTTCCGGTTTTCTGTTTTCACGCAGAGTTTTTGTGGGATGTGCTTGTTCGTTCCTTGAGAAACCTGTGCGTCGTTTGGACTTGAGTTGTGGATCAGTTGGAACAGGAGGAGAGAGACTCCTCATTCCTCAGGGAAGGGACACAAACTTCTCCACGAGCTGCAGACAAGGACGAAGAGGAGAAACTTTTCTGCCCATCCTGTCACTGAAAACTTCAGAACTTCATTCTAATTTCCTCTCCGGCCATTTTTTGAAAACTGTGGATTAACTGTCGTGGTCATCGCCAGACATAGTGGCCATGGCGCACGGGATGAGGGGCTGAGCAGGGAAGATTTTGGAACATGAGCAGTTCCTTGTAGCGTTGGTCTTCGCTGCTCCACATTGGCTCATTCGGACTAAGACGCTGATCTGATCTGATCTAGTCTAGTGCTCAACTGTTGCTTCCACTGTTTTCCTATTTTACCCATAAACGCGTCCAGTGCCGTTGTCAAAATGCCTCAGCTGAACGGAGGTGGTGGGGACGACCTGGGGGCCAATGATGAGATGATCTCTTTTAAAGACGAGGGGGAGCAGGAGGAGAAGATATCCGAGAACGTATCTGCAGAGAGGGACCTGGACGATGTCAAGTCCTCCTTAGTGAACGAGTCGGAAAACAACAGCAGCTCGTCAGATTCTGAGGTAAAAAACAAAACAAACTACAGCACCACATGTTGCTGTTTCTGTGATTCACCGAAAACGTAAAAAAAAATTTCAGTCTTTATCTCAAAACCATAATAACTATTTTTATATAATATCTATCAACATAGTCTGGCCACTACCTCTGCAAAAGTAGGTCCAGATCTTTTCATTGTTCCTAAACTTTATTGCTCACCAACCATGACACTCAAACATAACCTTCCAGTGCAGAGTGTTTCCTTTTTGGTGTTTTCAGTGTTCCTTAACTGGGCTAAGCTTAAACTGGGATCTGATTTATGTCACACAGTTTCAATGGTTTCTTCCCTCTTGATTTTCCCTCGTCAGCAAGCAGAGAGGCACCCCCAAACCAGAGCTGACTCAGAGAGTTATGAGGAAACCAGAGACTACTTCAGCGAAGGTAAATACACGCGTAGAATCCATAGGATGAAATAACACACCCTGGTGCATTCGTGTGTGCTGCGGCTGGTAGTCCTGTTGCCTTTCAGTGCCTTTCGCTAACCCCTACTTTTAAACATTCCTGCAGCATTGAGAAGGCAGCAAGATGGTGGCTTTTTTAAGAGTCCTCACTATCCTGGCTACCCATTTCTCATGATCCCAGACCTCACTAACCCCTACCTGTCCAATGGTTCGCTGTCTCCCACTACCAGAACTGTAAGTATCACTTTTGTCATGTCCCCTTTTCTGTCTCTCTATTTTCCCCCTTTGAAAAAAATCTTTGTTGAAGTGCAATACAGTTCTCTATGCACTGACAGACCGCCATATTCCTTCTGGGTGGACTCTTTAAGGAGCACTAACTGCTTCTTTGTTCTTTTTGGAGGATATAAATGTCTCTGTGCCACCCAACCTGCATCTGACAACTTCTCATTCAGACGAAAGTCCACATACATTAATCATCAGAAAAGGATACTAGCAGTTTTTTTTTCTCACAGACACACTGTACAACTGACTGAATTACACACCTAATTCATGTGTGTTACACAAAGCTTTCTTTATTGCATGCTCCACCATTGCTGTTTTACTTTACTTCCATTTCTTCCACACTAACAGTGAAGAAATGCTGCGACATGTGTGGTTGTTGGTAAGGTTTGTTGACTCCCATGGGCCTTGTGCCAATACCAGTAGAAAACTGAACACAAGTCAGTGTTAGCAACAGTAACAACTGAGTAATACCTGTCTTTGACATACAGGAGAGGCATTTCCTTACAGTGTTTCTGATAGTTAGCATCCAGAGGTTAATGCAGACTGCCAGTCTCAGACTTTAACACTAGCAGCCAGGCATGATTCATATCAGTTTTTTTATCCATGGTTGTGGTCAGCTGTAGAAATCCTAGCTACCATATACAAGTCATTTACTTTGGTTACTTTGGTATGTAGTGATAAACAGGATGATTTGTGCTGCTTTCTGCTTATACAAATCCATTGTCATTGTAAGGTCAAACAGTGGCTGCATGTGTACAAACGCACAATTATAATTTAATTTGGTGACTGTTGATTAAAGCCGGAACTTCCACTTTGAAAAATAGTGTCTGTACCTCTGCTCTTTGTAATCCTATCTACCAGTCAGTATAACCAGTCAGAGTCCTTCTACCTGACGTGTAAGTTGGCAACAATTTTAAGAGGATTATCTCATATCTACAAATGCTGTTTTGTTGTGGCATTTTACAGCGCACTACAAACTAAGTATGTCTTTACAGGCAACACTCAGATTGAGCATTGTTATATTAATAAAGAACAAAAAGCAAAAATAATGAGAAAACATGCTATTGGTGATTGTCACCAAATATTAATAAAAATATTGTAAATTGGAGCTGGAGCCATGATGACAAACACAATAATGTGTAACACCATGAGCCGTTTAGCCATCCCTGCAAAGAACTTCACAATGTGAATGCCATGACAATTGTACAAACTTCCTTAAAATAATCCCTGTCTACTGCTTTGGGCTCGTTAATCCCTCTGTTCTGTGAACCCCCTCCTCCCAACTTGCATCCTGAAAAAAGTACTTTCGTTAAGGCCTGGCAGGCATCTGACTGAAAGGACAAGTCCTCCTCCCCCAACTACACCCCTTTCTCTATCATCTTTTTAGTGTCCACTCCCTTCTCCTCCCTGTATCTTCCATTCAATTAGAAAGGCGTTAGTTTGACCATTGTTATTCTGAGCGGCTTCATTGGAGGTCTCCATTGGGGCTCATTAACTAAATGGCCACTCGGCTTAAACTGGGTGATGAATATCACTGTGTCAACAACGGCCTACAGAGTTTTTCCATTTAAAAAAAACTGACAAAGGTTTAGCAGGCATTTGTATGGTAAAGGCACAACACATGAAGTTAAACCAATAAGTGTTTAGAAGAAGCTCGTTAAGTTTCGGTACTATACTACGTCTGTGACAGACTGTGTTTGTTTGAGTTTCTTGTCTTTGTCAGTTTTGCATAGTTTTGGCTCTCACTTCCTTGCGGGGTTTGCCCAAAAAAAGGGAGCTGAAAATTTTAACGGCTGCTGTTGTTTTTTGTGGCAAAGTTAGACATAATTGCAGAGGATTCAAAACTCTGAGGCCTAATCCTCCATATTACGAATAAAAGGGAACAAGGTCAATGGGGCAGGGTGAGCTGACTGTGTCCATCATCACTGTGGCAGAAAACAAGCAGACAAACAATGGCTCGTGCACTGTGCGAGCCACACAGGCTTCGTGTGAATGCAGTGAGTTTGATTGATGGGAAGTTTGTCTTCGCACCTACTTATGCTCGAAGGCAGGGGTTTGGTCGGTTTACACCTGTGGATGAGGTTGAATGCTCTTCTTATTCCGAGGGGGATATTTTCCAGTGTCTCGCAACCCCTTAATTAACCAGATGAGCTGTTGAAGTTGCATTTATTATGGACTATTTGTGTTTTTACCTCATTGTTTTTACCTCACTGGTGAAATATAACGGTTGACAGTTTTATTACCACTGCCAATGGGCTTATATATTTTTTACAGTTTTTTATTTTTTGACAATAATGGCCTAAATAGTAGCTTGTTTTTTTTTGGTTATAGAAATATCAGTAGTGAAGCTAAACCCCATCGGTGTTCAGTCTTTCTGTGAGGTTTATTTGAGTCCTAGGAATGTTTCTGTTGGTACTTACAGATTTGTATGGCATGTTTAGTTTAGTTTTTTTTGCATGTGTTTATCGGGCATGTCGTAATCACTAATCTCCTTGTCGGTCAAATGCAGTTAAATAAACTCAGTGCTTCTATTTGTGAGAGAGCAATAAACTGAACTACAGATACACCTAAACTCAGCGTTGTGATTAGCTACAATAGGCTGCACCATCCCTCCTTACAGCTTGACAGTATTAAGCTTATAGTCTTTAGCAAGCTAGCAGCAAATGGTAACTGAGTCAGCGTAAGCAAATTGAACAGTTCACATGTTGTACATAGTAACTGTTCAGTGTTGGCAAAAATGTGTTTATCTTGTAAATACACAGACTCAGTGAACGTTTACTAGATAAGGAAACAGGTACCTAATTTGATTAAACCAATAAACAACAACACTGTGGATAAGGATAGTCCCATTTTGGGTGCTGACATATTTAAAATTAGCATTGGCTAAGTTGCTGATTGTTCAGGATCAGTGGTACACATTAGGCTCAAACCGGGTCCTAACGGGACAGAAGCCTTATTTTTGAGGTTTATGATGTTACTCTGGTTTGTACATTCACATACCACATTCTAAACCATCTGTTTAGAATGTGCCATGACACAAAGAGGCAGGAAGTCAATAAGTGACGTTGTTGTTGTGCTACTTTCCCCCACTTTGGCAAAATTTAAATATGAATGTTTCCGTTGCTATCAACCTGCATTTTTCAAACCCCCTGCAGTACCCTGGACCCCCAGTTGAAACCCCTGTGTGACTGGTGAATCAATAAAGACATTAATGACTCAGCTTATTCGGTTGAGGGTGAGGTAGCACTTGGAGATCTTAAATACTCCAAGTAATTTCAACACGCCAGTTTATATTAATCCTTGTAAAGTCCCGGGGGGTCACCTAGACCCAATATGTCTTTGTGTCTGTGTGTGCGTGTGCAAGTATGTCTGCGTGCGCATGTTCCTGTACTGCATGACTTGTGCCAACTTTTCCTCATATTAATTAATATTCATATTCTGAGACAAGATGAAAATCATTGCAAGGACAAACGGTGTGTACAAAAATGCGAAGGACCGCACAAGGGTTAAGGTTTGGCTTTACACTGGGCTACATTCTTTTACAATGACCAGACAATTCAAAAAGTCTTAAATCATATTTCAGGGATAAGAAGCAAAGCTGGAGCAACAGGATTATCGCTCTACTTTTTGTGACCAGAGGTTAAACAGTGTGTGCCTGCAGATTATTGTCACACTTCATGTATCTTCTTACAAGCCCTCCCCCCTTCTCCTCTGACATCCTTTTATTTTTCTGTAAAGCTAGAGCTATAATAAAAAAGAAAACTATGTGAATCAGTATAAAGCAGTCCACGTGCCAGGACTTAAACGAGCGCACTGTTAAATAATAGATGCAAGATTTTGCACAAGAGTCATGGTGTGGTTATTTCACCCTACAATGTGCTACATGATGAAGGATTTGAGGCCTGAACTTTTTAAAAATTTGTGTGTGGTAACCCTATGAGCAATGAGAGACAGGCTTATGTGGGATCAGCGAAGAGGTCCCCCAGAGGCCGAGCATAACTGATTTAAAGCCTGCCTTTAAAGCTGACATTCCGTTGCAATCCACTGCGAGCTAAGAAGGAGGTTTTATGTTTGCAGAGATGTTCCACCAGACTTTTGTCTGCCGTGGTTGTGTCGAGCCAAAGAGTTATTTTTTTAAACCCCCCCTTACTACAAATCCAGCTCATTGTTTGACCATTCATTGATGTGATTAAAGTCACATTGTTCCTGTAGTGACAGACTGGTGCCAGATTTAATATGTGGACAAATGTCCAGTTTGACACCACCACCTGTCATCTTTATTGGCTGGTTGAGATAACCTGCTGGTAAATGCCTCTCGTGTGTGAGAAATGGCAAGTAAGCGAGAAGGAAACTGAGTGCGCAAATATGTCTTCACACACATACACACACACACACACACACAGTGAAATACAAGAACTCTAGAGCAGTGTTTCCCAACCTTTTTTGAGCCACGCCTCAATATATATCGTCAGGGAAAACCCCACGGCACACCACCAAACAAAAATCTCACAAAAAGTATATGAATGAAACATAATAATCTTCTGGTTTAAATGAACTTATATTTGACTTAAATCTGTTTAGTTGAAGACAACGCTGATATACTGGCAGGAATTGAAGAAAGACACTCACAAAGATCTTCTTTAACAGCTCTGATTATCTTTTTTTTTTAGTTTTCATAGCAATCTGCTGCCACCTAGCAGGAGAGCATTAAATGCTTCTGCCTTTCATGCTTTGACGAGCAAAGAAAAATTATCCATAATTTTCCACAGCAAACCCAATGATCTCTCACGGCACACTAGTGTGCACAGTGGTTGGGAATCACTGCTCTAGAGCATGACAGTTGAACAGAATATGGTTTGAGATTGAAATATGAATGGAGAGCTTGTATAGGTCTGAACATGTCAGTGGCTATGACTGCATGCCTGCCACCCACCTCTTCTCCTTCTGCTGCTATTGGTGCTTAAAAATGTGCAGACAACAAAAGTCAACACAGACATTGTCCTGCTCTGTGTGTGCACACATGCATCCATGCGTGCTGCACGTCCGGGTGTGTTGAGGGTTAGTTGGGTGTGCGGGTACGGCTGTGGCGCTTTGGCCAAGAGGCAATGTCTCTCTCATTGGTGTGGAACCCCAGGGTTCACCTCCTGGGCAAGTTCAAATCTTGGTTAGGGTGGTTGGTACCTTACAGTGGACTCACAACCCGCAGGAAGGTTAGGGAGGTTGGTACGGTGCAATGTGATCTGGGTGTCGACTGCTGCCCCCGTGGCCTGGTAACGGATGAAAATGGGTGGATGGATTGGGTGTGCCTGCGTGTGTGTGTTCGTTCTTGCAACAGAGGGAATAGTGTGCAGAGCTACACATGCTGACAATGCTGGGTGTTGCTGGATGTCAGAGCGCAAATATTTTTTCGACCAAGCGCTGTGTCAACACAGCTAACATTTTTTTGACTACCGTATTTTTCGGACCATAAGGCACACCGGATTATAAGGTGCAATATCAATGAACGGAAATATTTTCATACATAAGGCACAGAATTATAAGGCGCATTAAGCGAAACAAAACAGTCAATCAAGCATGCCCGGATCCCTCACGTGGTTTTTTTGCATGTGTTAATCGGGCATGTTGTAATCACTAATCTCCTTGTCGATCAAATGCAGTTAAACAAACTCAGTGCTTGTATTTGTGAGAGAGCAATAAACTGAACTACAGATACACCTAAACTCAGCGTTGTGATTAGCTACAATAGGCTGCACCATCCCTCCTTACAGCTTGACAGTATTAAGCTTATAGTCTTTAGCAAGCTAGCAGCAAATGGTAACTGAGTCAGATCAGTCAATCAAGCATTCCCGGATCCCTCACGTGGCTGTTATTTAGCTGTTTAGTGATGATTCCAGCCTTCGTGAAACATTTGAGACTGATACCTTGCCTCCCTGTCATGGTGAATGTGTGTTCGCTTTCTGTCATCCAATGCTCCCTCGCACCTCGCAATTTAACTTTGAACGCCCTGTTAACACCAATATTTAGCGGTTGGAATTATGTGGTTAATCCACCCGCATGGCAAGCCCCGGATTAGTTTGGTTCACTTTAGTTTTCGGTGAGATGGGCGCGCATGGAGTCGCAGATCAATAGGGACGGAGATTTGTGGAAAAAGGTAGTGACCTAAGTTGGACACTGGAGGACACTATTTTTGTTCTGGATGGTCACTGTATTGTTGTTTTGATGCTGTTCCGTGCGGAAGTGCGGATGTTGTTTTGCAGAGAGAGTGTTTGTTTTTCCTGCATCGATAAAAAAGGAGAAATAAAGAGGTCTTGACCACAAAAAAATCGACAGTCGTCGAGTCGTCTTTCTGCATCGCACCATACATCGACAATTCAAAAACACAATGCAGGGTCTCCGGGTGTTGTGAGGCACGACGCGACGTTGCACGGATTTGGGTTACACAACCATACTGTAATAATTGTTGTTGAGCATCTTCTAATTGTGATAACGTTGAGTTAAACATCATTGTTGGCTCCCAGTGTGCTTCAGTTGTGTGCCATCGTGTGTGATGCGCTGTGTGGTTTGGCTTATAAGGCTCACTGTCGATTTTTGAAAAAATTAAAGGATTTTAAGTGCGCCTTATAGTCCGGAAAATATGGTAGGTTTATAGTTTTTAAAGGATTTTTTCTTCAAAGGCAAACAAATCTACATCAAATTTAGTGGCACTCTTCAGTTATGAGCAGATTGCTACCAACCACAGAAATGCCAGTGCTGGTTGAGAGCGCCTGTCTGCAGCAATTTATTTTGATGAAGAACTCATTGCCCAAATCTGGGAAAATCATATTAAATCCAGCAAAAAATATTAATTTTGTTTTGAAAGATTTGTGGGTTTTAAAATATTGGCATTTTCAACCGTGTGCCTTAGCGATTATGTTGCTATTACGCTGTCAGAGTCAGGTGTAATTACTGAACACAGACCAGAGCAGGGTAGAGACAGTGGAAATTGTATTGCCGTAACATGTTTCTGATTCTGTTCCACTTGACAAGCCATTATGTACACTGATATATAATCCAGCATGTAACTAATAAATCACTTGTTATACTACAGAACACATTCTCCATTCTTTTAACATAAATCACAGCACAACTGTGTTAATTGTGTCAGTCCTGGATTGGATCGGTTCCTTAAATGCCACTTACCCACCCTTCTGCCTGACATTACAAATTCTGTTTATAGCCATCTCTGGCTCCTGGTGTGAGACCCATCAGGAGTATCTCTGCGCCCTTTGAGGGATGAATTACCAACATCTCCCCCTCTCCAGTCTCAGACTCCCTGTGTTCAGTGACATCAATGAATCCCTTTGATATACCAAGATGAATATGATGTGTGCAAATGTGTATGTGTTTTTAACCACTTTATGTTTTTCTCATTTGCTATGTGTCACCAAAGCTACTACACAGTTTGACACACTGCTTTTCCAAATAATAAAGTAAGAAAAATAATGTTTTAGGTTCAGAAAGTGTAGTTATGACAAACCTCAATCCAGTCAATCCAGGACTTTTGTTTAATAGGTTTGAAAGGGCTTTAAACATGTTTTGTCCATTTTCAGATTTAGATGCTAGCCATTTTATTCTGAGCAAATGCAATTTCCTCTTTAATGCAGTGTCACTGAAAGGTTAAGCTTGTTATAAATGTCCACTATTTTTTCTGGGAATAGTATAGTTCTTGCATATAATTGATGCTTACATTTAGTCAAATGTAATCTAAATGAATCATTTGGCAGTTCAAGTGTCACCAAGGACAAAAAGGCTGGGTTATTAATGTTATGTTATTATTATTATGGGGTAATTATGTATTGAAGAAGCATTTAATCAGAAATGTGTGGCCAGTTTCATCCCATCCATCCAGGTTCATCCATTTCCAGTACATGTGTCTAGTTCCTGATCAACAAGTTGCAGAGATGCAGATACAGTCAAATGTCTTTGCATAGCCTACCTTTAAAAGGAGCAGCGTAAGCTGTCACTGTCTTTCATTATTGCATGTTGAGCTGTAGTGGAACACCCATTGTGTAAATGAAAAACATGATTATGGAGTGGTAAATCAAATGCAAACTCCTTATTGTGACACCTCAAAGACAGACAGTCTGTTGCAGCACACCCACCTGTCTTAACCTGTCTCTGAAAGTGTTAGCATCATAAATCATCTGCAGCCAAATCTGCCAACTCCTCTTCTGGTTCTAATCAAATTTGTGTGTGTTTTCTGA
>NC_024327.1:14711819-14714597 GCF_000523025.1 Cynoglossus semilaevis | reverse complement strand
AGGCCAGAAGGTGAACCACGAAAAGGCCTATAGAAATTGAATTCCGCTCCGACGTCTGGGAACTACACTATCTCAACTTCACAAAAAAGACCGTTAAACTTACAGCAAAAAGTTCGTTGCAAAATATCCTGCCCGTTTTTTATATCGATGCATTTTATAAAGAACTAGCGTCTTCTCAATAAGATTTTGTTGCACGAGCGGTGGCATGGTTCCACACGTGATCGTGCTACACCAATCGAGTAGCTGATTGATGTCAACACTTCCGGCAACACGGCTGCCTCCATGGTTTTATTTAACGTTACCGATAGAGAGGAATCCCAAAAGTCTTCCAGTGGGCCAAATGGAGTCTAAACAGTGCTTTAGGCAGATGCTAGTTCTTTATAAAATGCATCGATATAAAAAACGGGCAGGATATTTTGCGACAAACTGAGTTTGCTGTAAGTTTAACGTAATTCGTTCTTTTTTATGAAGTTGAGATTGTGTAGTTCCCAGACGTCGAAGCGAGATGAAATGATAATCGGGTTCACCTTATGGCCTAGATTAGATACACTCGGTCTTAAACAACAGAATGCATCTGTAAGCAAAGCTGGCGGGTTTGAATTGGGGCAAGTGACTTGTGGTGGTGTATAATGTTTCCTCGGAAACAACTAAATGGGAATTCTCAGAAAACAAAGGAGTTGTCAGAAAAACTGTCACATCTCTTAATTGATAATTGAGTTCAGCTTCATGGTATAAGTGCTTGGCAAAATAATTTCTATTCACACTTTAATCAGACTGACAGATCCTCATGGACTGTCCCTGGTGCATATGTGTGTATATGGCCTTCTTTTCATAGCTGTTACCACTACTGTTTAGCTCACATAAAAAAATGTTTTTCTTCCATAATTGTACCTTAAATGCTTTTTTTCCACGCTAATAAAATGTGAATATACAGCAGGAAGAAAAAGAAAACTCTCCAAACAGGGTTTCATCAGTCTGGTATTCCAGGCAGCTGTTTTCAGTTTAAGCACTGCAGGCATCACGGGAACGATGGATTGAGAGAGTAGGAGATTGTTGATGAGATGTGGTGGTGTGAGCACAAACTGGGACAGATATATGCCCTGCTATTCCTTCGACTGTTGTCCAGGGTTTCCAGACCTAGAGGCGATCACAGGCCAATCAGGAAACAGCAGGAGTCCATCAGATCATGCACATAGCATCAGTGCAATACTACAGTGCACACATGCAGTATGTGTGCACTGTAGTATCAGTGAGGTTGTAGTGGTCATACTAAATTAAGACGTGGATGGATATCCGTCCAGGATGAGGATAGTGGACAGCAAGAGGAGCAGCTGTTCTTCTTGTTAGCCCCCATTGACCGCATCCCACTGACTTTGTCCCGGGTAATGATGGGGAAGGTTTGGAACTGTGCTGTGGCTCGTGTCTCCCTGTGGATACATGTCACGTCAACACACTGCACTCTCACACACATAAATGGGATCCTGTGCACACTGCAAGTCACTGGTTTATGTTGACTGAGTTTAATCAAATCCAGATGTTTCACATCAAAATAACATTGAATTTTCCTCTTCCCCAGTACCTATGGTACTATATAAGTATTGTATGTGATGATAATGAGAAATGTATGTTAATGTCACAGCATTGTTGTAATAAATTGGGGGAAATAGGAGGCGGGGAAACTGCAAATACCTTTGGTCACTGGACCTAAAATTACTTATTTATTTATAGAAAGTAAATACTTATTGTTGAAAAGGTATTACAAATATTAAAAGTTTTTCCTTCTAAATGCTAAAATGAAAAAGGTAAAGCAAAACACAGTCCATTTTTCACATGAATGCAACACTAAAATGTGATACGGTGGCCATACAGTGAGACACAAACCCTACAAGTCCAACATTAAATCCCAGTTTTGTCTATAACTTCGTGGCCTGAAAACCGGTAAACCAATAAACCGGTGGCTGTAAGTGATGGAGCAGCTGATGGGACTGACTTTCCTGTTATAATTAGATTTTACTTCTCCCTCTGAATACATAAATAGTGTCAAACATATCGTGTGGACACAAAGATCCTGGGTCGAGGGATAATGTTTTTCTTTCTGTAAAATCTTAACAATAGTTAGTTACGTTGTCCCATATACTAGCATGTTAAAATGGCGGGTTTTAACTTTTTTTTTAGTTTGCGTTCCTTAGTATTATAAGCCTATGTCATGTGTGTTGTATGTTTTAAGGATATTTTCCCCTGGTTTTAGTGAAAATGAGTTTGACACCCCTGGCTTAGACAGTAGACGTATTTGATTATGTCAGTGATGTAAGATTAAGATGGCAGCATGTAAAATGGTGAATTTGACCTAAAACCTTTTAATGGTCAAATATATGCAGTGCTTTCAGTGACATGTCTACCAAATGTCAGCTGTAAAGGCCAATGTTTGGGCTTGTGGTTTGGTTTAGATTTGACACCACTATAACATCTAGATCTGCTATATTGACAAACAGCAGTTGACTCAAAATCAAACTAATTTCAAAACTCCAAATTGAAATCAAGTCCTTTTTATGTCCTTACGTTCTATAACATTGTACATTTTAGCACAGTGTTGCATCCAAACATTGTGTTAAAAGATTGACAAACGTGGTAGAAATGGGAACATTTTCCCATGACATAAGGCTAAATATTGATAATAAGTTAACCCGTCCCTGCCCTCTGTTTACCCTTAGTTACACTCATAAACCAATTAAACTTGTTAACAAGTCACAATGTTCTACAGAGCAACAAATTGGATTA
>NC_024327.1:14710865-14711719 GCF_000523025.1 Cynoglossus semilaevis | reverse complement strand
AGTGTGGCAGCAATACGCTTCCGTACCTAACAGTTAGCATTAACAACTGGCTTAATAAAACTTTACCCTGGATTTGGAAAAAAGAAGTACTCCATTATGTAGTATGATTTCATAGTGGATATACTATAACAGGACTTGGCCTGTTAGGACCCTATACAACAGAAATGTATATGCAAAAGCTCCCAAAACCTGATGACTTATGGTTTGCACCTAAGGGAGACTTCGCCAGAATAGATGCTTGAGTTACAGAAACCATGGAAAAAGTCCTAAATGTCCCAATTCAGACTTCCAGAGATAAATTTCCACACTGTTAAGGCACCGATGTCTGGAAAGATGGATTTTTGATGTGGAAGTTGGACTGTGCTGGATTAAAAGCCAATAAAACGATCAAAGGAATTCTACAAGCCTGGAAAGAAGGATATACAAGCTATAATGCAGATGTCTCTACAATATGGTGGGGTTTGCAAGCAAAAAAAGTAAAGGAGTATGTTATACCCTGTTTGGCCAACACCACTAACTATTGGATTAAATATCAATATCTTGCCACAGTTTACGCCAAAGAACAAGAATTACAACCAGATTCGGATTACGAGCTTCACTATATGTCACCCCTACCCTGGAAGGTGGTATGTAATTCCAAAAATGACACGTGTAATCTCTTTAGCAAGAGAAGACTGTAGTACAATTCCGGGATGGGAACCTAGATGTCATGTCTGTCTGTTTCTTTTTCCTGCTGTGTTGGGTAATCTGTGTGATCACATTCACCTGTTTGTAATTAGCCTCACTTGTGTCACCTGGTGCTCCCTGTGTATATATACCTCTCTCCCTCACTCTGCCCTTGTTGGATCATTGTA
>NC_024327.1:14708929-14709570 GCF_000523025.1 Cynoglossus semilaevis | reverse complement strand
CTCGTGAGGGGGAAGCAGTTACGCCTCCATTGGTTTGGGAGGTGGCAGCAGCAGTGATGACTCCTCCAGAGGTTCGGGAGTCGTCAACAACGGACATCCCTTCAGGCGTTCCGGAGTCGTTAGTAAGTAGTTGTAATCATTTAAATGAGCGGCTATCGGCCCGGACCGGACCGACAGCAGGTCGGTCTGCTGTCGGTCCGGTCTGTAGTCAGAACAGTCTTTTATTCACCTGGTTGTTGATTCAACTGTGTTGAAATCAAAAAGAAACTGCAGCTGCGGTTCTTTTCTTTTCTGTTGTTGCCGGAAGACGGCTGATAAAAAATCGATCCAGTTTATATATGAATCCTAGTTAAAATCGCATCTACGTTTAAATGTAACATTCAGACTGGTTTCTGTTTTGTCTTCATTTTCATTGTTGTTTTTTTTTGTTTGTTTGTTTGTTTGAAGTATTAGGGTACTTGGGCCTGGAAAATTTTTTTTCTTCTTCCGTTTTTTCCCCTTGGGCCTAGTTTTTTTTAATGTTTTTGAATAGGCCTTGTTTTCAGTTTATCTGTTTCGGTATCCCACCCACCCAACCCAGAGGGGTGGGGGGAGGCTTTTTTGTGGGCGGGGGGGGGGCGGCTGGTGGGGGGGGGGGTGTG
>NC_024327.1:14703734-14708745 GCF_000523025.1 Cynoglossus semilaevis | reverse complement strand
CGTCCATTAGGAGGGGGGTACTGTCAGGTCTGTCTGTTTCCTTTTCCTGCTGTCTGCTGTGTGGGGTAATCTGTGTCATCACACTCGTGCCAGCGTTGTGTCGAGCTTTTGTTGTAGCTGTTCCTAGTTTGTTCCTGAGCAAGTCTGTTGCTGTGCTCAACTCTGTTCATGTTCTCAGCTCTGCTCGACTTTGTGTATGCTTCAGTCCTGGTTTTTGGAATTTAGAACCTTCAAATAAACTACCTGCACCAGTACTGCATTTGGGTCCTGCCTGCTTCCTGCAATGTCAATGCCCGCACGTGACAATAGATGTAAACGCCACTATGACTCACAGTATCGCACATATGAATTAGGAACTGTCTGGAAAAAAAAAGCAAGACTACCTAAAGTAAATAAGACATTTTGGTATAGATCACGGCCTCTTAACGTCGGATGTGCTAAAATGGTTTTAGGCGCAGGCATGATGCAATGTAAACCTCATAACTTGACAGACGCTATCATACCACAGGTAGCAACACCACAAATCTATCATGCTGAAGGCCATGCTTTTTGCAAAAGTTTGTGTAACGATAAAAGTATGACTGGATTTGAATGGCTAGGAGAAAATGAACTCTATAACAACAGAACATGTCATGCACCTGAAGAAAACTGGCCCAAATGTGGCGAGGATGATGATGAACTACATGATTGTACTTGGTCTGATGGAATGAACGCCCTATGGAGAGGATCCTCTGTCCTCTTTTCTTTTCTGTGGCCATATTTGGTTATGTTTAGAAGTCTTCTCTAGTCCTCATAATCATTTATGCTGTGGTCAGGGGAGGCTTCCCCGCCCTAATCATGGTTTGTTGCCAAAAAAGGTCTTCAGAGTCAGAAGACAAAAAGCCCCTCCTCTAAAAAGGGGAGGAGAATCGGAAATAAAATACACTTGCACTAAGAGGACGCTATGCATTCGACATCTGAAGAGAGGTAACTCATACAACAAGAAGAGAATGGCAATCAACAACTCAACCACCGCCCCAGAATATTGCCTGCAAACTGGACCTTACATCGTGAGTAGTGCTTCATTTTGCCTACAATTCCTCACCTGGTGTGTCTATTGTAGCTTAGGCTCATGGTCCCTTGACCAACCACTGTGACTTTTAGTCCTTATTGAAGCTGCTAAAATCCGGCCTTAACAACTGCTACTGCAGGATTACTGACAACGGCCTGTCCTTTTTTGCTACATATCTACTGGGCCGTTACCGAGTGGACACAGCACAATTGGGACTAGTGCAAGGCTTTGCAGTACTCCACTGGGCAGTCCTTGATCTTCGGTCCATTTTCAACTATTATGCCTGCAGCATCTTAATGGCACTGCAAGGCGCAATCATTACTGCAATTGTGATCTGCATCCTAGCCTTAATCCTGGATTTACAAGACGGAGGACGCAGGGACTGACTGCCCAGAGTAGCAGTCTTAATCGGTTGGGCCGTCATTTGGCTCCTACTCTCTTGCCTCAGCTGGGGCAACTTCAGAGATGTGGGTCAAAATAAAATCAGATTTTGGCTTATGACTTATCGTGCCATTCTCCCTCACAAATTCTCACATGCTAAACCTCCACAAGCTCTTGGACCATACTTCTCTCCATGGCTCAGTCGGATAAGGCTGAGGAGGGAAACTGTGGTGTAAATTACCACATTATATCAATATCAGCATCATCGCTTGCTCACAACAACTACATATCATTATAATAACCTAATGTACTTATAATCCTACAGTTAGAACAAATATGTTCCAGATGTGGCTTTACCAACCAACCACATGAAACACGACGCCTATGGAATCTTGACAACAGCCTCTGGTGTGTTACCTGTTATCGTGCCATCCTTTGGATCCATCCAGCCGATGGCTTGTTTTGGCCATTTGCTGATGATTCACAGTTGCTGTTTCCAACCTTTGATCACTGCCTGTTCAACGACCTGGATGCTGAAGGAACCTTAGTCTATAACTCTGCCTGAGTTCGCCTAGACTAGACCGCAATTTTATACAGATGGTGTATACTTTCCTGTAGTCAGAAATTGTGGGCTTATCCTAATGGTGATCCGGTGTCAGTGTCGTTCTGTGGAACTGGTCGAGTATGTGAGATTGGACCTGCGTCTGATTGCCTTAAATCAGGCACCCCTGGGTTCCCAACCTGCTATTAATGGTCGCATACCCCATGATGATCTTCTCGACGAACTTTTGCCATTTGCTCCATCTGGAGCAGCAACACCTACCCAGGATGAAGCACCCGATGTCGACTACACTCCTTCTTCTCCTACCTACGACATGGGGGAAGCAGAGCAAGTCCTTGCCTCTCTAGGTGACGAGATTTGGGCACATATTTCATCTGGGGTGTCTACTACCACCACTGCTGAACTACAACCGTCAGTACTGGAGATGATCAGCCCTGCAGCCACTCCACCGACTCCAGCGACATCACAACTTAAAGATGACAACGATGGTGTTTCTTTGGGTACCGTCACATCGGCTGCCTTAACCAGAATCGAGAGGGCGCTTACTGGGGTTTTGCCAACGACAGTCGAGTACTCCAGATCAATGGCCATGACCCTTGAGACTCCCACATCGCCCGCATCACCATTAACGCCGAGCACTATGGTGGTTGTTGACCAATAAGAAGCTGCACCCTGGCCTGCTCCAACTTCGGACCAAACACCTCCTGATGATGACCCAGATGACATCCTGGAAGTACTCATTGATGATGACTTTTAATCCTGCCTCCTTTTGAGTTTTGGAGTGAGTATACCTATGAGTATGCTGACCTCTAGGAGGGGTGGTATGGTTTATCATGTAGATAAGGGTGTCAAGAAGAGTTGAGCTCAGTATCCAGAGGTCATAAACCGAGTGTATCATAGCAGGCAAAAAGTAATCACACTTGTTCCGTATTTAGCGCAAGAAAGGGGAACATGTGTCGAAATGTGTTATGAAAAAACATGTTAAGGCATATCTCTAATCCAAGGAGTTTACAGGAGATCTGGGGAAGTACTGTGATTTATATGAACTAATGAAACATAAATGTGTGTGTGATTTCCTTGAAATAAAATAATTTATATTTTTTAAATATATATCTGCATGTAACGCAATATAGGGAATGTGTCTGAATAAAACTGAAATCAACAAGTGAAGAAATGTTGTGATTAACATTATGATTCTCGAATGTGTGTAATAAATGAAAAGAAGTGCTGTGGTATAATGTCAGTTATAGGAACAACTGAAAAATGAGAAGTGTATAAAACTGTCAAAAAGATAGGGACAGTTACAGGAAAGATATCCAGGTCATGACGCACTCCGGCCAGTGTGCACAGGTGTCCAATAACAAAAGGAACATCATGTAGACCTAAAAAAGAGTGAATGATTTTTCATATCTTACCCAATAAGGAGAGAGTGTTTTTACATATTTCACAGTATAAATACAAGGTGCAGGAACTAAAAGGTTTAGTTCGTGCTTCATCTCTCCCCGGACGAACAGGACTCCAGGACCCTACTATGCCCCAGAGAAGAGGATTGTGGACTTATAAGAACTTACGAGAAGAGCAGAGGACTCTTTTACTAACTTAGAAAAACATCAAGAAACTCCAACAGCAGAAGAACGGTTCCGTGAGGCAGGCACTAGAAGGGTTACGTATGTTGTTTGCACCAATGCATGAACATTTAGGTTCATGCATTGTGAGAAAACCATCATTCGAGTAGTTGGCCCAACACTACATATCTCTGGTAATTATGTCACCATGGCACCGGGTGCACATGATCTCTATGCCAGCCTGAACCTTGGTTTTTCAGCTATTGCGGTAACCCAGATCTATGAGGGGGTGACTGTCTTGGAGATGGAGTGATCTTTTAACAAAGATCCAAAGGGGTTTTGAATGTACTCTGTATACTCTCTTGCTTGTTCTTTCTCACTTTGTAATAAAAACACAGTTTGAACACGGAACTCCGCCGCAAGAATATTGACTGACATATATATATATATATATTTACGTATATATATAAAGGTGCCCAGAGGCCCAGAGTCAATGTCTCTGTCATTGGTGTGGAACCTCAGGGTTCACCTCCTGGGCAAGTTCGAATCCCGGTTAGGGTGGTTGGTACCTTCCAGTGGACTCACCACCCGCAGGAAGGTTTAGGGGGGTTGGTACGGTGCAATGTGATTTGGGTGGCGACTGCTGCCCCCGCAACCCGGTAACGGATAAGCGGATGAAAATGGATGGATGGGTGGATGGATGGATATATATATAAAGCCAGCTTAAGCAAACTAAATAAATTAAATTTGTAAATTGAGAATTTCTGCCTGTGGTAAACTGACTCAGGTCAGTGATGAGCTCATCAGTGACTTCCACTGTGACGTCACCTTTAAGATAAGGAGAGAATATTCTCCCATTAAAACACAAGAATATAAAGAGTTTGACAACGTCTTTAAATACTGTAACCACATGTTAATGAGGTAAAACATACTCCCTGCTTTTGTGTGATCATGTGTTTAAATTTTTGTAGCGAATTGGGAGGCAGGAGTAATGTTTTTTAATTTATTTGTTACTGGATGTTCATTACTGTCACTGTGTACAGGTTACATTAAACTATCAACACAGACACACCTGGAGAAGAGTGAAGAACTCACAACTGTTGGTTATGACTGGACTCCCTTCAATATAAACATTAACAGGCACTGGAGCTGACAATATAGGTTTATGGAAGGATGGACCAGGCGTAGACTTACTAGACAAAAAAAAATAACATGTTGGCAACATTCTACTGCAAACCGCCCCAGTAGAGTTTTGCAGTAGAGTGTAAAGCCGCTGGGATGAGAATTAGCACCTCTAAGTCCGAGGCCATGGTTCTCGACCGGAAAAAGGTGGTATGCACCCTTCGGGTTGGGGAGGAAGTCCTGCCTCAGGTGGAGGAGTTTAAATATCTGGGGGTCTTGTTTACGAGTGAGGGTAGGATGGAGCGTGAGATTGACAGGCGGATCGGTGCT
>NC_024327.1:14701017-14703260 GCF_000523025.1 Cynoglossus semilaevis | reverse complement strand
GGGGAAGACCTAGGACACGCTGGAGCGACTACGTCGCTCGGCTGGCCTGGGAACGCCTTGGGGTCCCCCCAGAAGAGCTGGAGGAAGTGTCGAGGGGGAGGGAAGTCTGGGTGTCCCTGCTCAGACTGTTGCCCCCGCGACCCGGCCCCGGATAAGCGGTTGATGATGGATGGATGGATGTTGGCAACATAAAAAGACACATTTATAAATATAATATAACACAATGTCTTCTGACACTACTCACATTACACCTTCCTGGTAAAAGAGGCCTAGGTGAGGGTTGTTCTCCGGCAGTGAATTAACACATAAAAATGGAAACCAGTCTGGGGAGTTCCTAACAGGAAAAAAACAACTTTTACATATTTTTATGGCTTGATTAAAACAATAAAAATAATACAAATACCTTATCACAGCAGCAGCGCACATCATATACTCTGAATGTGAGATCACACGGATATGTGGTTCTGTGGTTGGTACACTTGGTTTGGAATAGTTGTTTTATTATCTGTCATAAACAGGGTTTACAGTTAATGAGAATATATGTTTTAAATTCAGTATAATTGACTACTGCGGTAACAAGCAGTGGCGATGACTGATTCATAAATATGTTGTGACCAGGAGTGATGTTAAGAGGTGTGAGGAGTGCTGTCTAGAGGAGTCAACACAGCTGCTAAAACAGATACCCCAGACAGTTAGTTTCTTTGAAGAGGAGTAATCTCCAGCTACTGGTCAGACTCCTCATCTCCATGCAGCTGCAAACGGTCAGCATCTCCACAGTGTGTCTTAAAGTAGACAAAGTCAGCCTCCTACAGTGTTTCTACTCAAAAATGACAACATGAAGCTGTCACTGAAGCTCCAGGTCTGCTTTGTAGATGCTGCAGTATTTGGCAAAGGTGGACCAAGAGTTGGTTTATAGAGGAACCCGTCAGTGTTTACATTCAATAATCCAAACTCAGCAGGTACAAGACCTTCACATTTTCTCAAGTTTATTTTGTAACATTGCTATTATGAACTTGTTTAATTTCTGTGTTTCAGATATTATCATTTGAGGATCTACAGAGAGGTTAGTGTTGGCTTGAGACTGAAATGAATAATATGATAAGACATGCTGAAAAAAAAAGATGATAAAATAAGTAACCAGTACCTACTTTTAATCAACATTTGTATTATTCCGCTTGTATGTTCTTGGAGGACAGTGTGATGGGTCGTGAGCAGGAATCCCATAGAGATGGACCCATGTGTTATATTGCTGTGAAGGTAACTCAGGAGAAGGTTGAATCAACTGTTGCATTCATGTCAGACTGAATAACTCACCAATCTTACTGACTCCAGATCTGTTTCCTTTGCAGTCGTGCTTATAAATGTTCCAACTGTTGTCCACTGAGTTGGTTCCTCTGATATGGGACAAAAAGCATCTAAGTCCAGCGGTGCAGAAGATCCTGCAGACCCTGATGGACATCATACTTGGACAGGTATATTTACCAACAATCTCAAACATTCATATACTTTTGGGGGGGTAAAGGCATAGTTTAGGCCTACTATATTTTCCGGGTTTGGGACTTATTTGCAGGTGTGACTTATATATTAAAAATATGTAAGTATCTACTACTCCTGTACCACTGAAAATGTACATGTTCATTATTTTCAAATTGACAGCTGCTACTGGTGCACTGGTGCAACTTATAGACCGGAGCGATATACAGTGGTATGAAAAAGTTTGGCCACCCCTGATCATTTTCAAGATTTCCTTTATGTATCCTTGGTTGTTCGGAACAGCAATTTCAATTAAATATATCATATAGCAAACAAACACAGTGATATTTAAGAAGTGAAATGAAGTTTATAGGATTTACAGAAAGTGTGCAAAAATTACTTAAACAAAAGTAGGCAGGTGCATAAATTTGGGCACCCCAACAGAAAAAATTACATCAATATCTAGTAGATCTTCCTTTTGCAGAACTAACAGCCTCTAAATGCTTCGTATAGCTTCCAATGAGGGTCTGGATTCTGGTTGAAGGTATTTTTGACCATTCTTCTTTACAAAACATCTCCAGTTCAGTCAGGTTTGATGGTTTCCGAGCATGGACAGCCCGCTTTAAAACAGACCACAGATTTTCACTGATATTCAGGTCTGGGGACTGAGATGGCCATTCCAGAACGTTGTACTTGTTCCTCTGCATGGATGCTTTGGTAGAATTTGAGCGGTGTTTAGGGTCGTTGTCTTGTTGAAGTATCCAGCCCCG
>NC_024327.1:14689971-14696709 GCF_000523025.1 Cynoglossus semilaevis | reverse complement strand
AGGGAAGTCTGGGTGTCCCTGCTCAGACTGTTGCCCCCGCGACCCGGCCCCGGATAAGCGGTTGAAGATGGATGGATGGATGGATGGATGGTATTCAAATCAATAAAACAACAAGGGTGCCCAAATTTATGCACCTGCCTACTTTTGTTTAAGTAATTATGTCATGATTGGCCATCAACATGGCAAGAAGCAGGCAGGACCCAAATGCAGGACTGGTGCAGGTAGTTTATTTCAAGATTCAAAGCACAGCAACAGACTTGCTCAGGAATCGACTAGGAACAGCTACAACAAAAAGCTCGATTAACAGGTTCAGAGAGGAGAGACACCACAGCTTCTGCATGGAGTCTGCTACAGGTTGCTGAACTGGGTAAGTAAAGATCAGCTACGTATGTTTTGAAGTTTGTCCCCAAATGGAACCCATGCTGTTTTAAAGTAAATGCATATAGTTTCTGTTCATGAAGATTTTCTCACTTTTGTTAGTCTTTAGAAAATCTTTCGACTATTGATATCAGATGAGTTTTGTGTGCTGTTTCTCAGAGCTCTGGTTGCTGACTGTTGGTGGTCTGCAGATACGGCGCTCTCTTGTATCATGAGGAGACACAGTGAGAAGGCTGGCTGTGAGCAGGGGTCTTCTGACTTGTTGTTGGCCTACTTGTCATGATTTAAACTGGTAATGACCCAAAATGGAGGCTCAGACGACGTTAAGTGAGAAATAAGGATTTATTTTGCTGTGGGGACAAAGGGGAAGAAGAGGGTCCAATAATGAGATAGAGGAGTTACAGAGTGTAGGCTGTCCGGATATGGCTGGTGGAGAGCAGGCAAGCAGGTAGCAAGAGGTGGACCTGAGCACAAGAAGAGCAGTCATTAAAGATCATTTCATTAATCAACAGGAATCACAAAGAACAATAGTTAAAGTAAATCGGGACATTAGCTACCACAGTAGCTGAACAAACAATCTGACGATAAGTGGGAGAAAGGCCAGGGTTTTTATGCCGAGTGATGGGTTGATTGAAGGCAGGTGCTGAGGAACGGCAGGTGTGCTTCGGTGATTATCCAGGCAGAGTGTACCACACAGACAAAGTGCACAATACAAGAATGGGGAAAACAAAGGGAAACACAGGGAACGACAGTCACGACTGTCATCGTGACCCTACTGGTCTACGGTCTACTCAGTTCTAATGAGGATGCCACTGATGTAAACTGACGTATCATTAAAATTAACAACAAAACGTGATTTTACTTGGTCTCATCACTTTTCTTTTTTCAGGAGTGTTTACTGCTAAAAGGCCTGTGCCCTCTGGTCTGGGCTCTATGTGAAGAAAAGCTGGAGTGTCACTACCTGGCCTTTGAAGGTGTGTAACCCACAGAATGATCATTAATGTGTCTGATGAATGATACCTTCATATTCATATACAACACAGCTACAGTTTTAGCTTTATGGTTGAAAAGAGTTAAAGAATGCCTGGCTGACATACAGTATGGCAGAAGAGAGGAGTCAGTCTCCTTTTTGCAAACAACAGCCTCCAGCAGAAGCTCATTGACATTGTTTGGACCAATGCAGGAAGTTCAGTAAGTCCCATGACACAGTGTTACTATTATTAACAAAAAACCTACAGTTTTCTTTTTTCTGTTTTGGATTTACAGTATGGCTTTCTCTTTGTTATTGTTTGACTTCATTATCATTACCAGTCACAGTCTTCTTCTAGAAGACTAACATTATTTTTTAATATTCAAAGGTTGATGTGAAAGCGGAGAAAAATGTTACAAGGAAAAAGTAATTTGATTAAAAGACGATGAATATTTATGTAGCATGAGTAGAGTATGTATTAAATAATTGTGACTTTAACCAAACCAAAATGTCAACCTGGTAGCCTGCATGAAAAGGTTTGGGTTTTTTTTTAATTATAAAAGTAATGTAGAGATACATTTGATTATGTTAAGTTTGATGAATTCTTCCAACCCAGTGCATTTTACTTCATAAACAACATTTTCTGTTTAGATCACAAATTGTTTAATATACCTTAATAATAAGTCTTGTTGTTTGTTTTATTTTCCTGATTTTACAGAACTAATTTCAAAAATATGTCCTGCCATGGTCACTCCTGTTTCTGTCACCTATGCAGGTAGATGGTGTGTCAAAATCTGTGCGCAGTATTTTCTCCCTGCTGCTGGACATCTATAAGATGGACTGTGAGAATTTTTGTGACATGAAGACTCTGTAGTCTGCTTCAGCAAATAATCCATTTACCTTGGGAATCAAACGCCAAATATTATCACCTTTGTTCTTTACTGCCATACCTGGGTACTGACACGGTGAGGTTGAAGTTTCAGTGAAGTCACAAGTTATTTTGAGTCATTTTAATTTGATGTAATAGGTTCTGGATCATTATGTGGATTTACCCAGTCATCTCCTGGAGTGCTTGTCAACCAATCACCTCTCACCATGTGGATCAGAGCTTTACAAGAGTTTGATCCAGCAGCAGAGGAGAGAACCTGAAAACTCACAAAAATCCAATAAGCACACTGAACTGGACATAACCCATGTGTGGGCAAAACGTTGGAGGCCGGTCCTACACGAGGCCCTGACGTCTGATGTGACTCTTTTACAGAACAACAGTGCGACACACTTATTACCTTGTACTTCCCATCTGCCGTCACTCATCTTCTGGCTCCACCCGCTGAACCCTCCATCTGGCTCTGGGATCTGCAGACTACAAAGTTCGTCTGGCTGCTCTCAACCTCCTCTGCTGCAGCCCCAAGATCAAAGACAGTCCAACCACAGAGGAGATGATGTTCATGAGGGAGTTTATTCCTCAGAACCTCAACTGTGAGTCCTCACCTTTTTTCGCCAGCATTTTCAGACCAGTATTAAGAAGTTCCTGGTTCATAGCCGAGGCAGCTGCTTGGCACTGGTCAGAGGACAGAAGGGCGAAAACAAAGAGGAAAGCCCTTGTTCTGGGAGGACACATGATTTACTGGAGCAGGGAATAGGTGAGAAAATGTGGTTTAACAATTTAACAAAAAAGTGATTTACTGGACTTTCTTTTACTTGACTTTTATTTTAAACCAGGGGTCACCAACCTTTTTGAAACCTTCAAGGGCACTTAGTAACACGAAGATCTAACTGTTTGATACAGACTTCCTGAAAAGTGTAATAATAATAATTTTTGGGACATACAATAGCAGACACTCTTGTTACCATCGCCATTGCAAATGTAACTGATTAAAAAGCACAGCAACAGTTTTTGCCCCTCTTGTTGACTGGTTTTATTTTTAGAACATGCGCCACGGGCACCACGTTGATGACTCCTGGTTTAAACAGTGCACATATTTTGCTTGTAATTATTTTGGCAAAAAAATGGCAGAACATTTTTCTTATTTATTTATAACCTAATTATTCTCAGTGAGTTACTGTTTTAATTCCTGCCAAATGGAAATTAGTAGCAGATGGAGGATGTTAGAGAGGACCCAGTGATTACTAGCACTCCTTCTTCTGGTCTGGGACTTAACTGATTAGACTTGTGATGAGATGACTGCTGGTTCAAATCCCATCTCAATTTTTTAATGTGTTGGTCAAGCCCAAATCAACTCCCATGCTTAATGAAAAGGTTAATAAAAAAGGCTAAAACATCTACCTTTATGACATCCTTTTTATTTATTTTGCTTTTTTTTTTTAAACTCTGTCTTCTGCCTTATGGTCCTACTCTGCAGACTTTGTGGAGATGTTGAGTCATCTTCCACACAGCTATTTGGCCCCAGGACACAGTTATCAGAGGAAGAAGACTGTGTTGCTGTCTGCTGTCCTGGAGACCTGCACAGACATCTGGAGTCCAGACAAGAAGAAAGGACAACCTCCATGTCAGTTTGGAAAACTGCAGTTTTTCAACTCTAGTTAAAAAAAACGGTTCTGTAATGGGTTGTGTTTTATTTAATTTGAAGTTGTAATGTGTTTTATGGGTTTGTTGCAGCAAATATGGCGTCTCTCATTGGCTGTGCAAGTGATTTCTTTAACAGGGCAAAACAGCAGGTCCTCATCAGCTGTCTAGAAGATTCTACAAATGAGGTGAAGCAACTTTCACTATCCTTACTATGTGTTTGTATTAATCATCCATAATGAAATTGAAGAGAACTTAGATAAAAAAAATTCTTCTCTCTTCCAGATTTGAGAGCTCTCAGCTGGGATATTGTTAAGATTTTTCCCAAACAGTTTTCCAGATGATGTCGGTGAAGTGTTGCTCCGACAAACCAAACAGCTTCTGAGCAGTACTCGCGTGCATGAGGCTCAGATGGGAGCACTAATGATGAAGGTCCTCCTTCTGAAGTAAACCCCACCTCATTCATATCCTTGGTCAACATGACATCTGTCAGGGATTGAGCATTGAACATTTGCTCTGTTTGTAGGTCAGCAGACTAACCTGAAGGTTGCGGCCAGATCAGCGTTGATGGTGTCAACAGTGATGAAAAGACCGAAGCCTCCTGCAGGGTCAAACAGTTGGTGAAGGAGCTGGAGTAACATTATCACACAGCCAAGGCAGATATGATGCTGGCTGCCAAAACCAAACCAATACATGGTGAGATCTTTGACATTTGTAAAGAATTTATAAATAGGATAAATAAGGGCTGCTATTAAAGCAGTGGCTCCCAAACATTTTTTGCAGCATCTCCCTTTTGTAGATACAGTGATCCCTTGCTATAACGCGGTTTACTTTTCACGGTTTCGCTACTTCACGGATTTGCATCGTGCATTGTGTTCTGCATTCTGATTGGCTAAAAAGTCACTCCGCTTCTTCTCTACCTGTGCGCCAATAACGTTGCGGTTTAATATGTACACGTACGTAAAACAGCTTGCCAAATTGACATTACGTACGTGCAAATTCTCTTGCAATTTCGAGTTTATCAAACCCCATAATGTCGACAAAACGCTCTGGACCGGCAAAAGTACCTGCGGTCGGGACCAAAAGGCAGCGGAAGATGCTGTCTATCGGTAATAAAGTAAAACTATTGGACATGCTAAATGAAGGTAAAAGCTATGCGGCTGTAGGTCGGCATTATGGAATTAATGAAGCTGAGTCACTATTTATCCGACTGTTCAGGTAATTTGTATTTTTTTCATAATCATTTTTAATTTTCTCCCGTTCACGGTGGGCGGTGCTAATCTCCGCAATTTGAAGCCTTCTGTTCACGTTGATGATTAAAATTATTATTTGACAGTACATTACAGAAGTTATTTGTTGAAACGTTTCTAAAGTACTATTATTTTACTTTATTTGTGAAACAAATGGTTGAGACTGTAAAATGGTTTGTTCGTTCTTTCTCTTCTTTTTCTGAGTATTTAATTGTAAAAAAAATAAAGATTTCTACTTCACGGATTTTGCCTATCACGGGTTCTTTTTGGAACGTAACCCCCGCGAAAAACAAGGGTTTACTGTATAGCTATTTCTCAACACTCCTTACACATCAACTCATTTATGGCTATTGCTTAGAACTCCCCTGTACTTTATTTTCTTTCAATGCTAGAATTCCTACAAATCTTTCCTTTCTGATTTAACAGAGAAAGAAAATGTATTGATTAGTGCATTTATCTACTTCGGCAGTAATAAAGAAACTACTGAAATTTAAATCAATTTTCCTTCATTGTGCCTTGATCCTGGTGATGGTTAGCATTTGCAGGGGTTAATAAATGGAGGCTATTACAGTATGGTAATTTACTTAATTATATATGACAATAGTAACATAACCAAATCTGAGTTCAAGCACTGTATGTGTTCTACCACAGTACCCTGTGGGTGTTGTTCTGTCTCTGCTACCACAATAAAAGGATTAGCTGTACTCTCCCTGTGCACTTGAACTTAAGGCTGCTTCCTCCTCCTCTGACGTCACCATCAAAAAACAGTTTAATGGGTGTCTGTTTATAGTCTTATAGATATTCTTATCGTCTTGATGTTTACCTAAATGATATTGGCTTTTTTTTTGGTTGTAAATTCAGATCCATGTTCATGCCGAGTGAGTTAATAAGTTAATAATTGAAATTGTTGTCATTTGATATTTGTATCGATACATAGTATCATGAACTGTTTCATGAATATGTTGTCAGTGCTCCAGAGGTGTGTGATTGAGTCACCTGTTCATATCTATGACACTCTGAACCACAGTCTGGTCAAGGAGGTCCTGCTCTTTCTGGAGAACATTTCTCTGCTGCTGCTGGGTGTTCTGTACAGTGACCTCAGTGGTTCTGCCACTGACCAAGGTAACAAATCCACTTGGAGCATATGCATATAATACACTGTATCTTAATGGCAGCACTAATAACACAGTACACAGCCACAACACCCAGACAAAGACACTACATAACTCATCAGCAAGTGGGATGAAAGTTCAAAAATATTTACCAGCTTTCATACACTCGGTCCGTCTCTCTTCTTACAGACGCCCCGCCTTCTTTCTGTGATATGGGAAATGCCATCAGCTCTAGTGATGGGAAGACCAACTCTTTTTATTGTTTCGAATCTTTGACTCTCGAACAGTAAAATGAACGAGTCGTGAACGAATCTTGAGCTAATCATTTCATTCGTTTTACAGCAGGTGGCACTTTAGCCCTATTGTGGGCGTTGTAAAGAAGGCTGCGGTTCTCCGACACTAAATACTGAAGGCAACATGGTTTGCTTCCGCTGACAAAGTCTACAAAGTACACAAAATGCCATAAGCAATTAAAACCATGCGAAAAGCTAAGAAATAAAA
>NC_024327.1:14680912-14687301 GCF_000523025.1 Cynoglossus semilaevis | reverse complement strand
ACTTAGGATCAACTGTTCAGAGCAGCGGAGACTGTGGAAGAGAGGTGAAGAATAGAGTACAGGCAGGATGGAACAGCTGGAGAAAAGTGTCAGGAGTGATCTGTGACAGAAGAGTGTCAGCTAAGGTGAAGGGAAAGGTTTACAGGACGGTGGTGAGACCAGCCATGATGTATGGTTTAGAGACAGTAGCAATAGGCAGAAGACAGGAGGCGGAGCTGGAGGTGGCAGAGTTAAAGATGCTAAGATTCTCTTTAGGAGTGACAAGAATGGACAGGATCAGGAATGAGGTCATTAGAGGGACAACACAGACAGGAAGGTTTGGAGAAAAGGCTAGAGAAGCCAGATTGAGATGGTTTGGACATGTGCAGAGGAGGGACAGTGGATACATTGGTAGAAAAATGTTAGAGATGGAGCTACCAGGTAGGAGAAAAAGAGGAAGGCCAAAGAGGAGATATACGGATGCAGTGAGGGAGGACATGCATATAGTTGGAGTCAGAGTAGAGGATACAGAAAACAGGGAGAGATGGAAATCAATGATTCGCTGTGGCAACCCATGAAAAAGGGACAAAGCCGAAAGAAAAAGAAGATGTTCCATGTCAGCATCACCACTGTACCTGTGTCTTGGAGTCTGGCCGGAGCCAAGGAAGAGTGCCGTCACAGCGCAGTTCAGCCATCTTGGGGCACACGTGGCAGACACACCCTCAGTGAAGAAACCCACTCCCAGGGACACAGCAAGATACGACGGGAGGATACCACCGCCAGGTCACCAGCACCGCCACAACCGGCCTACAGCAATGCGGTGTACGGCTGAACAATCGTCCTGCACAGCGTGTATCTTGGAAGCTGCTGACGGCCGCAGAAGAAGGCCGGACTGGCGGAAATGAGGAAGGGAAACCATAGCAACAGTCAACAGAAAGAGCGAGGGAACAAGAAGACAAAAATGCTCGTACTGCTACACTATTCATAAATATTCAGTGTTCCAGGACGGACTATACTCGTCTAATTTACCTACAATGTTTCCAACAATCTTAATTTTAGTCCATCAAACATACAGTAGATTTTCTTATTTGTAATTACAAAAGTACAGAAATGCACAGGAAACTTCAGAATAAACATGTTTGCACAATCGTAACCTAACAGTTGCACCAACGCTGATTTTATTCTGCTGTCCTCATTTCCCATCCATCGTCACATCCTCAACTATAACAAAGAGTCAAAAACAAGGCATAGAGACATACACACACCTGAATTATTCCACATTTGAAAACGGAGTGGGATTATAAAGTTGACACGCCCCTTTTTAACTGCCACGTCCTGAGGTGAAACAATGACAACATGAATTTTAGTCAAATTAGACTCTATCTTCATGATCAGAATTCCAAAAAACTGGATTCCAAGAAAACCACTCCCAATGTGGAGCCTGGAGAATCAGCATGAGAATCAGCATGAGAGAAACAAAACAACCTCAAGGGACTTGAAAAGTCAAACAAAGACACATGAAAATGTGGTTCTCAAAATACAAACATGTTGGTGCCGAAAATTACGTTATTCAGTCACCACTGTTGTCATCTAACTGCCACAGATAGAATGACCTGAAAAGAACCACACCTGACAACGTTGTACTTTTTACTCGCTGCGAGGGGGAGCAGAGAGACCAACAGCTTTGCAGAGTTGGCTCACCTAAGTCCCAAAGTGTATGAGGACTGCAGCTCCTTTTACTGAGAAAGTTTCACAAGTACTGGGCAGTTGTTTTTTTCTTTAAGTTTTACTCCCAGGGCAAAGTTCATCCGATTCCCATACTTGATGAGAAACAGACCTCATCCTTTATGGACCTACATTGTAAAAAACCTTTTAGGAGTACCTACTCCTGTCAAGCAGACCATTATTTAACACACTTAGATAACAGATTATGGTTCACCACACTTTGGATTAACACACTTTGGTAACTAACTATAAATTCTATTTACAAAACACTTGGAACGTTTTATATATAGTCCAAATACCACATTAATGTTGTGATACTTCACGTGATATCAGCTTTACATCATATAACATAGAGTACCATAAAAGCCCTGAAGTCGCTGCTTCTCATGTCAGTCAGTGATAGAAAAGACCAATAGGTCAAATGTATTACACATTTCACAACTGTAAACCTAGAGGCTGATTTTGGTGTTGCTGATACACACTGAGAAGAAATGTGAGCATTACATAAGATTTCTGCAACTCACGTGTAAGAGCAATGGACTCTGGGTGAGACACTGCTGTCAGTCATTCATTACCTGTTCCAGAGCAGATGCTGCATCAGCTGACACTGAGCTTCCCACACCCATCACAACCCGCTGGTTCTTACAGGCCTGTGCACTCACTCACATTCATGCTCTGGCCTGAAATGCCATTTGCTGCTGCCTCGGGTGAAAGCCAAACGACATAAACTCCAGGCCCCATTTCCAGGGGGGCTTCAATCTGTTTATACATATGCACGGGTAAGGGTCATCTCAAGTGATCCCTGCATGTTACTGAGTGCTGGATTTCTAAATAAACAAATGACTGTAACAGCAGAGGGATGCACATTTGAGAACTAAGGAACAATATCTCTGTCGTCCCCTTTGCTTGAGCATATTTGTTTTTACAAAGATATGTTCTTTCAACAGCAAAGTGATAAAAAAAATACTGTGTCTGTCCATATTTCTTAACTGCAGTGTCTTCAGCCTTTATCCAGTCTGATGGGGTGATAGGTAGATACATGTACAATAACCAACAGCCATAAGAGTAGATAACAAAATTACTTTTTACTTGTGGTTACTTTATATAACTTTTCACAGAATAAAGACTTTTGGAATATTTCCTGCTGCCTGGAGTCTGATCCCTGTACCTGGGAACATACATAGATTAACAAACAAGAAAAAAAGTTCACATATGAAAAACTTACATTTTACACATACACAGCCTCATTAAACCCTGGACGAGACAGATGGCTATTCCTACAGAAGACAGCATCAGGACACCTGTTGGCTCAGCTGTACCACTGGTGTGAGGAGCAGCCGTCTCACCGCATTCTTCCTTTTTGACTAGTGCAGGACTGACGGCTGCGGGAGCTACCTCAACGATGGCAGTGTTTGCCCTTGTGTGGACTGGGACTGCGAGTCCAAAGTTGCCTAAGCACAAAAAAGTTGCTTACGCCCTTTTCTACGCTCACGTTCAGATGTATCAAAACTGAAATGCGCGTAGAAATGTGCGGCGCCTCTTGTACAAACCTTGCATACGCACAAAAAAGTTGGTTACGCCTTTTTCTACGCTCACGTTCAGACGTCTCAAAATTGAAATGATCGTAGAAATGTATGGTCCTCCCGACAGCTCAAGAGCTGCCGTACGCACGTTTCTACAGCTGTCAGCCTTTGGCGACACTTGGTGCTGATGCTGGGAAACTGCTAATAATGTGAAAAAAATATATATAAATAAATAAATAAAAATAACAAGTAGTCATCAGAGTGATGTGCACATCAGACACTTATGAACTATTAACTCACAAGCGTGTTTGCAGTTATACGGGTGGATGTGAAAGAATGCAAGAAGTGTTGAAGAAATATTATTAACAATTACAGCGGTAGTGTTATTAGAACATCTTGCAATAAGACGGGAGCGTGTATTTAGGGAACGCGAGGATGGTTACTGGCTGATGAGGCGGTTTCGTTTACCAAGGCCAGTGTTACTGGACCATTTCTTTTTTACCACACACACTTTTTCCCTTTCATATTTACACCTGCGGACAAGTCACCAAAACACACACCTCGACGCTTCTCCACCTCTCTGACTAGGATCTATAGTTCGGCTTCAGTATAATACTTTTTGTCCACTTCCTTATGATGAATTCACCTGCAGATCATGGGATTCACGGCCTCTTTAAAGATATTTGCATACGTAGGTAGGGGTGTGGTGTGGTAATTCCGCATGTGCGCTCAATGGCACACTGGGATTTACAAATGAAACGTATTCCTGCGCACGATAAAATTTACGCACATTTAGTACATCAGGCCCCTGGTCTTCATGTGGACAACGGTGCTGTCGTCTTCTGAGCTTAAGCCAGAGCTGTGAGAAGAACTGTCCTCCAGACCGGAAGAAGGATGCTGGATCTGAAGACACAAATAACAAAATGCATATTCAAGAACATTTAACAGCAAAATTAGTCAGAAACACCACGAATGAAAGAACCGAACACATTAAACACGACTATACATGAAGGAAAATATTTTAGTTTTGAACACGGAGGAAGAATCGTCGTCACCTGAAATGGCTCTGTAATGCCTACGATGGTGCTCATGTTGTCGCTGTAGTAACCTAGTAGAAAGTCTCCTGAGCTTTTGGGAAGCTCCTCCTCGGTAAAAGTCACCTTTAAAGCACTTTGACATTAATTTAACGTGAAATTACATTTCTATGGACGAGTTCAGCATAAATCCAGGTCACCTGGTGTTCCTGTCGATGGAAATCTGCGTCCTCCTGCTTGGCCCACACGCCAATAGTGATGTGTCGTTTGCAAGTGATTCATTCAAAATGAACGAATCTTTCATATGACTCGTGCCTCCCGAGTCATATGAAAGATTCGTGACTCGTGACTCCCAAGTCATATGAAAGATTTGTTCATATTGAACTAGGTGGACGGAGTGGTGTATTGGAGTAGTGAGATTCAAACCCTCGGGAGAAACACGTGTGTGGGAGAGATTGTTTGGAGTCACCGCATTTGCACTGGAGCACCTCTTCCCCGTCCACGGATTAAATCACTGAACTTTTGTAAATAAACTGTGTTGATTGACTTAAGATCGTGTCCAGCAATTGGGTCCCACTTAAGGGGATTGGGAAACCGTGACTGCTTAACTCAGACTTAAGGACCTTAAAACTGCTCCGGAGCAATTTCACTCCACGGCGTATGTGGCCATAGCAACCGAGTCACCGTCACGGTCTAGCTGGCTTTGTGCAACTGGTGTTCTGAAGTTTTCTCCTTCCTAGTTTTTTGCTCCGCAAGTCAACTGCGCATGCGCGCATCGGCCAATTTGTCGCTGCAGACAAGCCATAGTTTTCTGCTACAAGGTTAGTTTCTTGTATTTTTAATACTTTATATGACCAGTATGCAATGCAGTCAACTTATTTAAACTTTGCCACGTGCATGAGATCGTGTCTGAATGCAGTTTGAATAGCTAATACTGCGATTTATCGTCATTTTCATGTAGTCATAAAACTTGCCCATATAGCCTCCGATTTTTTCAGCTGCTTTTAAACAGTACCTTACTAAATTTGCGTCATTTTCTTGTTGTCATAAAACTTCCTCATGTAGCCTTCGAACGTATGTGTATGCAATTCGAATGTCTAATAGCGCTGTGATTTTCCAGCTGTTTTAAAACAGTTCCTTACTAAATTAGCGCAGGGTTTACAGTATTGTATAAGCTCGTTTACAATTCTCTGATATTGGCCTACAGACTTCGAAGGAAGTGTATGGGCCCCTGACATTTATCCATGAAATTAAGCATTTCTCCCATTGAGTTATTGATCGCTATGTTTTCTTAGGTATATAATCGGATTGTATTCTAAAAGTTTCTGTTTCCCATCACACCAAGTACTCCTCTTGTCACAACAAACCTTGGTTTTAACTCAACCTCGCAGCTCCTTTTCTCTACATCTGCATGTTTTCAGTTTTAGCTTTAAGCAGCATGTTATGTTCAAGCTGGTTATATGTTTTAGCACACCTTTATAATTCCTTAAACATGGATATATATATCAAGCTGGTTATATGTTTATCCACAATAGCAATGCACATAAGCATTTTTAACTTCTGTCTATGATGCTTCTTAGTCATCACAGGGGGGCTAACTTCTTCTGGACAGGACTCATGTTCACATTTTGACCAGGGAAGACAGATGGCTTGAGAGAAGCATAAAATAAGCCATTTTTGTCAACCTGGAAAAAACAAAACTCAACAGAGGAGGTGGGCTGAAACACACCCTATCACCCACAAGGTATGTGTTACTTTTGAATGGGAGTTACTTGACATGGTATATGGATGTACTTTTGCACTAACAAATATATTGATCATTTTATCAGCCATATTTTATCTCAGTGCCATTGTGGCAAGTTCCCTCTTCTTTAATGGGCAGTTTAAAAGTCTCCATAAAGTGATGTACTTATTAAGAAAGTAAGTCGTTTTTGTTTTGTTTTTTTTATGTAGGGTCGAAACTCATCTTTATTAACGTACATATTTCTATATTATCTGTTACAGATGAAGTTCCCAGCAGAGAGTGTTTGGCTGTGTCATGTGAATGTTACTGCACATTGGATTCTTGTGGTCTGTTTCCAAAATGTTGGATTTCTGATGACTCAGTACTTTGACAGATTTTCTCTTT
>NC_024327.1:14679611-14680663 GCF_000523025.1 Cynoglossus semilaevis | reverse complement strand
TCAAGAATAACTTCTAAAGTATCGTTAGTTGTTTATGCTTATATACCTGTATGGGGGGAGTGGTTTTCGACTTCCCGGGTGTGTGTTTAAATCTTGTAGGCCAATGGAAGAGAGAGGCTAGGCCTCTTGTGGCCAATCATATTATTGTTCTTGTTATCATGTGATGCCTGCAGTCGCCACTATGTGGCACTCTTGTTCCATGATTCAGCAGTGTTGGAAGAACCTTTTGTTGCTCAGTGGGGGGTTATCACAAGGGAAGTGGACCGAGCCATAAAGTCCAGTCAACCACAGGTGGTCATGTAGATCAAAAGGAATGGATGGCTTCGGGGTTCCCTGTGAGAAGGTAGATTGGGAGATCTCCCATTGTTCCCAGGGAGTAGAGGAGTTTTAGAAAGTTGGTGTGAAGAGAATTTGGGGAAATTCTCTTTGAATGTGTGGGGCTATGTGACTGTGTGTGCTCGGGAAAGCCTTTTGTTGTCTTAGCAGCTTCCTGCTGCAGACCCAACCAAATGTGAAAAACCACTGAAAATCTAACACTTACAACAGGAAGATTCTGAGGAACTAGCGGTAATATAAAGAATAATTTGCACAGAGAGAAAAAAAAATGTATGCTGTTATAACATTTTTACATTCCCTCTGGTTTAAGATGTAAATGTAAAGAACATAAATAAAGTCCTACCCTAAACCCTGAGAGAATAGATATATTAACAGGGATTTAGCCTTAAATAATGTGCTACCACTCTAAATACAATGTAAAGTATGTATTTATAGCGATTTCATGTCTATAGTAATGTGCTACCACTCTAAATAGAGTCAGAAGCACGTATTTATAGTGATTTAACGCCTATAGCAATGTGCTACCACTCTGAATAGAGTCAGAAGCACGTATTTATAGCGATTTCATGTCTATAGTAATGTGCTACCACTCTAAATAGAGTCAGAAGCACGTATTTATAGCGATTTCATGTCTATAGTAATGTGCTACCACTCTAAATAGAGTCAGAAGCACGTATTTATAGCGATTTCACGCCTATAGTTAAGTGCTTCCGCTT
>NC_024327.1:14678811-14679424 GCF_000523025.1 Cynoglossus semilaevis | reverse complement strand
GTATTTATAGCGATTTCACGCCTATAGTTATGTGCTTCCACTTTGAATAGAGTCAGAAAAACGTATTTATAGCGATTTCATGTCTATAGTAATGTGCTACCACTCTAAATAGAGTCAGAAGCACGTATTTATAGCGATTTCACGCCTATAGTAATGTGCTACCACTCTGAACACAAATGTCAGATATGTCTATACATTTGCGCTACGGGTAGGAAAAAACTTCAGATAGGAAAAAACTTCAGCTATAGCTATAGATTTCTGCTACCGGTTTAATGTGCGCATGCGCAGTTGACTCGTGGAGCTAAAAACTACAGGTAGGAGAAAACCTCAGAACACCGGAAAGTCAGAGTTCCCTCTAAAACGGTGTTAACTAACTCTAAATCCGCTTCAAGAAACGGACCCCTGGTCTTTAACAGCATTAACAGATTGTACACCCTCCATTACAATCACACAGTGACATTGATCCCTATATGTGTTATGTACAAGCTGAGGTTTTTGCTCACTCCTGTAAGGTCTGCGTTACGATGTATTTGTCCATCCATCCATCCATCTTCCATCCATCCATCCATCCATCCATCATCAGCCGCTTATCCGGGGCCGGGTCGCAAGGGCA
>NC_024327.1:14666185-14675969 GCF_000523025.1 Cynoglossus semilaevis | reverse complement strand
GTCCAGCCTCTCTCAAGGAGTTGGGTCCCAGAGCCCAGACTGTGCGTGGAGGTGAGCCCGACTATATCTAGTCGGTATCGCTCAACCTCCCGCATATAGCACTGTTATATCATGAAGATTTTGTTATTTTACAAATTTCTGGTGGGGTTTCCTCTTCTTCGGTACTGCTAGATGAAACTCCACAGGCACCCATCTTGCTTTTCTGTTTACCAAAAGCTGCTACCCTATTGGTGTAGTCTGGTCACGTGTCGACAGTGCTACCTCTCGTGCACCAAAATCTTATTGCGCCCTGAAGACTAAATCATCTAGACATTCCTCTTTAGTATCCTTCTAATCCATGTACATCATGTTGACTTGTTTTTACATGTCAGTTTGTGTCAGTTTTTACTGTAGAAATAAAAGAGCTACGTCTGTAACAATCTTTGACTGCTGCCACCTCAGCCATAACCTGGTGATGAAGCACATTCCTGGGGCCTTCCTTGACCTTGTCCTCCTGAACCACTATTTTGAAGAGCTGGATGTAAGTCAATTAGTTATGAAATGATTTAAGTAAGTTTTTTTTATATATTACACCACATCTGTTTTTTAGTTTTTGTATCACAAGTATGAGAAGATGGATAGATGTTTTTGGGTTGGTTTAAATACTACACATCAGCACTTGGAGGTCTAAGTGTAAGGGTTTTCCAATCCTGGTAAGTTGAACCCAATCGCAGGACAAGATCTTCATTCAATTAACAAGGTTTATTTTCACCAGGTTCAGTGATTTAATTTGTGACAACATGGACGGGGAAGAGGTGCTCCGGTGCAAACAAGGTGACTCCAAACAATTTCTCCCACACGTGTTTCTCCCCAGGGCTGGAATCCCACTCCTGCGCCAAGCAACAAAGAAAAGGAGATCATCCACAAGTTAATTGCTTCAGTAAGAAAAGAGAGCCTCGACTCATCAACCAATTATATGTACAGTTCTCTGGCGCTGATTCTCTGGCAGGACGGACCTTAAATACTCCCTCCGTCCTGATTGGGAGTACCGGCAGGTGCACCCCTCCACCATCCAGCCAAATCACCGTACGAGTGATCCGTAGGCGTACGCCCACACCCGGAAGCCAACCACCACACTGAGAGTGTCTGTAGACACAGGAGCCTGTGGTGATGGCACATCAATGAATCTGGATACACCTATATAATCATCACACCCCACCTCCAGAGTTGATAAGACCTCAGTGTTTGTCATTAGAGAGAGGGCTGTCACTTTAGTGCAACAGTAAAATATCACACATTTGATTCATGGCTATTGCTCCCACTGCTGCCAGGTGTAAATATGACAAAAGGAAGTGGTGAGAGGGGGGGGGGGGGGACATAAACAAAGAGAGAGAGAGATAGAACAGCTGATGCTCCAGCTTCATACTCCACAGAGAGTAAACGTCTGAACCCAAAGTAAATGAGTCTAAACTGAGGTCACAGACCAAACACACTGATTCTCTGACATTCACCATGTTTATCACCATTACTGACACTCACTGATGTATGGTGTATGATGAATAAATGCCTGTATTAACTGCAGCGTCGACACAGCTCTGAGACACTGTTTTCCTTATCACAGACTGTACATGATACTGTTGATACATGATACATGCTGTTTAAAACCTCACAGAAATAAAAGAAAACATCACAAACCATTATCTTACAGCCCAACTTTGGGTTTTGGTACAATGTGTTGCTCCTGTCTGTATGAGCTCTCTCATCTCTCTGGAGGTTTCCTGTGTTTGATCACTTCCTGCCTACTTTTAGTTTTATGAAGCCTCAGGTTACAAATCCTAGGATTGGCCTGGGGCTGATGTCGATCCCTCTACAGTGGGTTTGACTGATGTGCACCAGAGGATTTAAGAGAAATATTAGTAAAAGATGAAAATAAAGTGTAGAAAAAGTATTACAGGGTACTACACTATATTACCAAAAGTATTCGCTCACCCATTCAAATGATCAGAATCAGGTGTCCTAATCCCTTGGCCTGGCCACAGGTGTATAAAGTGCAAAGAGGTCACTGACTTTCTGCACAGTCAATTGCTACAGAGCTACAAACTTCATGTGACCTTCAGATTAGCCCAAGTACAGTACGCAGAGAGCTTCATGGAATGGGTTTCCATGGCCGAGCAGCTGCAGCCAAGCCACGCATCACCAAGTGCAATGCAAAGCATCAGTTGCAATGGTGTAAAGCACACTGCCACTGGCCTCTAGAGTAGTGGAGACGCGTTCTCTGGAGTGATGAATCACGCTTTTCCATCTGGCAATCTGATGGACGAGTCTGGGTTTGGAGGTTGCCAGGAGAACGGTACATTTCAGACTGCATTGTGCTGACTGTGAAATTTGGTGGAGGAGGAATTATGGTGTGGGGTTGTTTTTCAGGAGCTGGGCTTGGCCCCTTAGTTCCATTGAAAGGAACTTTGAATGCTTCAGGATCCCAAAACATTTTGGAGAATTCCATGCTCCCAACCTTGTGGGAACAGTTTGGAGCGGGCCCCTTCCTCTTCCAACATGACTGTGCACCAGTGCACAAAGCAAGGTCCATAAAGACATGGATGACAGAGTCTGGTGTGGATGAACTTGACTGGCCTGCACAGAGTCCTGACCTGAACCCGATAGAACACCTTTGGGATGCATTAGAGCGGAGACTGAGAGCCAGGCCTTCTTGACCAACATCAGTGTGTGACCTCACCAATGCGCTTTTGGAAGAATGGTCAAAAATTCCTATAAACACTCTCCTCAACCTTGTGGACAGTCTTCCCAGAAGAGTTGAAGCTGTAATAGCTGCAAAAGGTGGACCGACATCATATTGAACTCTGGGTTAGGAATGGGATGGCACTTCAGTTCATAGTATGAGTCAAGGCAGGTGAGCGAATACTTTTGGTAATATAGTGTAGCTGGACATGTAGAAAATGAAAGTTCAGGGCAATAACTGGACAAAACCTCAATTTCTCAAACTGCTTTGTTATTTCACATTTGAAAGACACGTGAAATCATGTTTGAGCTCTTATATACACCACTAGGTGGACGCTTCGATTTTTTTAAGTTGGAAGCAGTGAAAAAAAAAAGAAAAATTCTAAGTCTGCTAGATAAATCAAATTGTAGACATCTTCAATTTTACATGTAAGTTATAAAAAATCTTTGTTGAGAAACTGCTCATGACTTTGTGCTGTGAACCATACAGTTAGTGTCAGTAATAAATGTGAACTTGTCTGAAAAGTGACACTTTTGTCTCACAAAACATCACTGCAAATGAATTGACATAACATTTTGTACAAGTATAACGTACAAACTAAACAAAATGAAAAATTATATAATATTTTTTAAAAACTAAATCAATTCAAGCATTAACAAACAGCCCTGTGTGAACATGATGTGGCAGTGAGTCTGGATGGAGTACAATTGATTTTGATGCACAGTTGAACAGTAAGAAGGAAAACCAATGTCTTGATATCTTTCTGAAACTTAATCCTCATCTTTAAAATAACGATGAGTTTGAAAAAAAAAAAACAATTTGTGTGATCGTGTAGAAAATCCTAAGTGTGATCTCAGTAGCAAGGTAATGTTCAAAATGTGCAATTACTCTCTTCTAATTCTTGAAAATCATAAAAAAACAACATCAGCTCCATTTAAATCATTAGAAGAAAAACAGATGCTTCAAATATTTTTTTGTTTTTTTAAAGTCCAAAACCAGAATTGATGAGACTACAAAAGCGACGATGAAAGAGAAGAGGAAGAAGAGGACATAAGTGTGGCTAAAGATGAGGAGGAAGGACTAACACTTGGTCGCTTAGCAACCATGGTGAGAATGGCCACTGAACTTCAGCGAGTAGCTCAAGAATGGGACCCTTTGATGAGCCGTTCATTACAGTTCTCCAACATAATCGATGGTGGCATGTCGGTGTATAAGGATCTTTTTGCAAAGAAGAAAAAAGAGCGACAACAACTGCCTATCACTATGTTCTTCTCCCGAACAAACACACCTGCATCGCGGCCTTCAAAAGAAGAAAACACTGCAGAGCGGAGTCAGGATGCAGCGGCTCAGTCTGAAGAGCAGTGAAATAAAGCTGAGTCACTATTTGTCCGACTGTACAGGTAATTTGTATTTTTTTCATAATCATTTTTAATTTTCTCCCGTTCACGGTGGGCGGTGCTAATCTCCGCAATTTGAAGCCTTCTGTTCACGTTGATGATTAAAATTATTATTTGACAGTACATTACAGAAGTTATTTGTTGAAACGTTTCTAAAGTACTTTTATTTTACTTTATTTGTGAAACAAATGGTTGAGACTGTAAAATGGTTTGTTCGTTCTTTCTCTTCTTTTTCTGAGTATTTAATTGTAAAAAAAATAAAGATTTCTACTTCACGGATTTTGCCTATCACGGGTTCTTTTTGGAACGTAACCCCCGCGAAAAACAAGGGTTTACTGTACCTATATGTACAGTACAACATATAATGCTTCGCACTGCGTGTTTTGTTTAAGCAGAATGAACCAACAGCATTGCAGGTTAATTTAGGAAAAAATACTGTGACAATAAGTGTCACAGAGAAACATGGTGGTACATATAATTTAAGAAGTGTTAAAAATCCATATATTACATATTATATATACTTTAAATATATAATATATTAAATAGTATTTATCTTGCTGTGTTTAAGTACACTGGTGTTAAAATTAAATATTATCTTATGAAGAGTTTCAATATTGGCTAAAGCCATAGAGTTTCTGGTGAAATATTAAACCTGTGTGATCTAAGAAGGTGGATTTTTTGAAAACATTTGTCCAGATGAGAAGTGTTGGTGCAGAAAATTACGTTATTCAGTCACCACTATTGTCATCTAACTGCCACAGATAGAATGACCTGAAAAGAACCACACCTGACAACATTGTACTTTTTACTCGCTGCAAGGGTGAGCAGAGAGACCAACAGCTTCGCAGAGCTGGCTCACCTAAGTCCCAAAGTGTATGAGGACTGCAGCTCCTTTTACATAGAAAGTTACACAAGTACTGAGCAGTTGTTTTTTTCTTTACGTTTTACTCTTAGGGCAAAGTTCACACGATTCCCATACTTGATGAGAAACAGACCTCATCCTTTGTGGACCACATCGTAAAACATTTCTAGGAGTACCTACTCCTGTCAAGCAGACCATGATTTAACACACTTTAATTTAACACACTTGTAAAACACACACTGGTAACTAACTATAAATTCTATTTACATGAAGTCATCACATCACGAACAACTTGGATAAACTAACACACAAACCCTTGACTCATACTATGAACTGAAGTGCCATCCCATTCCTAACCCAGAGTTCAATATGATGTCGGTCCACCTTTTGCAGCTATTACAGCTTCAACTCTTCTGGGAAGACTGTCCACAAGGTTGAGGAGAGTGTTTATAGGAATTTTTGACCATTCTTCCAAAAGCGCATTGGTGAGGTCACACACTGATGTTGGTCGAGAAGGCCTGGCTCTCAGTCTCCGCTCTAATTCATCCCAAAGGTGTTCTATCGGGTTCAGGTCAGGACTCTGTGCAGGCCAGTCAAGTTCATCCACACCAGACTCTGTCATCCATGTCTTTATGGACCTTGCTTTGTGCACTGGTGCACAGTCATGTTGGAAGAGGAAGGGGCCCGCTCCAAACTGTTCCCACAAGGTTGGGAGCATGGAATTGTCCAAAATGTTTTGGTATCCTGAAGCATTCAAAGTTCCTTTCACTGGAACTAAGGGGCCAAGCCCAGCTCCTGAAAAACAACCCCACACCATAATTCCTCCTCCACCAAATTTCACAGTCGGCACAATGCAGTCTGAAATGTACCGTTCTCCTGGCAACCTCCAAACCCAGACTCGTCCATCAGATTGCCAGATGGAAAAGCGTGATTCATCACTCCAGAGAACGCGTCTCCACTGCTCTAGAGGCCAGTGGCGGCGTGCTTTACACCATTGCAACCGATGCTTTGCATTGCACTTGGTGATGCGTGGCTTGGCTGCAGCTGCTCGGCCATGGAAACCCATTCCATGAAGCTCTCTGCTTACTGTACTTGGGCTAATCTGAAGGTCACATGAAGTTTGTAGCTCTGTAGCAATTGACTGTGCAGAAAGTCGGTGACCTCTTTGCACCTTATACACCTGTGGCCAGGCCAAGGGATTAGGACACCTGATTCTGATCATTTGAATGGGTGAGCGAATACTTTTGGTAATATAGTGTATGTACACAAATACACAGAATCTTCTACATGTCCACTGAAGACGTGCACCTCCATTCACAGTTGTTGAGGCCCAGCAGTTCAGAGGTCAGAGGGTCGACCCATGGACGTCTCGTATCTGCGCAGGTGGTAGACCAGTGACTGTACCTAAGTGAAGACGCACTGGAGTCGGGCTTGTTTCCCATGATCATCATGTCCTCCACCTCCAGCAGAGGCATGCAGTTGACACAATTCCTGAGGAGTAAGAATAATAGATAGAGTGTGTGAGCAAGGGGTGAATGAACAGCTAACTACAGACGGATGTTCAATTTACGTGGCTTTTGTAATTGAGAATGGGGAGGAAGGGGATACACATACACAGGTTTTAGTTTTTTGTGAGCATTTTACATAGATATATGCATTACCTAGTACCTTATGACTAAATAATTCTGACCATGACTCCAATTTTACCTAATTGTAATCCTTGCTTTGAATTTAAATCAAAGCCCAAATATACTATACTAATATTGTTGGGGACCTGTGAAATGTCCCCACAAGCAGAAAAATCAGGAAAAAGAAGTGTGTGTAAAGGCAGATGGTGGAAAATACTGCTTAATGTGTGAATTTATTTAAATTTTTAGGAAACTATTTAGATTGTACCAAACAAAAGTAAAAAAGTGACCGTTTGCACAGGTTGCCCAAAATCCATAATGTGTTGCAGAGACTGACTCAATTAAGTAAGGCAACTAAAATCACTCAATCATGAAAAAATAAAATAAATGTCAACATCTAATCTGATTAGTATTGTAGAAAATAGTTTGGTGTATATTTTACAGCATCAGTATCGTTACAGTGTATTTAAAAGGTTTTACAGGACAAGAGCAGAAACACCTGTTGCATCAAAAACCAATAAAAAACAAAAGAAAACAAAAAAAAGCCTTACCACTCTGCTTTGTTTCAAAGCTCATCTGTTTAAAACGCTGTGACACAGCAGTTCCTTTTTAAGTGCTACAGATGGAACTGGCGACTACACGTGGCAGCATGCACACACGCCATGTTTGGTACTTATCTTGTTCTTAATAGCTTCAGATCAACAAGATGGATCAAATATCCAGAATCAATAAACACAGTGGGTACGGTATTCAGAGCCCCTTAAAATTTTCACTCTTTGTTATATTGCGGCCATTTGCTAAAATAATTTAAGTTAATTTCTTTTCCTCATTAACGTACACACAGCACCCCATATTGACAGAAAAACACTGAAATATCACATGGTCATAAGTATTCAGACCCTTTGCTGTGACACTCATATATTTAACTCAGGTGCTGTCCATTTCTTCTGATCATCCTTGAGATGGTTCTACACCTTCATTGGAGTCCAGCTGTGTTTAATTATACTGATTGGACCTATTCAGGAAAGCCACACACCTGTCTATTTAAGAGATGCAGTCGGGAGATGGGAGAAAGTTGTAGAAAGTCAACCATCACTGCAGCTCTCCACTAGTCGGGGCTTTATAACAAAGTGGCCTGACGAAAGCCCCTTCTCAGTGCAAGATGAAAGCTTGCATGGAGTTTGCTAAAAAAAAAAGAAAACACCTGAAGGACTCCAAGATGGTGAAACATAAGATTCTCTGGTCTGATCAGACCAAGATGGAATTTTTTGGCCTTAATTCTAGGCATTATGTGTGAGAAAACCAGGCACTGCTCATCACCTGTCCAATACATTCCCAACAGTGAAGCATGGTGGTGGCAGCATCATGCTATGGGGGTGTTTTTCAGCTGCAGGGACAGGACAACTGGATGCAATCGGAGAAAAGATTAATGTGGCCAAGCACAGGGATATCCTGGACGAAAACCTTGTCCAGAGTGCTCAGGACCTCAGACTGGGCCGAAGATTCAACTTCCAACAAGACAGTGACCCTAAATCACACAGCTAAAATAACCAAGGAGTGGCTTGACAACAACTCTGTGACTGTTCTTGAATGGCCCAGCCAGAGTCCTGACTTAAATCCAATTGAGCATCTCTGGAGAGACCGGAAAATGGCTGTCCACCAACGTTCAGCATCCAACCTGACAGAACTGGAGAGGATCTGCAAGGAGGAATGGCAGAGGATCAAATCCAGGTGTGAAACACTTGTTGCATCATTCCCAAAAAGACTCATGGCTGTATTAGTTCAGAAGGGTGCTTCTACTAAATACTGAGCAAAGGGTCTGAATACTTATGACCATGTGATATTTAAGTTTTTCCCTTTTTAATAAATCTGCAAAAATGTCAACAATTCTGTGTTTTTCTGTCAATATGGGGTGCTGTGTGTACATTAATGAGGGAAAAATGAACTTAAATTATTTTAGCAAATGGCTGCAATATAACAAAGAGTGAAAGATTTAAGGGGGTCTGAATACTTTCCGTACCCTCTGTATGGTCTTAAATTATGCCATTGATGTGATATTAATCCTGCTAACTACTAATATCACACACTCACACACACTCCCTCCACCCCTCCTTTTCATCCACAGCCTGGTTCCTGGTAACAGTGGTCCTTCTCTTACCATGGGTTCAGTTATAGGCAGGGTGGTGTGACTCTAAGATGAGTTTTTGGTTTTAACCAGGCCCTTGGTCACCAGACCCCTGTAGAACTCCTGCAGATACGTGTACACACACTTCCAGTCCGGCTCCCGCATCTTCACAATGTCGTCCACATCTAACAGCTGGGGACAGTCCATTTCTCTCCTGTGGCCACACTCGGCAGAGGGGAAGGAGAGGGAGAAAGGAAGGAATGAAGGGAAGACCCAAACAGAGAGGAGAGGACAGGAAGGACGCAGGGATAAAAGAGAGACAGAAGGGACAGAACAGAGATAGTGGACAAACGCTTGGGAAAGAGGAAGGAGGAGGTAAACAAATGAAAACAGATAAAGCAGTGAGCAGCCAAAAGTGACAAGGTCACAGTGAGGAGACAGAGGCAGAGAGAAAAGACACAAAAAGAAACAAAACCATACATTCCAGGTTCAGAAATACATCCATGAGTTAACTCTGTAAAGCCCAAACCATTAAATAAACAAAAAAAATTCAGATATAATTTTCTATATATAAGTTTCAATTTGTATCATATTTGATACATCGGGTCACAATGCTCCCCTCCTTGAATCGCAACCTTAACGTGGTGGAGGGGTTTGAGTATCCGAATGAACCTAGGAGCTATGTTGTCGGGGGCTTAACGCCCCTGGTAGGGTCTCCCAAGGCAAACAGGTCCTAGGCGACGGATCAGACAAATAGCGGTTCAACCCCCCCTTTGTGATGAAGAAAAATACAGCAAAGAGGTTCACGTCGCCCGGATTGGCGTCACCGGGGCCCCACTCTGGAGCCAGGCCCGGGGTTGGGGCTCGCAGGCGAGCGCCTGGTGGCCGGGTCCTTGCTCACGGGACTCGGCCGGGCTCAGCCCGAACAAGCGACGTGAGTCCGCTTTCCAGTGGGCCCACCACCCGCAGGAAGGCCCACAAGGGGCCGGTGCCTTGTGATTTGGGTGGCGGTTGTGGGCGGAGACCACGACGGCCCAATCCCTGGACAACCACTCT
>NC_024327.1:14651677-14662884 GCF_000523025.1 Cynoglossus semilaevis | reverse complement strand
AAAAATAAAAATCATTAAATAAAATACATTAATTTTGTGTTTAATTTTAATTTTAAAAAAATTAAAAGTGTTTAAACGAAGTGCGTTCTGATTTTTCGTCACCAGGTGGCGAGTACCTTAAATGACCAAGGAAAGGTCAATTTAAATGCACGTCGGGCCCTCTGCTGGCAAAAGGGAGCAGTTACACCCATCAACGTTCTGATGGGAAGTTGTTTTATATATGCAGTTGCACGTTTGAGCCACCGGAGGGCTACAGTCACTGGATGATTAATTCAACCACACAATAATACTCTGGAAACACCACTGCAACTCAACTGGCCTCAAATGTGCCAATCCTGGTGGAGGTTGTGGTCACTTCCATGCCATAAGCACCTACAACACACACATTTCCAAGGTTCCAGGTCACTAGTAGGTCACTGTTGACCTACTAGGATACACATTGCACAGAGACAAGTTCATCTTACGTGATCCATGATCAGAGAAATGGTGGCAGAGTTCACCAGTCCCTCAGTTTTAAAAGTCTTGATGTGATCCAGAGTCAAAGAGCTGTTTTTTCCCATCACTAGTTCTAATAATTAGTGCTAAAGGTATTCAAATCAATAAAACAACAAGGGTGCCCAAATTTATGCACCTGCCTACTTTTGTTTAAGTAATTATTGCACACTTTCTGTAAATCCTATAAACTTCATTTCACTTCTTAAATATCACTGTGTTTGTTTGCTATATGATATATTTAATTGAAATTGCTGTTCTGAACAACCAATGATCCATAAAGGAAAATCTTGAAAATGATCAGGGGTGCCCAAACTTTTTCATACCACTGTATATAATAAAACAGTTAGTTAGTCAGTTAATTAAAGAGTTAGGCCTAGAAGGTACCTTACACTAAACAGGTTAGTCAAAAAGATAACTTATGTTTAATTAAATTATATTAATCTTAAATGTAGAATACCAAGAAGTTCACAAGAACTAAGAGCCCTAGAACATGGCAAAATTACTTTTAAAATAGCAAAAGTGGTTTCTGCAAAACAATTAATTTCCCAAACACACAGTGGTGCACAGTTTGGAGTGTGAATGTGTCTGTTTCTGGATAACAACAAACTGAGGTGTGAGGACAGCGCGGTTCAGGCTGTGGTTGGGTGACAGTTCAGTGTTGCGAGGAAAAATGATGACCATCAACATCAGCCAGGATAATGTTATCCTGCTGGGTGGGAGCGAGTGTATACACGGGTGAAAATGATGTGATACAAAGATGGATGAGAGAGAACCAAAGAGGGAGAGCTGATAGAAAAGGAATAAAAAAGAGGGATAACTGTAGGAGATGGAGCAGACAGCTCTTCTCCTTTATAACGTGGTGGCCATTTGGGGGATGTTATTGTCTCACAGGTCTCAGGATTAAAGCACGTAGGTTGTCAGAGGACAGATGGAGGTGGAGGTTTAGACATGGAGATGTCAGAGGAGAGAGGCTGTTTATTCATACTCCAGGAGGCTTCATAACACCATAACACCTAGAGAAACCTGGGGGGAAACAGTTAACCCGTGTGCATGTATGTGTTCAAAAGTTTTTTAAAAGTCTAGTTCATTTAACAAAATATGATTTGCTGGAGGTGTATGGGCAAACAGATCATCAGGTACTTTGGTGGTTTGGTACCCACTCCAGGGCAATGTCACATGATCTGTTTTGCTGTGATTATTAACTGGCTCAAATGTGTACGTCAGTAGGTGAAGCTAACAATTACTATTTCTGATACTTTTACTTGTTCTAGTGGAAATAGTTTTAACTACGAAATGCGCTTAGATTTATATAAAACAATCTTGTTAGCAATGCACTGCATTAATAGCACACCCTTCAGGAGAGGGATTAAGTAAAAAATGACCAATGTCTACCAACATTATACCACAAATGTATATAAACTTTGGCCCAGAGGATAAGTGGATGAAAATGGATGGATGGATGGATTTATATAAACTCTGGATTAAATGTATTAGATCTGTTCTTTTAAATAAACAGAAAAATATCCTGTGTAGCAAAACAGCAGTAAAAGTTAGTTATTGTTTGTTTTGGCACTTTGTGGACAGAATAGGCTTGTTTGCACCTGTTTATGCAGCATATGCAAATAAAGTAAACTGAAAGAAATTGGTGTTAGTTCACACTTTTTCTGCAGGTACTGCCCCTGTGTGTACTCACCCTTGCTCAAAGTTTTGCCGGCGGTTGCTGGGGCTCAGCGAGTCATAATCAAAAGCTTCAGGGAAGAAATGGTGAACCAGAGCGCAGAAAGCCATGCCATTACTCCAGCTGGAGGAGAAGTTCTGAATATCTACATACTGAAAGACAGGAAACAGAAAAATACAAACACTACTGTAAAACAGAGAAACCTTTTACAAGTATTACTGTAGCCTTGTTTTATTTATTAGTTCATGGGTCGGCATTAAAGCTAATCACTCAATGATCAGTTGTGTCCAGGCTTCATGACTAACCTCATAACCTCTGGTCTTGGCAGAACATCCTCCTTGAACATGGCCAAGGATGCTTCAGAATAAACCAACACATGTGAATGTTGTAATGATGAAGTTCTGTTAATGATAATGAGAGGAGAACAACTCACTGTCTGTTTTCTGCACATAACTGGCCTCGACGACGGTGCTTCTTGTTGATCTGTTCCCATCACCTAAAAACAAAAATGGTCTTTTTTGTTTGTGTTTTCTTTCTTGTTTTCTGTTTCTCCATTCTCCATTTATCTCTTTTGAACAAAAACCTGAAAAGGCTAAATGACTACATGTGTGGTATGTATTGGTTAAACAGAATAAGGATAAATAAAATGAAGTAAATCTACCAAATTGTGCAAAGCGGTCAGTCTTTGTGACTTGACTCAGTGTGGAACCATCTGCCGACTTCTCAATCTTTCTCATCACCACTTCTCCTGCTCCAACCCCAGCACGAGTTTTGTGTGAACGATCTTCTCTCTGCTGTCGCAGCTCCTGAAGACGTGAATCTCGTTCCTTTTCTCTCTGGTCTGGAGTTAAAGGAAAAAAAGAAATTGGAGAAGAGAAATGATGGAGATGTGGCTAGGGAGTGGGGGAGATGATGTCAGTGGAAAAAGAGGAGGAGGAGGACACATGATCCTAAACAAAGTGACAGCACTTCATCTGAGTGCCCACACAGATGGACTAAAAGGTTGTTTAGGTGATACATTACAGCGTTCTTTCCACTGTGCCATAACTTTTCTCGAAAGATACCAACACTGACAGGTGGGAGACTGGGTCGAGCCAAAGCTATCAGGAAGTGGTACACAAATATCACAGATCAAACAAAGCCAGCAGATGTGAACTGCTGGGCTCCATTCATCCCAAATTTTACCACACTAATGTTTACATTTATCATCCTTAATTTGAAAATGTGTTTGTTTATACAGTTCTTTTCACCTTCAGATAGGGTTGTAATGTCAAATGTGTAAAGTGAGAAAAGATATTGTGGTTTTGATACTTTTTGATTATTATCACTATTCAAAAATATTAAACCAACCACTAGGGTACACGAATCAGCGTTTTACAGTGTCGGTCCCAAGCCCGGATATATGGTGAGGGTTGCATCAGGAAGGGCATCCGGTGTAAAACCTTTGCCAAATCAAAGAATGCGAATTCTTCTTCTTCTTTTTCTTTCGGGTTTGTCCCGTTTTCAGGGGTTACCACAGCAAATCATAGATTTCCATCTCTCCCTGTTCTCTGTATCTTCTACTCTAACGCCAACTATCTGCATGTCATCCCTCACTGTATCCATATATCTCCTCTTTGGCCTTCCTCTCTTTCTCCTACCTGGTAGCTCCCAAAGAATGCAAATTATTAATTATATTATTAATTTTCCATACCGGATCGGTCGGGGCCCAGGTCAAAAACGACCGCCAACAGTGCTGTTGATCTACAGGGCACTGATGGAAATTGGGCTACTGTTGGTCAAAGACAGAGAAGAAGAGGAGGGCGTTTGGTTAGGAGAAAAAGAGAAAAGAGGAAGGATAGAAGTGTTGGTCTGAAGTTTGGAACTCTGAATGTAGGTACAAATACAGGGAAAAGTAGAGAACTGGCTGATATGATGGAAAGAAGAAGAGTAGACATTTTGTGTGTGCAGGAGACCAGGTGGCTACAAACTGTTTTATCATGGTTCGGATGGTGAGAGAAATGGAGTAGGGGTGATCCTAAAGGAAGAATATGCAAGAAACGTGGTGGAGGTGAAACGAGGGTCAGACAGGTTGATGTGTGTGAAGGTAGAAATAGAAGGAGTGATGATAAATGTTAGCGGTTATGCCCCACAGGTGGGCTGTGAGTTGGAAGAAAAGGAGAAGTTCTGGAAGGAGCTAGATTGGATGGTAGAGAGTATCCCCAGGAGAGAGAGAGTGGTGATTGGAGCAGACCTAAATGGTCATGTAGGGGAAGGGAACAGAGGAGATGAGGAAGTGATAGGCAGGTTTGGTGTTAGGGAGAGAAACGTAGAAGGACAGGCAGTGGTAGATTTTGCAAAGAGAATGGAAATGGCTGTGGTAAACACATATTTCCAAAAGAAAGAGGAACATAGGGTGACTTACAAGAGTGGAGGCAGGTCCACACAGATAGATTATATTCTATGTAGAAGATGTAATCTGAGGGAGATTAGAGACTGTAAGGTGGTGGCAGGTGAGAGTGTAGCCAAACAACATCGGATGGTAGTGTGTAAAATGACGATGGAGGTGACAAAAAGGAAGAGAGTGAAGACAGAGCAGAAGATCAAGTGGTGGAAACTAAGGAAAGAGACATGTTGTGAAGACTTCAGGAAGGAAGTAAGGGCAGTTCTGGGTAGTGTTGAGATATTCCCAGATGATTGGGAGACTACAGCTGCAGTGATGAGGGAGACAGGTAGGAAGGTGCTAGGTATGTCCTCTGGGCAGAGAAAGGAGGACAAAGAGACCTGGTGGTGGAATGAGGAGATCCAGGAGAGTGTGCAGAGAAAGAGATTAGCGAAGAAGAGATGGGACAGTGACAGAACAGAAGAGAACAGACTGGAGTACAAAGAGAGGACAAGGGAGGTGAAGAGGGAAGTGGCCAAGGCCAAACAAAAGGCATATGAGGAGTTGTATGAGAGTTTGGAAACAAAGGAAGGAGAAAAGGAGTTGTATAGATTGGCGAGACAGAGAAATCAAGCTGGGAAGGATGTGCAGCAGGTGAGGTTGATTAAGGACAGAGAGGGGAATGTGATCACAAGTGAGGAAAGTGTGCTGAGAAGATGGAAGGAATACTTTGAGGAGTTGTTAAATGAGGAAAATGAAAGGGAAAGTAGAAACGAGGAGCCAGAGACTAGTAGGAAGAAGGTAGATCAGGTTAGAAAGGATGAAGTTAGAAAAGCCCTGAAGAGGATGAAGAGTGGAAAGTCAGTTGGTCCTGATGACATACCAGTGGAAGTATGGAAGTGTTTAGGAGAAGTGGCAGTAAATTTCCTGACTGGTTTGTTTAACAGAATTTTAGAGACTGGCAAGATGCCTGATGAGTGGAGAAAAAGTGTTCTGGTGCCAATTCATAAGAAGGGTGATGCACAGAGTTGTAACAACTACAGAGGGATAAAGTTGATGAGCCATACAATGAAGATTTGGGAACGAGTAGTTGAAGCTAGGTTGAGGCAGGAAGTGGAGATTTGTGAACAACAGTATGGTTTCATGCCTAGGAAGAGTACCACAGATGCAATATTTGCCTTGAGGATGTTGATGGAGAAGTACAGGGAAGGTCAGAAGGAGCTGCATTGTGTATTTGTAGATCTAGAAAAGGCATATGACAAAGTGCCAAGGGAGGAATTGTGGTTTTGTATGAGGAAGTCAGGAGTGGCAGAGAAGTATGTTAGTTTGGTGCAGGACATGTATGAGAATAGTACAACAGTAGTGAGGTGCGCTGTTGGGAGGACAGAAGACTTCAAAGTGGAGGTGGGACTACATCAAGGATCGGCCCTGAGCCCCTTCTTGTTTGCTGTGGTGATGGACAGATTGACAGATGAGGTCAGACAGGAGTCCCCATGGACTATGATGTTTGCAGATGACATTGTGATCTGTAGTGAGAGTAGGCAGCAGCTAGAAGAGAACCTAGAGAGGTGGAGGTTTGCACTATGAAAAAGAGAGTACAGGCAGGATGGAACAGCTGGAGAAAAGTGTCAGGAGTGATCTGTGACAGAAGAGTGTCAGCTAAGGTGAAGGGAAAGGTTTACGGTTTATGGTTTAGAGACAGTAGCAATAGAGACAGTAGCAATAGGCAGAAGATGGGAGGCGGAGCTGGAGGTGGCAGAGTTAAAGATGCTAAGATTTTCTCTAGGAGTGACAAGAATGGACAGAATCAGAAATTAGAGTCATTAGAGGGACAACACAGACAGGAAGGTTTGGAGAAAAAGCTAGAGAAGCCAGATTGAGATGGTTTGGACATGTGCAGAGGAGGCACAGTGGATATATTGGTAGAAGAATGTTAGAGATGGAGCTACCAGGTAGGAGAAAAAGAGGAAGGCCAAAGAGGAGATATATGGATGCAGTGAGGGAGGACATGCAGATAGTAGGAGTCAGAGTAGAAGATGCAGAGAACAGGGAGAGATGGAAAACAATGATTCGCTGTGGCAACCCCTGAAAAAGGGACAAAGCCAAAAGAAAAAGAAAAAGATCACTATTCAAAGATATTCACTCACACCCTTAACCCTGTACTTAACAAATGAGATTAATCTAATAAGTTAGGTGAAATCTGCATACAGAGAACTCAGAAAAATCAAAATACAGCAAAAATATTTCAACTTTTATAAAATTGTCTAATTTTCTAATGAAGATTGAAGATCTAAACCTTGTGGGACATGAACAGTTTTTTAAATGGAATACGAAGAATTTATTACATATAGATGAATATAAGTTAACCAGTGATAAACTGAGGTTGTCTTTATGGACTAAAATTTACAACCAGTGTTAGCCATTTAGAATTTGGTTTTTATAAGCCAACATCACAGGACAGCCAGTCCACATCTGAGTCAGGTTCGTATCAACGATCCATGGAAAAACCTCATGGAACGTTTTCAAACAAACACATCAATATGCTCAATATGTGGTTGATACAGTATTGATGTAAAATGCAGTCACACAATCTAAAAAGAATCATGCACGTTGGCAAAAAAAATGCAGGCAATTGTTAATGGACACGGCACACAACAACCCCATACCTATTTGTTCCTGAGTACATCCCAGCATGGCCTCTGGAGAATGAATAGTAATAAAAATGTTGAAATGGACTAAAACTAAATACTTAAGAAAAAATAAAGTAATTTGGCAGTGTTTTTTCCAAAAAAATGGTGAAAAGCTCATGTAGTTTTGTTACCTCTCTTTCTCTTGCGCAGGTCTCTCATGGCCACACGGATCATCAAAGTCCTTTGTCTCATCAAGCTGTGGAAGAAAAACACACACAAAAACAACTGTTCTGTGATTCATTCCCCACTGAAAGCTAAAGTGGCACAGCTCCATTGTGCTTGCACAACACACTGCAGAGAGATTGTGTTAATACACAAACTTTCGGCATGGCCGATGCAGCTGTGTTCGTAACAAAGAGCTGCTTTCTAAACTAAATCAACCAGAATTATAATTTGGGTATGAAGTACCATTTTGTCAAGGAGCTCTTCATCCTCGATTGCGACCAGCTGTTCGGCTGTCAGTTTTCCAGAGTGCTTCTCCAGCTTGGTCTGAGTGCCGGATCCATTGGAGATGGCTAGGACTTGACACAGCACCTGGACGGACGATCCCGGCAGAAACATCGGCTCAGATGCTGTAACAGGCTCGGTTTCAATCTGCAACAAGACAAATGCGCGCAGTGTGAAAAATAGTGTCCAAAGACATGAAGTCATGTCAGATTCTTTTGACACTTACTGAACAAATTGATGTCAATTTGTTGATTAAGAAAATCGAGATCACATCCCAGGTTTAGTACAACATATAAAATATAAATATATATATACATAAATACTACTCTGTTTTTTAATACAGAGTAAAATTATGTTGTTTTAGTAAATTAAGATAATATATTAATATAGCTGTTTGTGTTTCTACTCACTCATTTCTAAGATGAAAATCTTGCTGACATTTAGAGCAGCAAGCAAATAAAATGTTTATTTTTTTCTTACTATTGTGAACTCCAACAAAAGACTACATTGTGAGAGTTCACGTTTCCAATAATATGGTATTTAGACTGTCCACTCACTTTATTTCCCCTTTTTCCATTTCATCTCCCTATCTCTCTACGTACTGTAGCTCTGTGCCAGGCTATTTACACAGTTAGAGCTCATTAAACCCTCTGGGCTGATGTTGACTTAACTCATGAAGTGTGACTTACACATGAAGTGTCTAAATGATACTTTATGTGACAGGTATAGAACAACATTCGGGCAATAAGAAGAGAATGCTCCATTAGAAAATATAAAATATGGAAGAAAACATCCAAGTCCATCCTTCTGTCATGTAGACCGGGGAGACCTACAGGATAAAGGTATTAGAGCAGAAGAAAAGAAGAGGAAGAGCACCTTGAGGACATGTTGTCAGGGTTACCCAGTACTAGAGCTGCATATTCAGAGAGACTATAAATTCTTAAAGAAATCACCTCCTAAATTTTTTGAAGGTGCCAAATGTCTTTGACAGAGTAGAGACCCGTGCTGTGACCTTATTGCTTTTGTTGAAAGTGGGAATAGGTCCAGATATAGCTCAGACAGTTGGTCACGTCCCTATCCACAGAATCTATTTTACCAGCCCTGCACAGCCTCAGAGCTGTGTGATCACAGGTGGTTTTAACACTGACCCATGGGACAAGCTGGAGTGAGGGGCACTTGACTGCCTAGGAATGTTTTTTCGACACAACGCACAGCCAGAAAAGGAATCTAAACCAGTTACTATAGTCCTACCATTAAAAAAAATCACTTTAATATTTGTTTTCAGCGTATAGATGTTATATTGTAGATGGCAAACATTAGCCAGAAACCAGGAAGTGGATCACTTATGCAGACACATTATTCAGTGCCACCCAGGCCACAATCAGAAACATGTGCTAGGAGCAGATTGAACTATCACAGGGGAGTTTTCTACATAAACATGTCTCAGACAGACAGTGGCGACACACTAAGAGATCAAAACAAAAGAACAGCCAATAAGTAGGGAACATTAGGTCAAGAAGTGAGTTAGTAGAACTAAGAGTTTTTTAAACAGTAAAATATTCCTTCTCCATTAGCACTTAATCTAAAATAAAAGTGGTTTATATCACACTCAACAGAAATCATGATGTCACTCTTATTAAAAGAAGTGTTTACCATAAGAGGAGGGGCAGAAAGGGAACAGAATGTTGCACATTTTGGTGGATAAAGAACAGGTGAATGTGCAAGATTCAGAGGCATCTCCATCTTGGGTGTTTCAGAATTCTGAGAACGCGGTATATTTTCCTGGGGTACATTTGACAATATACATACAGTAGAACTAGCTGGAGAATTATGGGAGTCACTGGATGGAAAATCTTCTAAAGTACCACGAGGTGCAGTCTCCTGTAAAGGATGACTAGGTAAAATGATCAACTGACATGGTGATGTTTGGTTTTCACTGCTGGACCGTACATGGACAGAAGGATCAGGCAGCCCCAAGGCCTGGCACATGGCCTCCACCTGCTTCAACAACTTTTCCTGCTGTTCTTTCAGCCTCAGGTTCTCCTCCTGTAGTCTCAAAATGGCCTTGGCCAGAGGAGACACCTGAGCTGCAGCCTCCTCTAGACGGGCATAGACTTGCTTCCCAAAGACCTTCAGCTCACTGTGTATCTCTGAGACTGCACATTGTAGTGTTATTTCAAAATCCTTCTTAGAAAACGTGGTTACATCTTCCTCTTGAGTGAGAAGATCACCAATCACCTCCTCCAGACCAGACTCTGAACAGGCAGTGTCAGAACTGCCCAAATCTTGTGGTGCCTGTGAGGCCGACTGAAGGTCCAGATTCACTCCAGGCATAATCTCACACACGTCACACTGGCATCTCTGCAACTTCGAGATATGTAGCTGTGACAGCTTTGGTATCTCCCTCTCTGTTTGTCACAACTGTTCAAAACAATGCATAGTCTTTATACCCGGTACAAATCTCCCCACTTTATCAGCCACCACCCTGAACCAATGAGCATGGGAGAACTTCTGGTTCCCAGGCGGCAGAAGCTCCACCCACTGATTTTCAGGTGCCATAGACACATCTATTTAACTCCTGCCTCACTATCATTCAGTCAGACAGTCAGCTGGTCCTGGGGCACCAGCGGAGCTTGGATGGGAATGACTGTGGTAACAATTTAAATTTAAAAATTCACCCCTCCCTCTTTTAACGTTCCCTTTTTTTAGTGGCCCTGCCTTTTACACCTCAACTGGGAGGCAGTGACGGGGTTGGGTTGAGGCTCTGGACTTGGGTTTACTCAGAAGAGTTACATATAGTAACTCTACTACAGTAGTACTGTATATAATATACAGAGTACTGTATAATTCATGAAGGTCCTGACTAATCAGATTAAATGTGATGTGTGACTGTGCTTTATAAAAAACTTCCACAGGGAACCTGTGACCATAATTACAATGGTATAACAGAAAACAGTGGATGACTGAGGAAAGTGAGCAGGAGTTTTCTACAGCTGTGGGCACCAGCTTAAGAAAAAACAGTGGGCTCCAAAAGTTTGAACTGATAAACACCAAGCTGCATCCAGTAATGCTGTGTGAGTTAAGGTGCAAGATTCAAAGCCACATGAGGTTCTTCACAGGCACTAATCTATCTCTGCTTTAATATTAGTTAACATTTCTATTAAAAATAATAATAAATTATTTAATAAAAAATAAAATAAAAATAATAATAAATTATTTTATAATAATAATAAATACATTAAAATAACATATTAGAAGACAGAAATATTTTGTTTTTCATCACAGATTTGTTTTATAATCCGTGGACAGACATCACATTCATTCACTGGTTTGGTGTTGTATTTCTCCAAGAACAAAGACAGTTTAACTTGTTTGCAAACTGTAATACAACATGGCATCGCTGTGTTTTGAAGCCAATGTGCTTCATTACAACACACCAAATTCTGAACTTTGCTATCACAGGTTTAACAAAAAAAACAAGAGAAGCTTTAACAAACAAACCAACAAACAAACAAACAAACAAACACCCCCCACC
>NC_024327.1:14647594-14651661 GCF_000523025.1 Cynoglossus semilaevis | reverse complement strand
AAAAAGAAAAAAAACCTGGGTTAAACCTGTTTGGAACTCCAAGTAAGGTTAATTAGTGTTCAAATAGTCACAATGTCTCTTGGTCACTTATCAATGACCTTTTGTTTTTTTTAGTTTTTTTCCATTTCTTTCAAAAACACATTATGTACTGAACTGGCACTCATTCAAGTTACACGTGGCTACTGTGTCTATACTGAGGTGTAGAGATATGAATCTACAGCAAGCATGGTAAAAAGAAAGATGATTGTCAGCAGCAAAATTGACCAAAAACCCAAGAGTATTTCTCCTGTTTAACCATGCATCAAAGCATAGAAAAATATAAGTTTGGAAACAGAATGATACAAAAACAAAACCACATAGACAAATAACTGCTGGCACAGTGGACATACGTAATCTGCAATGTCAGAAAGTGATGTAGGAATGTGAATTGTGTATGTGGCTCTTGCGATTGCCCTTGCCATTTTGAAGCCTCTGCAATGCTGCTATTTATAGAAGCTAGCAAAACTAAATTCAGCTCAGATTTATCCAAGCACAAAAATAAATCAACAGAGATATTTTTACATCAAAAAAGAAAGAATAATGAAAAGTACCTAAAAAACAACAAAAAATGAAACTGGACATTAGAATAAAACAAACAAGTAAAAATAAAGAGGTTTTGAAATCATACAATAATGGTCCAGACATTGTGAAAACCTGAGTTTTTTTTCCCCTACAGTGTGGTTGTAGTGGGTCTGAAATAGCCACAGTTATCACTTGCACCAGTAGAGGGTGCTCTATCACCAGTAGAGGGTGCTCTATCACCAGTGGGTCCAAGCACAGTCTCTGCTCTGCTTTGTTCTGCGCATGTGCAGAGAATAAACCTGCCGAGCAGCAGTCGATTGAGCTAACAGCTCTCGTGTTGTGTTTGGATCCCCAGATTCACAGTTTTACCGCGCTTAGTGCCCGCCACCTGAGTGGTGCATGCTGCCAGACCAGAGACCCCTAGCTTTGGCGCCGGTAACATGGTCCCTGGTGTAAATGTCAGGGTTAAATGTGTGACACAAGTAAAGTGGTTGGGTAACCAGCATGTGTCATGGATCATTGTTGTTCACATAAGAGTCTTTATTTTCCTGACAGTAAGATGAAGCTCTCAGCCTGTGTTTCCACATTCACGAGGCAGCACCTATTCTGTGGTTTGACCCCAGGACTGTCCTCAGTGAGGAGAAGACTGTTATGTCATCACCCTGGTTACAAAGCTGACACATAATTTGCATTTGTGTTCAGGGCCAAAAACTGAGATGAGCATAAGCAGCTGTTCTCACTGACAGTGAGAAGCATCAATAATCAGCTGCTGCTCACCTGTCTGTGGTCAACTCTCATCACTACAAGTATCACCACCGCCTTCAGCTCTGGGTCAGCCAAGGTCCGTTATTGGCCGTAGAGTAAAGAAAAAACAGATGGTGGGAGCTCTTTGTAGATTTAAAAGATTCCCCATTGTAATCTTACTTAAAAGTTTTTTTAAACCACTGCTATCAGCACCAACATCTTTTATTGCAATTTTGAAAAGTCATGAAAATCAGGAGGTTGTAAGTTTGTGTGGTCCAGGGAGAGACCTGGACCACACAAACCGATCAGAGTCACAGAAAGGAACCACTGCGGTCAATAAACGACCGCCAACAAGTAATAGCTGTTGTTACACCGCATATTACAGACGATGATGGTTTTAACATGAACTACTATAATACAGACGTGGACAAAATTGTTGGTACCCTACCGTTATAGAAAGAAAAACCCACAATAGTCACTGAAATAGCTTGAAATTGACAAAAGTAGTCTTCTTTTTCTTTCGGCTTTGTCCCTTTTTCAGGGGTTGCCCCAGCAAATCATTGATTTCCATCTCTCCCTGTTCTCTGTATCTTCTACTCTGACTCGAACTATCTGCATGTCCTCCCTCACTGTATCAATATATCTCCTCTTTGGCCTTCCTCTCTTTCTCCTACCTGGTAGCTCCATCTCTAACATTCTTCTACCAATGTATCCACTGTCCCTCCTCTGCACATGTCCAAACGATCTCAGTCTGGCTTCTCTAGCTTTTTCTCCAAACCTTCCTGTCTGTGTTGTCCCTCTAATGACCTCATTCCTGATCCTCTCCATTCTTGTCACTCCTAAAGAGAATCTTAGCATCTTTAACTCTGCCACCTCCAGCTCTATTGCTACTGTCTCTAAATCATACATCATGGCTGGTCTCACCACCTTTAAGGATGGCGGCGCGCCGGAGCGCAGCGGCTTCTCGTGCACCCGACGTCGAGTACTTTTTAAGTGCTTTTTCAGTTTCGTTTCTCTAAACGTTTTGCTTGTGTAAACAAGCGTGTAAGTTACGGCCGAACCGAACTCTTAAATTTAAGGGATGGTCCGGCCACGGGCTTGACGAGCTCAACTTTGATGACGACGACAACAACAACAACAACAACAACCGCGACCATCGGGCTCGGACTCAGGGCCTGGCTGGGCAGACTGCAGCTCCTGAGGACACCGGGCTGGCGTAGCGGAGCACGCCGGACAGTGTGCAAGCGTAAGCGGTAACCGTGTGGTCCAGTGATGCTGTCCCCATATTGCAAGACTGTTTCCAGCGCACGGACTGGCAGATCTTCAGGGAAGCAGCTGTCCATGAAGGCGAGGTGGACTTGGAGGACTACACAGCTGCTGTCCTTGGATACATAGGTAAGTGTGCAGAGGATGTAACCATCACCCGAACTGTAACCGATTATCCTAACCAGAAACCCTGGCTGAATGCAGAGGTCAGGCCTCTGCTGAAAGCCAGGAATGCTGTTTTCAGGTCCGGTGACAGAGTTGCACTCGGAGCGGCAAGAAGAAGGTTGAACACAGGTGTGAAGAGGGCCAAGGCCGCATACGCCCGGAGGATCCAGGGTCAGTTCTCGTCCAAGAATCCGCGGAGTGTGTGGAGGGGAATCAAGTGCATCACAGACTACAACACCAGAGATGCACAATGCCCCAGGGACCCCTCTCTTCCCGATGCTCTCAACAGATTCTATGCCCGCTTCGACAATCCGAACATCCCCCCAGCACCAGGCTTACCCCTCCACCAGGAGAAGAGCCGCTCAGTGTGATCGCACCAGAGGTGAGGAGGACCCTCCAAAAGATCAACACACGTAAAGCTGCTGGTCCCGACAACATTCCTGGGCGGCTGCTAAGGGACTGTGCAGACCAGCTGACGGAGGTACTGACAGACATCTTCAATACCTCCTTCCAACAGGTGACAGTCTCTCTCCCTCCAACAGGCGACAGTCCCCACCTGTCTGAAGACAGCCTGAATGACTATGGGCCGGTAGCCCTCACCCCAATAGTCATGAAGTGCTTCAAAAGACTGGTAATGGCCCACATCGAGGACTCCATCGACGTCACTGAGGACCCACACCAGTACGCATACAGGAACAACAGATCCACAGAGGACGCTATCTCCTTTGTAGTTCACACAGCCCTTACCCACTTAGAGGAGAAGGACTCCTATGTACGCCTGCTCTTTGTGGACTTTACTTCAGCCTTTAACACCATCAGACCGCAGACCCTGATACAGAAGCTCAACACTCTTGGACTGAGCTCCACCCTCTGCAACTGGGTCCTGGACTTTCTGTCAGATAGACCGCAGTCTGTTAGGATCCATGGCGTCTCCTCCTCCTCCGTCACGCTCAGCACCGGCTCCCCCCAGGGCTGCGTGCTGAGCCCCCTCATATTCACCCTGCTCACACACGACTGCTCAGCACTACATCCAAGCTGTCTGATTGTGAAGTTTGTGGATGATACAGCCGTGGTCGGACACATCACAGCCATGAGTCCAACTACAGGCAGGAGGTAGAACGTCTGGAGGGTTGGTGTAGAGAAAACAACCTCTGCATCAATGCGAAGAAGACCAAGGAGATGATCATCGACTTCAGAAGGGGGAGACACCCCACCTCCCCTGCTCATTGGAGGGACAGCGGTGGAAGTGATCTCCAGCCTCAGGTACCTGGGAGTACACATCTCCGATGACCTCACCTGGAGAACCAACACTTCCTGCCTGATCAGGAAAG
>NC_024327.1:14640569-14644385 GCF_000523025.1 Cynoglossus semilaevis | reverse complement strand
CCGCGTGGTCTACTCAAGACAAAGGACTTTGTTGGAGTTTTCCTGATCCCAATACTTATAACGTTACAAGTTAACACTGAAATACTGGCAGTGTACAAGAGTATAACACCGAGTAAGGAGGTTAGAAAAGAAGATAGTGTATGCAACAGCCTAGCTATAAAAGCCGTACAGATTTCAGACAACACAATTCAATGTGCGCACTTAAACTGTCCCTAAGTTTTAATAGCACTTAACAATACTACAGATTAACTAACGTGCCCAAATGCCAGCCTTACTATAGTGAACGTCTGCTCGTATTTAGAGGGTAGTGGAAAGTCCGCACTTCTTGGGTCCTTGCCAGAGTTGGGGACGTCCGTCTGGTTCCACTGTGTGCAGAGAGTCCTCTTGATTCTGAAGAAATTCTTTCCGCTTCGCCTTGTGAGCTCTGCCCAGTAACAAAGTATAAACATGCTAGTCATTGATTGAGACCCACCAAAACTAGGTGGGGCAAAAGTATAAGTAACAAAGAATGAGGAAGAAGGAAAAGAAGACCCAGCAGCAGGAGCGAGGTAAATATCTTGCTTCTTTTTAATAAATCATTAATTACTTGACAACATTCCGGCTGACTGAATTTGCTTCCTGGAAAACACGTGAACACATTGGCTTGGTGTCGTGGGCCACAACCGAGGTCCATGACGGAAAGACTCCGAAGACATAACACGACAAATTGGTGACCCCGACGTGATTTTCCGCAAAACGAAGAATATTGGAATTCAAGCGTTGACAGAAGGACCTACGGAGCCGAGTAATAGAAAGGTAAGCAGTAACCTTTTCTATAAAATACTGCATATTGAATACTCTACTAATTTTTTGGTCCTTCTGAAAATGCAAGAATTCTATAAAAAATTTGTCAGACTGAATGAGAAAACTGTTTGAACAATAAAAGAACGACTGTATTACCAAGGGGTATAATCAGATGTGGGTAGAGTAGCCAAAAATTGTACTCAAGTAAAAGTACTGTTACTTCAGAATAATATTACTCAAGTAGAAGTAAAAAGTTGTCATCCAAATAATTACTTGAGTAAGAGTAAAAAAGTGCTCAAGTACTGAGTAAATGTTGCATAACATCTGATTTATTTTTTAATGAGCATTCAATCAGCTAGACAAAATTACAGACAGTTTATCCTATCAATAAAATCACAAAATGAAGGGAATTAATAAAATACTTTAAAATAAAATAATCTTTAGGTAAATGTAAGTACTTCAATAAATAATGAAAATCAATGCAATAATACATAGAAAATTAAATATTTACAAAATAACGAAAAAAACAAATTGATTTTAGTTCAAACTTGCTGCAACATATTTCCTCAGGTTAGATGTTGAGTTTTTGAATGCTAAAATATCGTTTGTTTTGGGAGACACCGCATGATGTAACTGCTGTTCCGCAATGTCTGTAAACTGAACATGCTTTCAAGCAGGTGCCTCCTCGTCTTTGTCTGCATTGCCGACCGTTCATTCTACCATTTTCTGCTATCAAAGACGGTTGCTATTGACCACGGTAGCCACTAAACTAACGCTGAGAGTGAGTATGGTCACGTGACGAGACTGCACGGCAAGAGCTACTAAACACAGTCACACGGTACAGCCTTGAGCGGAAGTCTCTTTCTGACAAAATAAAAGTAGAGAGACTGGATCATGGATGAATAGAGAACTGGATACTGGATAGCTAAAGCTTTATCAAGTATCTCTGATAAAAGTAACGAGCTCAGTATAGCCTAATGTAGCAGAGTAAGAGGATTGTTTTTTCTTCATAAATCTACTCAAGTTAAAGTAAAAAGTATACTGATTTAAAACTACTAGTATTTTATTTTGAAAAACTTACTCAAGTAAATGTAACTTAGACTTAGACTTAGGCTGTCTTTATTGTCATTGCACAGAAACACAAGAAAACAGTGAGCCTGGCAACGAAATGTACACAGCTTGTAGGCCATGAATAATTACTTGAAGTATGTCTATTGTTAAGATATTGTAAATACATTTATTCAAATATTAACGATATATTCATTATATTACATTTCCATATCAATTTATACTGTTTTGTTTTTTAATGCTGTACTAAAAGGAGAAGTACTGAAGAAAGGTGTGCATGCTGATGGTTTACATAACAGGATGGTGTATGGTACGGATGGCACTGACTGTTACGCTTGGAGATAGAGACAGGTCACAGAACTGGCCTGAACCAGTTTCTCTGCCCAAATAATGAGGAAAACAGAACATCAAAAAGGAAAAGAATCCAAAGTGTGAGTTACTGAGCAGAATAGCTCAGTACATGTACATGTTTTCTATTGGTGGAGAATCTTTGTTTGAAGCAGCTTTTGCCAATCAGCGCTCAGAAGTGGTGCGTGAACACCACATGGCTGTAAAGGGTTAAGGTACTGACCATTGAAGTGCGTGTGTGTAAAAAAACTGTATTTAAGCTTTGAGCACTGGGGAGTTCCTCAGTGCAGTTCTGAATGTAATCATTGTTCTGCACTCCTTGCTGCAAGCAAAACTTTTAAAATTTGAGATCTCGTATTTGATTCTTTATTTGATCAGATCTTTATTTGATCTTTATTTGAATTCTTTGTGTGTTAGGAAACTGGGGTATGAACTAACAGCATTTTTTACAGTCCTATCTAACAGAAAAAGTTTCCTGACATAACTTGGTACTTCAAGCCGGATCGACAAAATCCAAGATATCGTTGGAAAACCGGGAGGTCATCGCAAAAATCCATGCATGGTCTGCGACAACACCTCAGCACTGAAAGGCCGACTTGAGGCTTCATGGTTTCCATGGATCCAGCGGTGCTTGGTGACGTCGATCCCAAGATAAAGAATTACTGTGCGCAGTGAAGTGAGTAAAATACACGCAAAGTTTGTGAATAGGTTGAAAAACCGTGACTGAAGAAAGTCAAAAATAGAATATTAGGTCCAGAAAAAGGTAATGGTAGCTGATGAGAGGTCAGGGACCGTTCAGACTTTCCTACTAAAACTAATAGTGTCTAATGTGAGGTCTGGGACCGTTTAGACGTAAATCTATTAGTGTCTGATGTGAGGTCAGGGACCGTTCAGACGTTTTGTGAATAGGTTGAAAAACCGTGACCGAAGAAAGTGAAAAATAGAATTGTAGGTCCTGAAAAAGGTAATGGTGTCTGATGAGAGGTCAGGGACCGTTCAGACTTTCCTACTAAAACTAATAGTGTCTAATGTGAGGTCTGGGACCATTTAGACGTAAATCTATTAGTGTCTGATGTGAGGTCAGGGACCGTTCAGACGTTTTGTGAACAGGTTGAAAAACCGTGACTGAAGAAAGTCAAAAATAGAATAGTAGGTCCTGAAAAAGGTAATGGTGTCTGATGAGAGCTCAGGGACTTTCCTACTAAAAACGAATAGTGTCTGATGTGAGGTTGAAAACAACTGTTCAGACGTTTTGAGTGAATGAGAATTGTGTGAATGATTGTCTCCAAGAGAAATTAAACTGTATATAAAGACAGTCTCGGAGTCAATAGAAGTGTTTTAAGTGTAATTTTTGTTTTGATTGTGGTCAAAATTGAGAAAGTTGGTTCACAGTGACAGCTGTACCTGCGGTGCGTTAGGTACCATAGAAACTTGGTACAGTCGATGATCTCTGTGAACGAGTGACTGATCGTTGACCACAGTCTTTGTTGAAATTTTGCTATTATTATAATATTATTATAATTATAATTAACAATATAGTTATTAATTATTAGTATTAATATTGTTAAAATTTGGGACAAACACAAGGCAAAGAATTAACTAAGAAGGAGCGTAAAC
>NC_024327.1:14631100-14637637 GCF_000523025.1 Cynoglossus semilaevis | reverse complement strand
AGGTAAATTTGTCTGCAGACTTACAGCAATGACTGCCACATCAGTGTCAGGGCTCTTAATGATGACAGTTGTGTGCTCCTGTGCAGCATGTTGTACATGCAAAAACATCATTGTGTCACATTTTTCATGATCACACTGCAGGTCTTCAACAGCATGAACAGATTGTACACCCTCCATTACAGTCACACAGTGACATCGATCCTTATGTGTTATGCACAAGCTGAGGTCTTTGCCTACTCCTGTAAGGTCTGCATTACGATGTATTTGTCCTCTTGCATATTATGCATATGGCTGAAAGGACGGGGCCAGAGCTCGCTATGGGCAGGCCTGACCTGGGTCTAAGTTTCTTTGTCGTCCTGCTTGATGTTGGTGGGATGGCCTCACTTCTTGAGCGGTCTTCCGTATCCTCTCCCCTCTTTATCTCACGCTCGAGACGGCTTTTCACTTTTGCAGTTGCACGCTTGTCAATAAACCTCCGGTAGCATGTGGGCTGGAAAGCAGTGTTCTCGGGAATGCTTTCAAACTCTAAATCCAGGCAGTGTTTATAGTTTTCAGCTACGTATCGACACTCACCCCTCAACCCGAGCCATTGTTGTAGACTCTTCTTGTACGTATTCCACCGTGCGAGTGTGAAATCCTGAATGTTTTTGTGCTTCACAGAGGTTATGTGCATACAGCACTGGTTATGTCCTGAAGAATTGTTTTTTTTTACTCATTTTTGGTGAGTTTTCCTCTTCTTCGGTACTGCTAGATGAAACTCGCAGGCAGCCATCTTGCTTTTCTGTTTACCAAAAGCTGCTACCCTACTGGTGTAGTCCAGTCACGTGTCGACCGTGCCACCTCTTGTGCACCAAAATGTTATTGCGCCCTGAAGATGCTAGTTCTGTATAAAATGCCTCATTATAAAAAAAATGGGCAGGATTTTTCGCGACGAACTTTTTGCTGTAAGCTTAACTCCTTTTTTATGAACTAAAGATTGTGTAGTTCGCAGAGGTCAGAGCGGAATTCAATTTCTGAAAGCCTTTTTGTGGTTCACCCTACAGCCTAGTGACTGGACAAGACCTGTGTGCCTTGCAGACTTATCACTGATGTCAATTATTGATCCTACACAGTGTATCTGTAAGGTAAATGTTTTTGATTAGATATTTCAATGTTTTTTAGCTGATACAGTATCTGGTTTTGCTTTCTCTCAGAAGCAGCTTGGGGGCTGTCTTTTCACAAAAGGTACCTGTTACTGTACATGAAGGAATTTAGTAAAAAAAAATGTTGGAGTTCATGGTTTGATGCTAAGCTTCTCTTGTCTGTCCTTGTATCTATAGCTGGGTTGGCCACTTCATGAAGGAGATCTTTTCCATTAACAGGCTAACATTGAGAAGATGTCACGCAGTGAACAGCTCAAAGATGAGGTCAGTGTTTGGATTTTTTTGCAGTGGATTTATTAATTCATAGCAATCAAACTGATGAGAAAGTGAAGACTAAGACATATTCAGGACAGCAGAGTATTTTGTAAAATGTAAAATTGTAAAAGGTGTTATTTAATTTTATAATTATTACTGACCATGTAAGTAACCATGTGTAAGTTAAAACATTTTTGAATAAGAATGTTACTAGTGGAATTATAAAAAAATAAATTGTCTTACATGTTACATGTCTTACAATTGTCTCAGGAAGCAGGGATTTGAACCCAGGTCTTTTGCACCATTGTGAGGGGTGTATGCCCCTGGGTTATTCTGCAAGGGAGAATGGGTTGTGAGGAACTTTTACCAGTTGGTGAAACTCCTCCATGGCTTTCACAAGAAAAAAAAGTGTCAGTCTTAGTGGCGCTTTGGCCCAGAAGCAATGTCTCTGTCATTGGTGTGAAACCCCAGGGTTCACCTCCTGGGCAAGATCGAATCTTGGTTAGGGTGGTTGGTACCTTCCTGTGGACTCACCACCCGCAGGAAGGTTCGGGGGGTTGGTATGGTGTGATACAATGTGATTCGGGTGACGACTGCTACCCCCGCGACCCGGTAACGGATAAGCGGATGAAAATGGATGAATGGACAGTTGTCTTAGTAGGCAGGGGTTTGAACCCTGGTCTCCTACACCATAATTAGAGGTGTTGTCCCCTGTTATGATATTGTAAATACATTTATTCAAATATTAACAATATATTCATTATATTAAATTTCCATATCAATTTATACTGTTTTGTTTTTCAATGCTGTACTAAAAGGAGAAGTACTGAAGAAAGGTGTGCATGCTGATGGTTTACATAACAGTATCAGTATCAGTACCATACATATCAGTATGGTACTGATGGCACTGACTATTATGCTTGGAGATAAAGACAGGTCACAGAACTGGCCTTAACCAGTTTCTCTGCCCAAATAATGAGGAAAACAGAACATCAAAAAGGAAAAAAGAAGTGTATTTCTTTGATCTAACCTGAGTTACTGAGCAGAATAGCTCAGCACATGTACATGTTTTCTATTGGTGGAGAATCTTTGTTTGAAGCAGCCTTTGCCAATCAGCGCTCAGAAGTTGCGCGTGAACACCACATGGCTGTAAAGGGTTAAGGTGCTGACCATTGATGTGTATGTAGAAAAAACTGTATTTAAGCGTTGAGCACTGAGGAGTTCCTCAGTGCAGTTCTGAATGTAACCATTGTTCTGCACTCCTTGCTTGCAAGTAAAACATTTAAAACTTGAGATCTCGTATTTGATTCTTTATTTGATCAGACCTTTATTTAATCTTTATTTGAATTTTATGTGTGTTAGGAAACTGGGGTATGAACTAAGCATTTTTTACAGTCCTATCTAACAGAGAAAGTTTCCTGACAGTAGTGCAGAACAGAAATTGTGCTAAATATACACTAATGGTAAATATACATGTAAATAGTTGAGAAGTGTGTTGAGCTAAACTATAAGGTAAATATAAATATAAACAGTATGGAGTGACAAGTGTAACAGGATGGAATAAATATAAATATAGACAGTATGAAGTGATAAATGTAAACAGGAATAAATAAGTAATAGTGCTGGAGCTAATTCACTGAAATTGAACAGGAAAAATTGCATAGTGATATTGCACCTAATTGCTCAGTAATCTAAATGTAGCTAAATGTAACTAAATGTAACTCGTTACTTCCCACCTCTGGGCATAATTATCCTGGTCGTAGAATATCTGACCGAGGCAAAATACCGGGGATATAAAAAAGTTAATATCTGACCGAGGTAAAATACCGGGGTCGTAAAATGTCTACTTTTAAAGAAAAGTGGAAACTTTTTCTCAAGGATCGATTAGTCCAACAAAAACCAGTACTCTTAGTTTACATAAAAAACAATTAGAATTGTTCCTCCGAAATGTACAAAAATTGCCGTATTGGCCAAAAAAAGGATAATATGGGACCTGTAGCGTCTTTGTTTGTATTACAATTGAAAGGTGCAACAGCTGTGGTGACTCACCACCGGGGTAAGTTAGACTGTACTACTTAAAAAGTAGTTAGACAAAAGATAAAAATGCCAGAGGCAGAAGAAAAAGCAATGAAGGAATATGATCAAGCAGAACTGAGACGATTTACACTTTGATGGTTGAGGTGATGGAAAAATTACACCTGTTAAATTAAAAGTTCTGCAATTGGACAATTCTAAATTATTTGATGTCATCACATGACCTATTGTCCTAGTATATAACAGCAAAATTAGCAGTTAAAAGTATAATGAGAATTTTGATACAGTGAAAAACACAAGAAGAAAATGAGAAGATAAATGAGCGGTATAAAAAAGATGACCATAAAACTTTCCTGTACCTCACTTCAGCTCCCATGTGGCTCTGGCTCTCTACATTTTCTAGGTCCAGGCAGCGTCCAGGAGCTTTGACCTTCTCCACAATCACTGAAAGACACAAGACAAAGAAAAGCTATTGTCAAAGAAGAGTAACATAAGGCAGGGACTCTACACCAGGCATGCCCAAACTGTTCCTTTTTGTTCCAACCAACCAAGAGCACATAGTTTGACCAATCAGCTGTCTGAAGACTGAGACCAGTTGATTAAACCTGTCAACTCAGGTGTGCTACTGCTTGGTTGGAACAAAAACCTGCAGCCACAGCGGCCCTTCGTGAAACACCCCTGCTGTTTGGGCACCCCTGCTCTACACAAACCAGAAAGAGCAAAGGAATGAAAGGCATGCACTATCTGATCCAGTATCAAACATAGATCTACCACAGAAACAGTGGCAGCCACAGACCATTTGCTAACTGGTGTTAGATTTCAGTGGTTTCCACATTGGTTTGAGTCTGAAAGCAGGAAGCTGCTAGGACACCGGTATACATTCCAAAGGCCTTCCCAAGTATACACATTTATATAGCCCCATGCATTTAAAGAGAATTTCTCCTAACTTCTCTTCACACCGACTCCCCAGATGACTCCCTGCTGTTCCAAAACACCTCTACTCCCTGGGAACAATGGGAAGACTTCCATCCACTCCTTTTGATCCACATACCCCCCACCCCCTGTTTTGCCGGTCCTCAGGGTGTTATCACAAAGGAAGTGGACAGAGGTCCACTTCCTTTGTGATAACACCCTGCTCAGGACAATATAAAAATTATATTACATTCTTTTTTTTAATTTGGTGAGAACTGCTGGTAGCTATGCTCAATTAAAGTACTCATATTCTCACAAGTAGTCAGGAAACATCCATGGTAATTAGTCAAACTGCAGAACTGAAATCAGATATCCATAATCGTTTTTGATGATCTCTGACCTAAAGAAACTACCTGGTGGAGAAGTCAAATGGTCAAAACTATGGAATCTTTTGATGTCAGTAGAAAACAGGTAAAGGTGGACTCACCTTGCTGTTGCTCATCTCTTATTTGATGTATGATGGCTGTTCTAATGAGCTTCCTCTCCTCATACTCATTGGCAGAACAGAGCTTAAAAACACACACACAAACATATCTGAGCATCACTGAGAGAGAGAGTGAGAGAGAGAGAGAAAGAGAGAGAGGGAGCGCTTTTAATTCTCCAAAATTATGGCTTTTTGCCCAATAATACTCACCATTTTGGTGAGCTCATCAATGACCTTAATTGACTCCAGTTTTCGTGACAGGTTGTCCAAGCTGTCACTGCATTCTGACCTGTGAGGCAGACACAGAAAGGTGGTTATTACCCTGCGTATTATAGGATCACCATTGACTCTAAGACAAGTTAGAAAATTATATTACAGATAAAAAATAGAACTTCAAAACATCAAAAACAGAGTGTTGGCTTCAGTGACTGCAGCTTGGAGAGTCGCTGCACATCTAAAGAGAAACAGGAGACTCTTTATTGATAGGACTAAATATTATGTGCTGTCAGAAAAAACAGAGGAAACAATCCTGAGTCATGAAGAGAAAAAAGAAACATTTGACAGCAGCAACGTAGGGTTTCTGAAAAAGTTTGCTCAGATTCCCTGCTTTTCTAGTTTCATCTTTCACACTTTAATCAAAGTTGGTTTCTATTACTCATTTACTCCTCTAATTTTCTTGTTATGCTCTTTTTTTACCCATATATTGGTATGATGGAATAATGGACCAGTGGAATGGATTCTTAACTTTCTTCTAGAGCAGGGGTGTCAAACTCAAATACACAGTGGGCCAAAATTTAAAATCTGAACAAAGTCACAGGCCAACATAAACAATTGAACATTTTAATATGAACTCATGAAGTTTTCTTTAACAATGAATATGGAACAAGCAACGCATATTACCAATATATAACTTAATAGTAGAGACATGCAAAATTTAATAAAAAATAACCATGGCATTTATTTATTAAATAAAATTTAAATAAAAATCGTATGCCTCTTTTCTGTTTGCAGCCTTCTAATTTAAATATAAAAAACCTTTTCCGCAGGCTAATAATTTTAAAAATAAATTAACAATAATAAATCAATCAACCATTCAGAGCCATGCCTTGGAATAGCAATAAAAGTGCTTAAAGGAAACTTTAATTTTTAATTTTTGCTCAGTTTGTTACACACTGATCTAATCTGATGTGCCTAAGCCAGACACCTGGCACCTCTTCTTGGATGCTAGTTTATCAATGTCGGGGCTCAGGCTCTGAGCTGAGGAAATCCTCAGAATTGAGCACAGGTGTTCATCCGTCATGTGTCTCCTGTGAGATGTTTTGGTCATCTTCATTGAGGAAAAAAGTTGCTCACATAGATAAGTGCTGCCGAACATGGAGAGCATCTGAGCAGTTTGGATGCGGAGCTGAGGCACTGTGTCAGGGATGAACTGTGGAAACTGTGCGGCGCCCACAGCATCATATTTTGACTTCAGCGTGTCATTACACTGGAGTTCAATCAGCTCCATTTGGAGGTTAGTTGGTGTGTTTTCCACATCAACTGCAAAGGGATTACTGAGCAGTTGGAACCTACATTTCTGGACATAAAAGTCGGCAAATCGCCGCCTAAACTCAGCACCGAGTACACCAAGTTTTTCAGAAAACTGCGCGCATGGGAACGCGGTGGGAGAGATCTGCGTTTTTATGGTTTGGCAGCAGGTAAAATGGCCAA
>NC_024327.1:14630430-14631074 GCF_000523025.1 Cynoglossus semilaevis | reverse complement strand
AAACTGAAATATTTCCTCACGCAGCTCGAAACATCTGTTCAGTACTTTTCCTCGGCTTAACCATCTCACCTCTGTGTGATACGGTACGTCTGCGTGTTCTGAACCACACTCCTCCAGAAAAGACTTAAACTGACGGTGATTTAGACCTTTGGCTCTTAGTTCACTACTTGTGTTACTGTGGTCATAACATGGTCCATCTTTAAGGCTTTGCCACACAGTGCTTCTTGGTGTATGATGCAGTGATAAACAGTTGGCTCACCTTCACAGTTCTCTTCCCGCATCTTCTCCAGAACCCTGCCAATAGATCCACTCTTTTTACCGCACATCGCTGGCGCACCATCTGTCGTTAATCCCACGAGTTTATCCCACGGCAGCTTTATTTCAGTCATACATTTGGAAACTTCCTCAAAGATTTCCTTTCCTGTGGTTGTGCCATGCATTGATTTTAATCCCAATAGCTCCTCCGTAACACACAGATTTGAGTCCACTCCACGGACGAAGATTGACAGCTGAGCAGTGTCAGATGCGTCGCAGCTCTCATCAACAGCAAGGGAGAATACAATGAAATATTTTCCCTTTTCAATCAGCTGGTCATGCAGATTGGTGGCAAGATGTGCGATCAGCCACTGTGTTTCTGCTCAGGC
>NC_024327.1:14629253-14630330 GCF_000523025.1 Cynoglossus semilaevis | reverse complement strand
TTCTCTTTTGCTCTCATTCATCTACACGTGTTTTTTCTTTTTATTCTTATATACTCCGCGCACCAGGTGACACGAGTGAGACTAATGATGAATACCTCAAACAGGTGAGTGTGATGACACACTCCACCCAGCAGACAAGAAAGGAAGAGGAAACAAACAGTCCTAACAGGGAAGTGATGGGAAGTTCGGCTATTTTCAGAGAGCGGGCTCTTTTGGCTCGGCTCACCAAGAAGAGTCACCAACAACAATATAACATTATGCACAAAATGAATGTAATGTAAAAAAAAACGTAAAAAAAAACATGTTATTTATTTTTATATGTTTATTATATGTATATTGTATATAAAGATGCTTTTATTTATTCACTCCACATAAAATGTAAAAAATAAATTATAAAATACAAAAAACAACGATTTACATTTCAACTTTAAACTTTAAATTTTCAGCTTTTTCCTTTTAAATAAATTACAAACAACACACTGAAACAAACAAAACACTGCAAACCACAACACAATAAAATATAAATTAAAATATGCAAAACAAAAAGAAAAAAATGAACACCCAGATCTTTAAAATTTGGATTTTAGAAATACCAAGTGCCTCAGCTTTGAGGAGCTGATCCGGTTTCTTCTGTCAGTAATTATCTGCCGTGTTTTAGAGAAGAATCTCTCAGAGGGGACTGATGTTGCCACAATGCACAGTCTCCGTGTCATCACCTGGATAATTGAAGCCTTGGTCTCCCACCAGCTCAGTGGGTCTGCATATCTCTGGCAAAGGGGCTCATCAACGTAGGATCTCACTTCCAGTATTGCATCTGCTGTAGTGATGGAAACTTCGGTTCTTTTTAGTGAGCCACATCATTTGGCTCAGCTCACCAAGAAGAGCTCTTTCGGCTCCTAAAAGGCTCTCCATTTTACCACTTAACCATCCATCCATCCATCATCAACCGCTTATCTGGGGCCGGGTCGTGGGGGCAACAGTCTGAGCAGAGACACCCAGACTTCCCTCTCCCTCGACACTTCCTCCAGCTCTTCTGGGGGGACCCCAAGGCGTTCCCAGGCAAGCCCAGCGACGGCG
>NC_024327.1:14616137-14626719 GCF_000523025.1 Cynoglossus semilaevis | reverse complement strand
TTTTTACCACTTATGCCTTTTATAATTCAGCGCTGTTTTGACTTGTGATTTGTATTTGAACATATATCACTTAAATTTCAATAAATTGCTGTAGCCAATTGCATTGACAGTTGTAAAATCCCTAGTAGGGAGACATGGGTGATGGGTCCATTTCAGGATTTTAATGGCTTTGATTATGTTAGCTGCATGCTCACTAACACAGCAAATCAGTTTGTTTTCAATTTGCCACTCCTTTGCCACTCTTAGCAGTTCCTCTATCAAGTTTGTCTGTTGCTAAACTCAAAACAGTCCAGAAGACAAGACATTGTTTTATAATTTTCTATAAAGTGACATGTAACTGATATGAAAGAGGTGGTGGTCCTTGATGTCCAGCAATCAGTTGTAAGGAAAACTGCGGTCGCTTCTTTAACTCTTTCTTGCAGTGAAGCATGTTCTCTATCATGCAGTCTTGGAATGATTTGTTTAGAGTGTTTTCCTGCTTGGAGGGACATACGTTGGATTGAGATCCTGTATGAAACTAATAAACCCTTTGTCCTCCACAATTGAGAAGGCTTCATCAAATATGTTCTGTTGTGCTGGGGTTAGTGCCTTAGACATAAATTGGCTTATAGAGGTCTGTGTTGTTGTTGGTCGTGTACCTGAAGCATGGGGTGTAGCAGCAGCAGTAGCAGGAGCAACAGGTGGAGTAGTGGCAGAAGCCACCTATTACCTGGACTTCACCATGTTACAAAGATACAAGTAACTGTCTAGAAGGATCTGAGTATCACAGTCCTTTTAAATCTGCTTGATTTTTGCTCGTTATGGTTCTGTTTACATCTAAAGGTGTTTCCAATACCTGATTGAAGCTTTTGATTGAACCATGGTTCTTAATTGTGGTAATCTTTAAGGGGTTGAATAATTGTGTCAGTGAAGAAATCACAAATAGGACATTTGATGCTGTATTAGACAAACTATTTCTGTATTTTTTGGTTGCATTTAGCTAATTTACAAGTCCTTACAAATATACGTATATTGATTTCCCTAAAACCCTTTACAATACTGGGGGTTGAATAATTCTGAACACAATTGTAGTCATTACCGGTTTAAATCATGACACTATCTGTCCTCCTGATTTTTTTTTTTTTTTTTTTTTTTTTACACTCATCCTTGTCAGTATGTTTGAATTCAGCCTGTCCTCCATCACCCTCACCTGCTGCACTTCCAGCTTTATTTTTTGTTTGTTCAAGTCTTTTATTTTCTCCCCACTGTCTTCTCGTCATAATTCTGGTCCGTTTTCTTGTCTGACCATTCAACCCTGTACTTCACTCTATAGTACACCTGCCTGCAAACATGTCGAAGGTGGTCACACTGTTCTTCAACACTTTTCTCAGTGTGCCATTAATAATGTTCAATCTATTTTCTCTACTGAATCATATGTGAATGGACTCCAGTATTTTGTCATTTCATCACCAAGTTGTCCTTTCCTCTCTCTTCAAAAGGAACAAACGCACACCTATACTTCAGCTCAGCCTTATACTCCTTTATGAAACTTTATGAAGAAGCCTCTTGGATGAGAGGTGAAATGTCTTTTTTTAGAAATTCTTTTGAAATTAGAAAATTCACGTCCAGTTGCCTAACAGAACTTTCAAACTTGACCATGACCTGGATGACTGAGAATATTCATAGACATATACTCCTTTATCTTATTTTGTTCTTTGTCGAACTTTGAAAGCATCATTGTCCACTTTTATAAATCCCTTTTAACTCTTTTTTTTTTTTAATTTTGAACACAGGCTCTTCTTCCACATACAATGAATTTTTGACATAGCTGTTGTCTTAGACCAGGACCTTCATGTCTCCACACTTGTTCTCTGTAACAACTAAACCCTGTCCTTAACACCACACTCTAGACTTATAATGAAAGGTATATATAAAATATAAAGGAACATTCCGTCAGCCTTCAGGGATACTGTAACTCTGGCTCCCTTCACCAAACTTAATATTACATCTCATATGGTTGGGAACGACCCATTAAATGGATCAATACATGGTTAAACTACTACACTTTAAGGAATTATTCCAGGAGATATTCTCTCTTAGTTGGACAGAACAGTTTACAGAACTGTGATATGAAATTAGATGAGTTTTTTTAATAGAATTATTATATCTAATTATTTTCTATCTATTATTGTATTCTAATTATTATTAGAACTATTCAAATGTACTGGAAACCAGTACAGATTCGAAGATAATATTGATCAAAAATGCTCAAGTCTTTGTTAAACACACAGCTAACTTAGCATCATGTCCTTCAGCTGTCCAGCTTTACCATATCTTAAACACATTTTTATTTAAAATCCTTAAATAGACCCTCATATATACACGCATATTCAGAGGCTTACTCAGAGCTAGAGTTTATATGTTCTCTCTGAGTATGTGTTTTGGAATAAAAGGGAACTCTAACCCTCGCAGTCTTGGAATGATTTGTTTAGAGTGTTTTCCTGCTTGGAGGGACATACGTTGGATTGAGATCCTGTATGAAACTAATAAACCCTTTGTCCTCCACAATTGAGAAGGTTTGGAAATCATTTGCAGGAACATGGGACTGTAGTACCACTTGTGGACAAGTGGAAGATAGTTTTAAAGCCAAAAATGTCACTATAAAATTCAAGTTTAAATTGAGAATGTATTTATTCTTGTTATTGTTATTCATGTCCTTTATTCGACTTTACTCACATAGAATAATGGGCTTGAAAGTGCCATCATACACAGCACACCACAGCACCTAAACATGGCTGTACACTTGCGATACACACGCACACATACACCAACAAGTTAAGCTAAATGTCCTACGCCAAACATCTGCTCCCTATGTGCCAATGGATGTAGAGCGGGAAAGGGAGGTTCAGAAACAGGGAGGAGAGGTTGAAAATATAAGTGAGAAAATCACTTTGCACCAAGACTTTCAGAGCTGCATAAAAAAACAGTTTAACGTTGCAGGGAGGGTGGATGCTCCGAAACTCCTCACTCTTACTTTCCTCTGGTCCATCTGTCTGCTCTTCATACTTCTCTGCCCTCCACTCTGCTGCTGTGGCGTCAACAAGATAAACCTGGGAAAAAACTGTTCTGTAAGTTTGTCTTTTTCATTTTATTTATTAATATACACTACCGGTCAAAGGTTTTAGAACACCCTAATTTTTCCAGTTATTCATTGCAGTTCAACTCGTGTAAGCACAATGAATTGCTTGAAATGGTACAAAGGTAAGTACTGAACAGCCAGAGGTTAAAAAAAAAGGTTTGGTTACCCAAAACTGAAAAATAATGTACATTTCAGAATTATACAAAAAGGCAATTTTCGGGGAACACGAAGTGGGTTAACAATTTAAAGCTGTTCTGCAGCAATGAAGGTTGAATCAGCCTTGAAAGCTGGTGCTCTAACTTTTCTGGATTACTTACAACCCCTCTCTGTCTGCATAAAAGCAGTGTTGGAACACACTGTGGTACCAGACCCTCATGAGCATCAGGTGAACAGTATTGTACTGTATTGCAATTAACAATGGAAGAGAGAAAGACCATCATAACACGCAGGTATTTCCTACAGGGAAATTGCAAAGAAAGTCAAGGTGTCAGTGAGTACAGTTTTCTTCACCATCAAAAGGCACTCAGAAACTGGGGGAAACTCTGACAGGAAGTGGTCTGGGTCTGGGCCAAATTCTCTTTTGTAAAATTTGGGACGATTGTTAGGAAGGTTGTGCAGTAGAACAGTTGTTTAAATACTCAGACCAGATAGACTGATATCACCTCTGCCACAGAAGTCTAGGCAAACAGCCCAAAGTTCCCTAAATATTAGAGATTAGGAATTTCTGTAATACACAGACCTACGATACTAAAGAGAATAATGTGCCATGAAATGCTTCCATATTGTAAAGTAGGTTTAATGATACAATTCCACATGTAGAACACCTTCTCAAACCAAAATTAGAGCTGATAATGGAGAGTTGAGACCATGTAGTACCCCTTTCTACCTGCAGGGCGACCTATTAAAGCACTTTGAATGTATTTGGTCAATGTGCTTGGTTAGTGGTAAAGCAATACCATATTGTTTACTCTTACATCTAACCCTTTAACTCATTATTTGTTCTAAAGAACAAGTAAAATGTTAACCTAAGAAGATAAGAGATGAGACGATGAACCTTGTACTGGTTAGGAACAGGCAGAGATGATGATACTGAGCTAACACAGGGCTAATGAGCTGTGTAGCTGTGACATTTAGGAAACGCCTCTTATTAGGATGCAAAAAATAATAATACACCACAATAATACAATACAGAATACATTCCTTTCTCAAATTATATTTATTAGGAATACAACATATATGTTGTGTATATGTTAAGAGATGTCTATGTAAATAATGAACCTCATCTTCTTTGTTTTCCTCTCCATATTTATTTCTGATTTTATTCCTCTTTTTATGTTTTTTCACTTTTTTTCTCTTTCTTCTTTTTATACTATACTTTTATACTCCTCTTTTTATGTTTTTTCACTTTTTTCTCTTTCTTCTTTTTATACTTATTTATTTATTCTGTTTTTCTTCTGTTTCTGTTTCTTTTCTTCTTTTTCTTCTTTATTTGTGTATTGGCAGCTGACATCCTCTAGGCTGCCCTGCTGGTGACAAAACTATACAGGGTTTGCTATAAGGTAAACATGAAGTGTAAAAGTCTTTGAAGACAATATTACTTTCATTTGATTTTATTTGTTTATTCTTCCTGCACCTTTTATTGGCAGCTGGTCCTTCGGGTCAAGGTGACCCCCGGGTCACCTAGACCCAATATGTCTTTGTGTCTGTGTGTCTGTGTGTGTGTTTGTGTGCGTGCGTGAGTATGCGTGCGTGTGCATGTTCCTGTACTGCATAACTTGTGCCAACTTTTCCTCATATTCATTAATACTCATATTCTGGGACAAGGTGTGTACAAAAATGCGAAGGACCACACAAGGGTTAACCCGGTATGTTAGTTCAGGCTATTACACACATGATCTTGTACGGGTGAAATGCGAAGGACCGCACAAGAGTTAACCCGGTATATTAGTTCAGGCTATTACACACATGTTCTTGTACGGGTGTTTTTTTTTTTATGTGTGCATGTATCGTTTACATATCTGTGTCCATATGTCCTTCAGCTGAGGGAAAATTCTGCCCTATGAAAAAATATAGGAAACCTGTTCGTGACTGTAATTATGGGAGATTAAGGGGCAGTGCTGTTCTATAGCTGTGAGTCCAGGATGAAGACTCTGCCCAGCATGTGGTCCATGTCTGGCCACACAGGGAAAGAACACAGCAACAACTCCACTTAGTGTGACGCTGATTAGAAGCTCGTTCCTACAGTGTAATTACACACTGTAAGGAGATGAACAGGTTTGCTGTGTTAACACTGGACTTTACAGTTAAACAGAGAAGAATGTTGAAAAGTCATGACGGAGAAATAATTCAGGGTGGGGGAGTTTATTTAGTTGGCTGTACAGGCAGAACTATTTTCATTAGCTCTGCGCTGCTGTGGGAGGTGGGGCGCAGATGATGCTGCTGCTGCCCAGTGTAAATATAGAAGCCAAAGCCGCAGATCTCCCACGCCTCTCTGCTTCCTCTGCTGCAGAACTTCCTCCTGACTTTGGTGTGGTGGATCGGTGGCCTCCTTCCTCTTCACAAATTATATGGCCCGCGCCCCATTGAAAATAAAAAAGCCACAGCCGCAGATCTCCCACACCTCTCAGCTTCCTCTGCTGCAGAATTTCCTCCTGACTTTGATGTGGTGGATCGGTGGCCTCCTTCCTCTTCACAAATTATAAGGCCCTCTGCACCAAATTCACTGTCTCCACCCCAAATAAGTAATGGCTACTCTGCTGCCGGCTAAAATAGATCTGGTCCAAGACAGACAGCGTCATAAAACCTGAGGGAGATTTATACTGGAGGTGCATTCACAGTTATAGATCTGGGCAGAAATAAATGTGCTGCACAAAAGACGGCTCAACCATAAAAGGACAAGAACAATCGGTGTTGCAGGAGATTATCCATCCATCCATTTTCATCCGCTTATGCGTTACCGGGTCGTGGGGGCAGCAGTCTCCATGACCGCCACCCAAATCACACTGCACCTTACCAGCCCCTAACCAGGATTCGATCTTTCCCAGGAGGTGAACCCTGGGGTTCCACACCAATGACGGAGACATTACCTCTGGGCAAAAGCACCACTGCAGGAGAGTAAAGAGATGCAAAAAAACCCTAAAAATAATTACTAAGATCTAATTTGTGTTTATTGTAGTTAACTTGATCTGCTTCCTCTGAATTTAAAGTAAAGTAAACACAAACAAACTCTTTCTCACAGTAGTAGATGGTCTTTGAACTAAACCAGGTTATTTATTTCCTGTTTTTATGATACCCTGCTTTTATTCGCTAAAATTAACACAATTACCAGGTTCAACAAACCAACCAACCAAACAACCAACCAACCAACCAATAGATAACAAATTAAAAGCAAAACTGCAAATAAAAGAAGACCAAACCAATATTAAAATATATGGATTTCTTAAGTAATTGGACAAATAAGACAGGAAAACAGTGGCTAATGAAAAATAAGGGCCATTATTTTCAAATGCTAGGAATTCTGGATGAAAATAGGTTATTTTTGTGTGTTTTTACTCATTTAGCAGGCTGGTGGGGTTTAAAACTGCATCCTCTTCACTTTGTCTGGGGATTCTGGATCTGGAGATTTGCAATTATTTCTTTAAATTGCTAAATGTATTTATTTATTTAAATTGCTTTTTTTTAAAGCTCAGAATATCAATTCACATTGTGATTTTTTCTACTCGTCTTATGGAAAATATTTGCAATCTTAAAATTACAAATCTTGCAATTAAATCCATAACACGTGTCTGTTGTGTTCACAACACTCAGGTGTAAAGATCTCACTTGGTTTTCCACGTCACTTATGTGACGCTGCTGTCTCTGTGCATCACTCTCTGTCGCGCCGCTCCGATGTTCTACAACACATCTCAGGACAGCAGTGGTGATGAAGAACTTGAGCTACTTTTCCCAGTCTCCTTCTCTACACGGGAACCGGTCCACATCAACACATCTACTGTAACCCCCACCCTGAAGGACACCATCACCACCACCATGATCCGCCTGAAGGACTTTGTCCTGACCAGAGTGGTGGACTTCCTGCAGGAGAACATGTTGATCATCATTGTAGTCACCTCTCTTCTCATCGTCATGGTCTTCATCATCTGCTGTGCTTCTGCTATGAGTCAGAAACGGAAGCTGGAGGCCTACAAGCCCACTGCTAATCCACCCAGGAAGTACATGGCAGATAAGAATGCCAGTGATCTCCATGAGAGGACCTATGCCGTGGACCATGTTAAGAGAGTCCAGATCCAGAGCATGCCCTCACCCAAGCACCTGAGCTCCCCATCCAAAGCCCTGGTAGGAGAGAAAGGAAGGGACGTCAGGTCGTCCCCTCGGCAGGAGGTAAGGAAGGTGAGGGGGGAAGAGGAGGTGGAAAAGCGGAGAGAGGAGCCCAGACACAAGGAGCAGTCCAAGCAGAGAGGGGAGGTACAGCAGTGGAGCTCCAGCGCCAGTCAACCTGTCTGCACATGTCATCTGAAAAAGGCTCATCACTAATCCAAGGTTCAGGATCAGAGAGATTCAAAATAGTTGAACCATGGCATTAAACCTAAAACAAAATGGAGAAAGGATAAACCACAAATGTAGGCTCATCTCAAAGGATGTCGAGCTGCAGCAGGCAAAAATTTAAAAGCTATTGTCATTAAATTAGCATGAACTCACAAACACCTTCCATGCTAGATGACAGCAGTATGTTTGCCTTTAGCCCAGTATGAAGCATAACATCAATACCAACATGACTTCTTACTGTTTTCAGAACAGGTGACGTTAGGTGCTTCTCTGACAGAAAATGTCTACATCACCAAAGAGTAATGGTAGACCAGATAATGCTACAGAAATAAAAAAAACAAACAAACAAAAAAAGAAACAGGTTTTTGTCATGGTTAGCATAGCCACTGCACAAGATAAAGAATGTTAGCTTAGTGACAATATCATTAGGTTCTGTGGCAAAACAAGGTTTTCTTCTCTACTGTAAGTCTTGGCCTCAAACTCATCTTTGAGGACTTTTGAGTGATGATCATATTTAGAGGAAAACTAGTAATAAAAATAAAATAGCATGAGTGCGTACAAGATGAATTTAACCATGTATGGTATTTATCTAGAGAGCAGGAGGACAGGACAGCTTATACTGTAAGTTTAAAAAGAAAAAGAAATCCTGTATGAAAATCACTAAAGATTAAAATATCCAAAAATAAAAAGATGAGGCCTTACATAAAAGTCTATATTTGAAATGTGCAAATACTTCTTCTAAATTATTCTTATAGATAAACAAAATACTAAGAAAATAGTTTTTGGTTTAATGTTGTTTTCGTAGGTGTTTTTCATTTGATTTAGTCAGGGACCTGATGTGTTGCTGTAATCAGGTTAATTGTGTAGTCTTCACCGTTGACTGCTGCACCACCTAGTGTCAACATCAAACCACTGCAGTTCATTAGTAGGAGTTAACTTTGGATTTATAAAAATAAAAACCTCTAAATTCTTTTCATGACACATAGATGTGTTTCTCACTTTGCCTACTCAGACAGAGGAGTCTCCTCTGTCTGTCCTGCTGTATGTCACAGCCTGGGCTGAATCTGTCTGTCTCTCTGTTTAGACAAACACCGCTGATGACGTAAATAAAACACTAAGTGAAATGTTAGTAAACTTGACTTTTTACCAACAATCTCTTAATATTTACACCCATATCTACCTTATTTTGCCTTTCACATAAAGTTATTTTATTTTCAAACCTTTCTTTTTCACAAAGCTTTATACCAACTTTATACCAACTTTAAATGAAACACTACTCACTGTAGCTGTGTATGTGTGAGCTGACAACAGGATATAATTATTCTTACTTTTTAGTGCACAGAGTCAATTAAAAATGTAAAAAAAGAATATGTAGAAAAACGTTAAAATATTAAAATATGAAAATATAGAAAATGTTTTATGTTTGTTAGGAATACCCAATTGTTCTGGAGCAGAGATGCTACTGTTCCAGGGTGAACACATCTTGCAAAAATAATAAAAGTTCTATTGAATTTGACTAGAAACAAAGTTTTTTCTGTCCTGGTTTAAAAAAAAAGTATTCTAACAGACTTTGTTGCACCAATGTCACTTGAGAAGCATTATCTTAAAACCCCTGGGAGCTAAACTCCTCAGGACATAAGCAGGAACCATCTGTTTTTCCTCATATTTATTTATTGATCATTTCAAAGAACACGTTCTTCTCTTGTACTTTTATGGTTTATTATGGTATGAAAGCTATAAAAGCTATGAAACAAAATGGTTAGACTTTTCCTTTTTCTTTAAAATTATGTTTAAGTTAATGTGTGTATTTTAATGTGATGGTTTTTTACCTAATTGAGAACTTAAAAACAGGGATAAATGAGAGCGGTTTAAGCTTGACAATTCTTTCATGTACTCACTGTCTCAGTACTTAAATCAACGATTGTGGGTATTAGTATAACTTTCATTAACTATGATCCATGGGTTCTTTTTGTTTAATTTCCATAAAAAACTCAGATTTTTTATTTTTTTTTTGCTTTTAAACATGCTTCCTCTAAGTGACCGATTTATTGTTAAATAATAAGAATTGTGTTTGTGTTCTGCCTTATATTTAATAAAGGTGTTGATTTCACTACATCCATTATTACTGAAATTACAAGTGTGTAAGAAAACCCAAAGAGTGAAAAAAAAACAAACCTTAAATGATCACAGAGCTGATTTTTTTTTTAAAGATGAAACTCGACTCTTCCAATTATGTGGCACTGAAACATTTACTTTTGAGTTGGATCCATTTAAGATCTGTGACAACCAGTGGTCACATACCAAAGAGAAGGCTGTTGCTCAGTAGGTAGAGTTATTTGGTCTTTTAAATGAAAGGTTGTGGCCTGATCTCAGGCTCCACTGTGTCTTTAGGCAAGGCACTCGGCCCTGAGTTTCTCCTGGTGGCTTTGTGGCTGGAAGAAGTGTACTAGAAGAAGAACATGTACTGTGTGACTGTGTGACTACATGGGTGTAAGAAAAAAGAAATTAAAATGCTTCAAATGCAGGATGGTGATATGAAGGGATATTAAAAATAAGAAAACAAAAAAGAGATGGAACTAAAGCTTGTTCTGTGCAAATTGCAGGGCAATCCAGTGACAATGGTAGATTTAGAATATATAGAATGTATAGAATGTAAGAGTATACAATTTACAAACAAACAGACGTCCAGACCAGAATCAGAATCAGAATCTCTTTATTGTCATATGCACCAGGGAAGGTGATATGAAATTTAGTTTTGTACGACCCGTTCCAAGAAAAAAACATGAATAGACAATAAAAACAATACAAATAATTGACAAGGGGGGACAGGAACAGGAAGGCCAGGACGCAGCCCGTGGTCAGCGCACCCTTATATTAGATGAAAAACAACTGAAAAACGATAGGGAAGGAGGAGGAGGG
>NC_024327.1:14612669-14615620 GCF_000523025.1 Cynoglossus semilaevis | reverse complement strand
CTTGAGTCTGAGTGTTGACGGCCCTGCCCCATCCGTCAGTCAGGGCGATGAGCTTGTCGATTGCCAATTGTAGCATCATCTTTTTTTCACGATGGAACAGGAAGGTGCCCAGGCCAATCAGCAGAAAACCTGCCATCATAAATCTGTCCCAGGAGTCCAACATGTAGCCGGCCGGGAAGGTTCCGTCAGGGCAGGCGGGTTCTCCTTTACCCATTCTCATGGTTGAGAAAATTTGATCAATTGCGTTGAGAGACCAGTTGACCAGATCCATCATTTTGGTTTTGGAGGAAAATGCAGAGAGAGGCGCCGAGATAGTTTGACAGAGACGGTACAAGACATAGAGCAGTAGCAGGGCAGATAAGGGCAGGAAGGGAGGAAGGGGGCAAGGGAAAAAGCGTCCGCTTTCTTCGAGAGCAAGTGTGAACAGTGGACTTCAGTCTGGACTCAACATTTTAGGTCTGATTGATGTTCATGTTGACGAGGCAGTTGACATACAGTAATTGCACACAAACACAGCAGGAAGTACAGTGTGGAGATGAGGAGGGACTCCCTTTGATAAGGGCTGCCTTTGTCCGTAGCTGGCTACTGTACAGGATTGCTTAAATATTTCAGCAGCAGTGAACCAGATACATACAGAGACCTGTTCTGTAAAGCCAGAGCTTATGTATGAAGGCAAATCTTGGAAACACTAATTTACTCCCCTGATGTTTAGCTCAAAAATCAAATGAATTGAATTTAAAAAAAAATGATAAACAAATTCCCTCATCTTTTTGTGCGATCAGCTGTTTCTCTATTAATTTCATCTGCATCCTAACATGGCTCAATCGCCCCATTTTGAAACCACACCAAGAATCACTGCATTTAAATTATTCACTCGTCGAAAAGTGATCAATTTAAAGGATGGGTCAAATTGCCAAAGATCAAACATTAGCGATGGCAGTATAGAAGCAGCCTAAAGAGCAAGTGTTGACACAGTGACGTCTGAAATGCGAGCTATGACAGCGCCTTTCACTCGGGTCAGATTCCCTGTTCTATTGTCAATGAAGCGCTGAATAATTCGAGTAAATACAACCCCCTCACTTTCACTCTTCCAACCAGGCGAAGGAAAAGCTCACCACCCAAGGACCACTCCCCATCACCTACAGCTTAGGTTTGATTAAACTCCATCTGTGATCATTTCAGAAGAAGGTTTATTTTCAGATGTGTGAGGCTTTTACTCTTTTTAGTTCAACGAGTCTTGTGTTGATTTTTCTGGTGAAGTTTTTGGACCACCCGTAGCATTGATGCACAACAGAGCCTCATTCTTACTGTGATCTTCTTCACTGTGTGAACAGTGAAGAAGATCCAGAAGAGGTAACTCAGTACCTTAAGGCAGTCTTTGCTCATCAAACTTTGATGAGCATCTGCCTGAAATTACCAACAGCAACAGATGTTACTCCGAGAGAGAAGTGAATGACAGGCGGATCATGGGGAAACGTTTGCATTTCTCTCCGGAGGAGAAACTGAGGCTACAAGAACAGAAGAAGAAAAGTTTGTTATGCAAATTTTTGAAAAGAAAAAATCCTGTATTGGTGCCATTTTAATATGCTTTCTAGTGAGGTACACTGGAGGTTATTATCGACACATTAACTGTTGGCTTTGACATGATTCTCCTTTTTGTCCTTTTGCTTCAGTCTGTAGTCTGACAACGCTGCTTTTATAGCATCTTCTGCAAGCACTGAGATAATTTTTTTTTTGAGAAACAAGAGAATGAACAACAGAAAAAAAAATTTGCACTGTGAAATTTCATGTCAGAATATGTAGAAACCATTTATAGGACACCAGCAGTTACAATATACAATTCTAGTACGGTTTGTGATTTTTTTTTGCTCTTTAGTTTTGTGTTTGTTATCTTTAATCTAACTGGAGCAGTGAAGTTTGACTGGAGGAAGGCTTTGGCAATGTCTGTGGTTTTGATCTTCAGAGCTTCGTCAATCTAACAAGTGAAGGAAGGGAATCAGTTAACAATGAAAAAAAGAAAATGAAAATTATTATTATTTAAAAAACTAAATTTTCTCTTAAAGTGATGAACACACACACTGACTTGCCCTTCACCCACTCTGTTGCTAGGGAACTGGAAGCGATTGCAGAGCCGCATGCGAATGTTTGGAATTTTGCATCTACAATCTTGCCATTTTCATCCACCTGAATCTGCAAACAATAAAAAAATTCAATCAAGGAGCATCTTCTGTTCTCATTAACATAAGAAAAACTGTGGGATTCATCATTGTAATTTTAAAGAAATTGTTGTATTAAAAACAACAACAATTTATGTATTGTACAATATTTGGAAAAAAGATATTCATTAAATCCACAAAGAATGATACAAACTTTGTAACATATATAACCTTACTTCGAGCGTCTCGAATATCCCCAGTTTACCTGAAGTTTCGGTTTCATTACATCACCACAGGCTGGTGCACACACTAAAACAGTTCCTACGTTCTTGGAGCTTTTGTTCAGAGAACCTACGTTTCTTGGGTTTTCATAATGGTCTAATACCTTCAGGGAAATAACACAACACAAGAAATAACACGTCAACCGTAGTTACTGCTAAAGACAGCAGCACACGTAGAAAACACAAACCGCGTGTATTATAATACAACACAGCGTTGGGTAATTGGAAATTAGTTACCTTTTTGTAATATGAACACACATCTTTAATCTCCGGCAAAATATCCTCCTGTATAATGAAAACAGCGAGGTCGCTCATAAACCGGTGGCCGGAGTGTTTGTTTACAAACAAGAAAGGATTCGCCTTTGAAGCAGCGCCTACTAGCGGCTAACAGGGGGACATTACGCAGCTACTCTTACCGATGACTGTTACCAGGCAGATAGCCACTTCAACATGGCGGCGCCAGGCAACACAGTAGTGATGGGAAGACCGACTCTTTTTACTGATTCGAATCTTT
>NC_024327.1:14592071-14611702 GCF_000523025.1 Cynoglossus semilaevis | reverse complement strand
GCAGAGAGTGATTTGTTCGCAGTGAGTGATTAGTTCGCAGAGTGTGATTAGTTCGCAGTGAGTGATTTGTGAGTGATTCGTGAGTTCAATATGAATAAATATTTAATATGACTCGGTAGTCACGAGTCACGAATCTTTCATATGACTCGGGAGTCACGACTCATATGAAAGATTCGTTCATTTTGAACGAATCACTCGCGAACGACACATCACTACAACACAGAGCTAACGCAGTTACAGAAGATGGAGGAGGAAGACGCGGGAATGGAGGAAAGAGAAATGCAGTCGGACGAGGAGGACGAAGAAGGCATGGGAGAAGAAAATACAGACGACTCGTCTGAAGACGAGAAGGAAAATGAAGCAGAAATCCAGCGTTTAGAGGAGCAGGTAATTAGCCAACAAGCGACAGAGGTAAAATGAACTAACGTGCTAATGAGAATGAATGGGCGATCAACATAGACATTTTGAACGTCTTTGCATCTCCTAAACAGTCAACTATTGTGTTTTAAAAATCCCTATCACTTGTAAAGGTTAACTGTTGTCCATCCATCCATTTTCGTCCGCTTATCTGTCACCTGATTTGTGAGTTCAATATGAATAAATATTTAATATGACTCGGTAGTCACGAGTCATATTATTATTATAGTTTATTTTGAACGAATCACTCGCGAACGACACATCACTACTAGGAGGTGAACCCTGGGATTCCACACCAATGACGGAGACATTGCCTCTGTGCAAATCCCGGTTAGGTATCTTCCAGTGGACTCACCACCCGCAGGGAGGTTTAGGGGGGCTGGTACGGTGCAATGTGATTTGGGTGGCAACTGCTGCCCCCGCGACCCGGTAGCGGATGAAAATGGATGGATGGGACTTGTAGTTTAATGTTGACAATGACACATTTTTGCTATTTCCACATGCCTTCACAAAACTACTAAATGAAAAAAAAAAACAGTGTCCACTCCTGGTTATTGGCACACACTACTGAAATATTGCAGCATCTATGTACCCGTCTCATAACTTTTTGAGTTGTGGTGCCCACAAAGTCAAATACAGTAGTAAACAAATTGGTCAATACAAAACCTCCTTTTAATCACACTGTCTAGATTTTATTTGGGCTCAGGCTGTGATTGAAATGTCAAAGGTCATTGCTGCCTTGGTAGTTTAGGTTATATTAATGGCACAGGTATAAGGGTAACATTTCACCTAGATGTTTTTAGGGCTGTCAAAATGAATGCCTGAACCCTTAACTTATTTGGAAAATAAATCTGATTCAATTTTAATGCATCTTTTAAGTTTTAAAATGGATTTTATAATTTTCTCCACCTTTCAGCTGTCAATCAATGCTTTCGACTACAACTGCCACATGGGTCTCATCAAACTCCTGAAACAAGAGGGGGAACTTCTCCGATTGCAAAAGGCAAGACAGAAGATGAGTGAACTTTTTCCGCTCACTGAAGGTTGGGGAATTTCTTTTGTAATATAATTTTATTGACTGTCATCTGCCCTGCCATGTTTATGTATATTTTATTGCATTTTTCTCCTCAAGATATCTGGTTGGATTGGCTCAAAGATGAAATCTGTCTGAATGAAGATAAATCAAACCGAGAGACAGTTTATGAACTTTTTGAGAGAGCTGTAAAAGACTACATCTGTAAGTACCTGACAGCCATTGTTTTGACCTTGCATATCTGCTCAGTAGGTCGTTTTTACATTTGAACTAAAACTCTTTCTGTTCAGGTCCAGAAATTTGGCTTGAATATGCTCAGTATTCCATTGGTGGAATGGGCTCACCAGGTGGAATAGACAAGGTGAGGTGTATCTTTGAGAGAGCTGTGACAGCTGTTGGGCTGCACATGACCAAAGGACAGCTGGTGTGGGAGGCGTACAGAGAATTTGAAAACGCCATCCTGTCTACAGTCCAGGTTTGGACAAACATGTTCACAGATTTGTTTAAGATATGTTAATTGTTAAAACTATTTCAGTGTTATCAAGTTTCAACACTGAAATTTTAATGGCTGTTTTTCCTCTCAGCCTCCACCTGGCAGGATTCCTAGTCGTGAGGAGCAGGAGATGCTGAACACTCAGCTGGAGCGAATTCACAAGCTCTTTCGACGCCAGCTGACCGTCCCTTTAATGGGTGAGTGTGATGCCTGACCTGTCACAATGATTTACTGTAAAAGAAATGTTGAAGAAGATATAATTCTTCCATAATTTCTGTACATAAAAACAATTAAATGGATAGAAATGAATAAAGGTTTCAAAACATGCTAATTTAAACAAATAATAAATAAATAAATAAAATAAAGAGTATTTTCAATATATTTCCGATTTCATTTTGAATATTTGTAAACTGTTGGCAAATGTAACCCTTTAAGTCAATGCACTCCTAGAAGTTGATTTTCAGCTTTTATACTTTGGTGCTTTGTCAATACTTCATTAACTGTTCGTCTTCATTAATCATTTCCCTTAAAGACTGTATGTTGTGAATTTTGAGCTGATGCAGCTGTGCTCCTTTGTAGACATGGAAGCCACCTATGAAGAATATGAAGATTGGTCAGACCAGGGTGTCTCTGAGCTTGTGGTACCACAGTACTCAAAAGCGATGCAGGAGATGGAGAAGCGTAAATCTTTAGAAAAATCTCTGGTAAATGTCTTTTACTAATACCACTAACTGAAAACCTCTGTCATGAATTACATTATCTTTGCAATGTTTTCTCCATGCTGTCATTGTTTCACAGCTGATAGCAGAGCCTCCAAAGATGTCCGAGTATCAGAGCTACATTGACTTTGAACGAAAGGAGGGCGACCCAGCTCGGATCCTGATCATCTTTGAGAGGGCGCTGGCAGAGAACTGCCTAGTTCCAGACCTGTGGGCAAAATATACCAGCTACCTTGTGAGTAAATGTCAGTGGCTGTGTGATTTTAATAGAATCTCATTTATTGTTAGGACTTTCCCCTCGGGTTAAAACTCATTTGGTTTCTTCATGGTTCAAACAATCCTTTACTAACAATGGATGGATTATATGGATTTAATTGTGTCTACATTCTTCGGTACGGAATAATTTTACTGTTTTAATTTTTAATTTAACTGTTTTAAATCTCTCTGTTTGTTCTTGTCAGGATCGCCAGCTGAAGATCAAGGAAGTTGTTCTTTCAGCTCATGAACGAGCCGCGAGGAACTGCCATTGGACCATGGGTCTGTGGAAGAGCTACCTGCAGGCTTTGGAGAGGCATGGAGCTGATCATCAAACAGTCTCAGGTCAGTAGAGGAGAACTGAAAGCTGTTCAGATGAAGACATACTGTGTATATCAATAATCAGTGGATGTTGTTTCCTGTTGCTTTGTCTCCATCTGCAGATGTGTTTGAGAAGTCCTTGATTGCTGCAATCATCAAAGCTACAGATTATGTGGAAATCTGGCAGGCCTTCCTAGACTACCTGAGGAGACGTGTGGATTTTAGCAAAGGTGAAAGGAGATGTGTTGAAAATTAGAAAAAAAATAAAATAAAATGTATTCAATACTCATGGTGATGTGTGACGTTGACGTTACAGAATCAAGTCAAGAGTTGGAGGAGTTACGAGGAGCCTTCTCTCGCTCGCTCGAGTACATTAATCAAGATGTGGAAGAAAGTAAGTGGGTAACTTTGAGGTTGTGTTTACAAGACAGTTATTCAGTGTAGTATTGCAATGGGCTTTGTTTGTGTTGCCGTAGGATTTGGTGAAAACGGAGATCCTTCCTGCATGATAATGCAGATCTGGGCCAGAATAGAGGTGAAGGGTTCTAATACTAATACTGTCTCAGTGGAGTTGAACTTGGACCTTTTTTTAAATTTTTTTTTTACTAAGAACTAATTTAGAATGATTTAGATGTAGATGATTCTATTAAAGCTATGATTTAAGCAAAACATTTTCTCTGTCTTTCTCAGGCTCTTCACTGTAAAAACATTCAAAAGGCGAGAGAACTGTGGGACAGTATCATGACTAAAGGCAACGCCAAATATGCCAACATGTGGCTGGAATACTTTAACCTGGAAAGGTCATTCTGTCAGTATCTGAGGGATTCAATTTAAGAAAAAAAAAAACCAAATAACCAAAATGTATGTGTGCATATAGGTCGTACGGAGACACAGTTCACTGCCGTAAAGCTCTTCATCGAGCAGTTCAGTGCAGCTCAGATTATCCAGAGCATGTTTGTGAAGTCCTGCTCACTTTTGAGAGAGTCGAAGGTGAGTCAATGTCAAGTTTAATATAAAAACAGGTGTTTGACTCTTCTCAACAGTCATTATTTCTTCTTGTTAAACCCCAACCACAGGTTCTCTGGAGGACTGGGACTTGGCAGTGCAGAAGACAGAGACTCATCTCAACAGACTTAACGAACAGGGAGCCAAGGTAAGAATTTTTTTAAGGACTGTGCTGTAAAGTAGCTCCGTTATTTAGCTGCCTTTGGCTAAAGTTACCACGGTGTGCCCATCAATAACCCAATCTACATTTGCATTACTATTATACGAGGTAGAAGGAACGGCAACAGGAAACACGTGAGGCGTGTATGCGCTCACGGAGGTGTGAATGGGTGTTGTGTACGCGCACCAAGATGCGCTCAGGTACAATGAAACAGTGCTTGTGATGTTATCAAAGTATATGGGGGAAGGGAGGCGTACCGCGTGGTCTACTCCAGACAAAGGACTTTGTCGGAGTTTTCCTGATCCCAATACTGATAACGTTACAAGTTAACACTGAAATACTGACGGTGTACAAGAGTATAACACCGAGTCAGGAGGTTAGAAAAGAAGTGCATGCAACAGCCTAGCTATAAAAGCAGCACAGATTTCAGACAACAAAATTCAATATGCGTACTTAAACTGTCCCTAAGTTTAAATAGCACTTAACAATACTACAGATTAACTAACGTGCCCAAATGCCAGCCTTACTGTAGTGAACGTCTGCTCGTATTTAGAGGGTAGTGGAAAGTCCGTGCTTCTTGGGTCCTTGCCAGAGCTGGGGACGTCCGTCTGGTTCCACTGTGTCCAGAGAGTCCTCTTGGTTCCGAAAGTCCGTTTCAGGAGGAAAAGTCTCTGACTGTCGATGTGCCGGTTCACACGAATACCGTTAGAAGGAATCCTGTCGCTTCTAACTTTTCAATAACTGCTTTGGTCGCAGCGCTACGTTACTTGTGTAACTTAATTACCGGTTAACTCAGTTAAGAAAAAGACGCTACTAGTGCATTTATCACCGTGGGCAATGGTGTCTACAAAAGCGCGTTGGTTCTTAGTCTTCTGAGACGAGCAGGTTTTCTCTTTTCATCGAGGTCCTACGGAGCGAAAGTCCTGAACAGAGAGAACGATATTGGGCTGACCCCCCAATTTAAAGGTTGCGGAGGTTACTGATCGTGACGTATGTGGATTTACCGGAAGCAGTGGAATTATGGGAGTTTGAGTCCTTGAAAGGACTGTTGTAGTACCTACATATCCCCCCTTTGGTCTTAGGGATATGACAGAGTCGTAACCCTGAGAGCACAAGGTTGTACAGTCCATATTCCATAATCCATTGTCATCCATATTGTCCATTTAGTCCTGTAAAATCTCAGAAGAAGTTGAGTCCTGACAAACAGTTCAAGGCATGGGCATTTGGGCAAATACCAGGCTGTAGGCATTTGGGCAAATACCATGCTATACACATGTGGGTACATGATAACTCACTACCTGACTAACACGTTCATGTACCACAATTTAAAAATACCCATTAACTTCATTTCTTCACATTGGAAAAGAAAAGGAATGAAGGAAAGGAAAGAAGTGTTAGTTGTCAGGGGTTAGACCAAATTATCGTTCACCCCCCTTTTGGAGTGAGGACTGCTAAAGGGTAAAGTTTGTTTTAATTGGTGTGTTCATTCGTTTTTAAGAGGGGTCTGGTCTCTATTAAACCTGTCAATAATTTCAGCTAACTGAGCCTTTACAGACTCCAATTCTGAGTGGAGCTCACTCAGTTCGTCTGAGTTACAGAAACGAACATGCCTACCCCTATGCTTCGGATCACGCTCAGACTGTTTCCACCATCTCTTGTTTGACTGTTGGTAACCGTCTCGTTTCCAACCACCTTGGTCTTTACGACCTCTTTCACGGGGTCGGTTGTTGTAATTATTGTTGTTGCTGAAGTTTTGACCATGGTTGTTCCTGTATCTATTTTGTCTCCTTCCCCACTCACTTTGGTGATGGGGTTTTGGAGCAGGGTTTCTCCAGGTGTGTCTCCCTGGTGGAGCTTCACTCCCTTCTAAGTCTAACAGGGAATTTCCTGCATCCTGGAGACTAAAGACTCTGGGTTCGTCGTCAAGTCTGTCCATTGGTCTGACGACTGTCTCCCAGGTCATCTGGGCTAGCTGCCTAATTTCCCTCATGGAGTAGTAACCCTGTCTGCATGTCACTGTGACATGGTTGCGTACACTTGAGTGGAGGTTGTGTAAGAAGAGGGATTTGAAACCTCTATCTTCCTCCAAGCCTGGTGCACTGCTACCCTGGAAATATGCGTTGCGTAGCCGTCTATAATATTCACGTGGGGATTCTGACCGTTTCTGCTCGATTTGCATAGCACACAACATTGCAGACGTCTCGTCAGTGTATTGCTCGTACTCTTCCTTCAAGTACTTACGAAGTCTCGTGTAGCTATCACGGACTTCTGGGGTTAGTGTCTCTATGAAAGCCCGAACATTGCTGCTAGACGTCTTCCAGATTAGCCTAAGCTTTTCCCGTGTTGTGGCGTTTGGCAGATCTACAAGGCATCGGTCAACTTCCCGTAGGTAATCATTAACATTAATGTTTTTATTATCTGGATCAAAACGTTCAATGTCCTGCGCTAGCAGATCAATTTGACGTATACGAGGTTCACGGGTTGCCTTTCTACGTGACCTCCTTGATCTTTCTGAATATTCACTGTCTGAACTATTTACTGATTGTTCATGGCGCTCTCTATGTCTATGGTCCAGTTCATCCGCTGATGAATCAGGGATGTCATAATACACCGGCTTGGGTGTGCCAAGGGATTTGGCTCTGGACGAGTGCGGTATGGCTCCAGCCTGGCTATCTGATGGAGTCGTTTTGTAGCGGTCTAGGATGATTTGGTGGGCTGTCTGGTTATGCCCAAGATGATTTTCAGTATCTTCATCGGAATAGTCTTCCTGTTTTGAATTTTCCTCTGGTAGCGAGAGAGAGTGGGCATGTGTTGCTTTGGCTCGTTCTTGAGGACGCTCTTCGAGATGTGCGGCTCCATAGAACAGGTTCTCCCCATCTTCGGCAACAAAAGGACTTTCAAAGGCCACTGCTACATTCAGTTTGAATCTCCTTCATCAGTCACCGAAGCCCTGAAGCTGGACAGACAAGAGTTGAGAAGGCCCATGTTTGTGTTGCCTTGTGTGGATAAAAACTAAAATCCCAACTTTAAGGTAAACAAAGTCTGTTTCTGTCAAGTCCTTAGTACCCACAGGAATTTTTTTTTTTTTAATTTTGTCCTTGCAGGTGTTCAAATACAACACATCGATGGAGAAACACAAAATCTTTATCTCTGGTCTGCCGTTCTCTTGCACTAAAGAGCAACTGGAGGAAATCTGCAAAAAACACTGAGGTGTCAGAGAAGTGCGTTGAGTCACATATCGCTCAGGGAAACCGAAGGTGAGACTTAGCACCATGTTCCTGACATAGCAGTCTTCATCAATGACTTGTAGCCACAGGCATTAACAAAAATAATTTTTCCCAGTTTATATTTTCTACCAATAGAAAGTACTTGCTTCTACCCAATGGAGTCTCAGCTGCCAAATGGAGTGAAGTAGGGCTCTTTGTTCATGCATAAAAACACACGATTAAAAGATCTGTTGTAGCCTTTAGGACCACAAAACATTCTTTTATATTAATTAATATACTGACTGTAAGATTACTGTTGGTAATGTCAGTGTCTATTTATAATGTCTCTGTAGGTGTGATGACATCATGGTCCTTTCTATGGTTTATGTGTTATGTTTCTGGACTTTAATTATCATTGGCGACTGTCTTTAGTAGTTGTCATTATACAGTGATCCTGTTAATAATAAGTTACCCTTTTGCACAAACGGCAATCTTGGACGTCTGTCCTCATGTCAGAAAGTACAGCTGTGAAAAGAAAATGGCTATAATTAATAAACTAAACTATAAATAAACTCCAACAGAAGAATAACTTTCAGCTCATCCCTTCATCAGGGGTCATCACAGTGATTTAGCAGTTTTTACACCAAATTACTTTTTGTGGCCAGTTTGTTTAACTAAAAGTTAGCTCAGAACAAGTCAATGCTAAAAGAAAAGCTAAACATTCTCTACAAAATACTACAAAGACTTCCCTCATAAATGTTCTAAAATCTCCTAAAAACATTTATTTCAGTCCCATAAAGGGCTCCTCTGAACCATATCTGTCTTCTGCATGTCTCCAGGGTCTAGCATATGTTGAGTTTGCTGATGATACTCAAGCTTCTCAGGCAGTTTTGAAAATGGACGGCACAGAAGTAGAAGGAAACATGATCTCAGTGGCTATAAGTAATCCTCCACGCAGGAACATGATGGAAGCTCCTGGATCCGGCAAACCTATGGGCAACATGATGCTTCGCCAGGTCTACAGAGCGTAAGTTTCATTCTCCTCTGCCTTTCTCCAATGTGGAACTCCACAAACACACACCTGTGTTTTTCTTCTTCTTTGTATAGGAGAGCAAAAGGTCAAACCCAGGAGTCACTGCTCCCTCGGTCCCTCCACAGACAGAGTGGATCCGTAAAAAAGGTGGAGAATGGAGGCTCGACTGAATCCAGCAGCTTGTTGCTGAACGCAGCCACAGAGACTAAATCTTTGTCCAATTCAGACTTTGCCAGGATGGTTCTAAACAAGTAAGAGAATCATGACTGCCTTCACACTGATCGCAATCTTGTGTCCTTACATATCAGTGTTGGTGAGTTTTTTTTCTTTCTTTCCTCTAACTGTTTACTCCAAACAGACTGCCTTAATCATTAAGCTCCTTTGTTACAAACCCTTTTCAACCAAGAATTATCAGCTGTGTGACAGTGTTTAGGGCAGGACATTTTATTGAAAGTGTATTATAGCTGTGTGTAAATACACTATCTATTGTAAACCTCCTGTTTTAAAGTGTCTTGTTGTGTTACGTGACGAGGGTTTGATAGAAAACTCTAAGTATATTTTTAAAAATTGAAACAGCCTGAATTTGAGTGTTGAGGTTATGACAAAGATTATGACATGTACATTTGTTGTGTAGGTGATGTGTGTTGGTGTGTTTGCCTATACGTGTGTGTTAAGGAAAAGAAGGAAAAGGAAAGTGAACTACTTGTTGTTTATATCACAGTGAAGATATCCTCCAGATCTTTTCCAGTTATTTTTAGGGAACATACTTTTGTTGGAGATGAACGTGTACTACTATTATTTTTTTCCATCAAATGCCAACATTATTTTGATGCCCCTGGGGGGTCCAGTTAATATGAGGAAACATTGTCATGAAAACTACCATCCCATCATATTGCACCGTTGAATGTACCTGTTGGTTAAGGATTAAATCATTGTCAAATAGAACTTCACTGTAAGAATCCAGAAGGTTAAAGGTCACTGATGGACTAATATTTTTGTCTAAAATAATCGAGTGTGTGCTAAAGCTGTGTTAATTAATAGATGCATATAGGTCATTCTTATGAAATCCTGGTTTCATAGATTGGAGACATGGATTTTTTTGGAAAAAAATAGATCAACAAATTTTCTTTGTATCCATTAATCACAAAGTCTGCAGTGGTTATGATTGGTGTTTTTAAAATATTCACTCAATTTAATACCTTTTTGAACATTTTTCAAACATGTCCTTAATAAAAAAATAAAAAGTTTGTGCCCTAAAACATGCTGCCAACTGAATAATCTGTGCTAAAAACTCCAAAAACCATCATATCTGAACATGTCAAAATATCACCAAAAAGAAGCAAGACTAAAGCCTTATTATTGTTAAAAAAATGCTAAAAAATAGTCCTAGAAATGCCTCAAAATGCAAGTTTGTGCCGCAAAACATGCTGCTGAGTAAATATGTGCTAAAACCTCCAAAACCCATTATATCTTAACATTTCAAAATATCACTAAAAAGAAGCAAGAAGCCTTACTATCGTGAGAGTTCCACAAATGCCATGATGACCAGCAAATCTGTACTCCATGAAACTTATTAAACATGAGTAAAGTCTTAAAAACATTAGCAAACATTTTTCTAAACAAGGAAAACCAGCTGTATCGCTAACGTTAATCAATACTGTCATGTATGAAGTCTCACAGGAGAAGTTAAACTTTCTCCTGTGAGACTTTTCCACAGAAAAAGAAATCTTGTCCAAAAATAGTTACATCAAGAGCTACTGGATGGAGTAAATTTCTTGAAGATGTTTCACATGTCAAACCTGCACCGACCAGTTGGCCTCAATTAAACTATTTGTGGATAAGATGACCTGGATAACTGAGAACCTACACAGAAAGAAAAATCTTCTTACCTGGTAGCCATCTTGAAAGCACTAACATGTGTTGCATCATGCAAAATAAAACGAAAACCATCTTTCCAGTTATTCAAATATGTTGCAGAGGTTCAGAACTTGAGTCAGACACTTTTTATAGAACAGGAAAATTTTTCCTCTTTTTATTTACATTATTTTTAAACATTAATTTAATTAGTAATTTTTCAGTCACCTCAAAACATCCATTAGAGCGGCTAATAGTTTTTTCTAGGAAGAAGAGGAAAATTTTTCCTCTTTTTATTTACATTATTTTTAAACATTAATTTAATTAGTAATTTTTTAGTCACCTCAAAACATCCATTAGAAAAATCTGTTAAAATAACATAACATACATTCAGACAAATCTGAATGTATTGCAGTTATGAGAAAGTTGTCATAAAATGCAGTACAATTTAAATAGAATTAATTTCTATATCGAAATTACTCTTTGATCATATAAAGAAAATGATATGCTTTATTAATATTATTACAAATGTACATGTTTTTATTATTAAATCATTACTATTCAATATTTGTGATTTATAAAGCCTACGTAAGTCTAGAATGGCACAGTGGTACGATTTCTGCCCATCATGCAGAAGGGTCCAGGTTTCAATCCACGTGTTTGGTCGTGTCAGGAAGAACATTTGGGAGAAAAAAAGTTGCCAAATCATGATATGGACTACTTTGGTGGTAACGCCAGATGAAGAAGAAGAGAGAAACCAAAGCGTTTTTTTTTTTATTTTATTTTTGGCACAGCCTGTTCATCATCTCCAAAGTGTTTCAGTTCAGCTTTCATACAGAGCATGAATATTTTACACAGCATTTCTGAACACAGTGGCTTTACAATAGAACCTTACATTATTTTTACTGGCTTTAAAAATGTATTATGGTCTGTAATCTTCCAGTCCCAGTCGTGTCAAGTTTGTAAAAATAGTTCTTTTTGGAAGAGAAAAATACATTTCACAAATGTTGTACAAGTCCTAACTCTGTATAAAAGCCTGTGATTGTTGTAAAAAAAAAAAAGAAAAAAAAATTGTATTTAGTTCTTTGGTTCAATTTTCACGACAGGAGAGTCCATGCAGTTCTGTTTTCACAGCAACACGTCTGGATGGTAAAGATCAAAATGTTCCGTGTCATCATTTCTAACAGTTAGAGTTTGTAAAATTGAATCTATATTTTCCGAACAGATGGAACACAAGCTATATGTATTGCTCTCACCAAAGTGGCCTAGTCTTGAAATATGTTGGTCTCTCAACATCTCGTATGATGTCTGTTTTTTAAATGTGGATTTTTGGTTTAGTTTATGTAAAGAAAAGTCGTGTCTCCTTTGTTTAATAAAGCATTTAAATAAAACTGGATCCCAGTTGGACACAAACACCTTTGTTAAATTAAGTATTTGACATCAGGACACACCAAATAGGAATTACAACAATTACTGTAAAAACTAATATCCATCCATCCATTTTCATCCGCTTATCCGTTACCGGGTCGCGGGGGCAGCAGTCGCCACCCAAATCACATTGCACCGTTGTAAAAACTAATAAATTATTGTAAAGTTGAAAGTGTGTTAGCGTGTCATGAGATATGACCTCTTGGTTAAGTCAATGTTCACTTCACTAGAAACTACTGATTTGTCAAAATGACAAAAACAAAGCTGTTTACAGTCACAAGCTACGTAAACATCGACTGAAGTCTGTTGAAAATCAAAACAACCTGAACCTAAAGTGGGGGAAACTAAACTTTTCAATGGAAGTGAACCAAACAGAAGCAAGTCTTTCTGCACCTGTTTCTATGAAGTCAGCAGTTTGAAATGTCATTGTGTTCATTTGTTCACACCACTGTTTTCCTCATGCAGCTCAGGTAGATTTCTCATTGGCAGCTTAGTTGTGGATGGGAATGGTCTGTTTGCAGTCAGAACAGAGCTGGTCCTGTTCAGCCTCAGGCAAACCCACAGTGCGTTCTGTTGTAGAAATTAATAACGTGTCCGATGTTATCTCTGTACATTTGGCTATGAAGCGAATGAACGGCCTGACACCGCTCTCGTTGGTCCTGTCCAGAGCTGCATAATATTCAGCTCTCTGCTTTTTTCGTGTGGTGATCGGTGGATACCTGGCCCTCATAAGAATGAGGTTCATGAGCAGACGTGACGTGCGTCCGTTTCCGTCTATGAATGGGTCAACGTAAACCAGTTTGTAGTGGGCGAGAGCAGCGCACTCTACAGGGTGGAGCTGCAGTGCCTCCTCAGAGTTAAGCCACTGCACAAGCTCCGATGTCTGTTTTTTAAATGTGGATTTTTGGTTTAGTTTGTGTAAAGAAAAGTCGTGTCTCCTTTGTTTAATAAAGCATTTAAATAAAACTGGATCCCAGTTGGACACAAACACCTTTGTTAAATTAAGTATTTGACATCAGGACGCACCAAATAGGAATTACAACAATTACTGTAAAAACTAATATCCATCCATCCATTTTCATCCGCTTATCCGTTACCGGGTCGCGGGGGCAGCAGTCGCCACCCAAATCACATTGCACCGTTGTAAAAACTAATAAATTATTGTAAAGTTGAAAGTGTGTTAGCGTGTCATGAGATATGACCTCTTGGTTAAGTCAATGTTCACTTCACTAGAAACTACTGATTTGTCAAAATGACAAAAACAAAGCTGTTTACAGTCACAAGCTACGCAAACATCGACTGAAGTCTGTTGAAAATCAAAACAACCTGAACCTAAAGTGGGCCCTGTCCAGAGCTGCATAATATTCAGCTCTCTGCTCTTTTCGTATGGTGATCGGTGGATACCTGGCCCTCATAAGAATGAGGTTCATGAGCAGACGTGATGTGCGTCCGTTTCCGTCTATGAATGGGTGAACGTAAACCAGTTTGTAGTGGGCGAGAGCAGCGCACTCTACAGGGTGGAGCTGCAGTGCCTCCTCAGAGTTAAGCCACTGCACAAGCTCCTGCATGTGTTTCTCCAGGTCCCGAGGGTGGGGCGGTATGTGGTGACCCACAAAGACCTGGTTGGTACGCAGCCTCCCTCCCTCCATGGGGTCCAGGTAACCAAGAACACACCGGTGAATCTCCAGGATGTCACTGACAGTGATGGCTGCAGACGTGGACAACAGTGTGGTGTTCATGAACTTCATGGCAGCATCTATGCCCACAGCCTCGTTCTGCTCCTGCAGACGTTTCCCAGGTACAGCGTAGCGCGTCTCCAGGATGTAACGAATTTCAGACAGGGTGAGCGTGCTGCCTTCATGGCCACCATGTGGTAGATGTGGTGATAGTACATTTCCTCCATCACCCGACACAGTGCAGAGTTGCCTTTGGGAATGGACATAAGCCTCCTCACTTTACTGTCAATGATGCTAAAGTAACGCTGGTCAAGCTCCTCCACCAAAGGCAGAGTCCGATGGCGGCTCACCAGAGACCATTCATTACAGGGGGAGATGACCATTACAGGTGTAGAGATGATCAGCCTGGACTACATCCTTCTCCTCCAGGATGGTCCCAAGCTCTGTCAGAGCTTCCACAAAGTCAGGGTTCATACTGAGAGCATGCACTAGCAGTTTGTGGGCCTTTTCCCTCTTCCCCAGTTTCTTCATTTCCTGAGCTTTAGCCTCCAGCTGCATCTCTGCAAACACAAAGTTAGGAAAAGTGTCAGTTCCATTGTGAGTGAAACACAGCTGAGGCCAAATATAAAACCAACTAGCATGATGCCATCACCAACGAGTTAATTTCGGTGACTCAGCCGAGGTTTAAAGCTCCAACAATGGTTGTCTGCTGCCGAAATTGCTGCGAGCTGAAAGCGAAACCTGAAAAACAAAAGTATCTAAAATAATAACTTGTTTTCGGTATCAATTGTGACGTGTGTACAAAACACACATCATCCACTGCCTCATTCTGGACAAGTAAACATGCGACAAACTGATTGGTTAGGGTTTTATTCAATAATTATGCTGATTGGCTGACACGCAGCAATTCAACAGAGGGTTCGTAAACGTCTTTGATTGGATTTGTGGGAACTAGACCTGCCTTCAGTATGTTTGGGTCTATTGTAGTTCAAAATTTAGTATTCTATTGTCGTATGGGTTTTTATTTTGGGGAAAATTATCATAATTGTTTAATTATAATTTTCATGTAAATAGTTGTACTGAGAAAAGGTGAACATTGGTTACGAAAACAGTTCAAATAGATGTACACGTACCAGGAAGAAAAACAAAGCATATTAATAGTAAAAAAAAAGTAGTATATAAATAGCGTCAAAACACTGAAATAGTCAAATGTGAATGCAGCATCAAATTTTGCCACTAGATGGCAGTTGATCCTACCTAGAATTACCTTTAAAGAAGCACCAGGCAAATCCATGATAATTATTTATGTTCTTTCGTTTTAGTTTATTGGTGTTGTTTTTTTTAAATAGCAGTCAGTATTCAGGTTTTGCGTTACAGATTTCACATGCCACAAGGTTGCACATTGTGAAATATTCTCATTAAATAGATCAAAGTAAAGTGGCGCTTTGTCCCAGAGGCAATGTCTCTGTCATTGGTGTGGAACCCCAGGGTTCACCTCCTGGGCAAGTTCGAATACCGGTCCAGTGGACTCACCACCCGCAGGAAGGTTTAGGGGGGTTGGTACGGTGCAATGTGATTTGGGTGGAGGTCATGGAGACTGCTGCCCCTGCGACCTGGTAACGGATAAGTGGATGAAAATGGATAGATGGATAGATCAAAGTAAAATATTTATTGTAATCTATTGTGTTCTTCACAGTCTGCTTTGAAGATCAAAGAAAACACATTTTAATCATTGTTTCACATATATTATCTCCTGCTGTTGAAATACTATGTGCTCTGGATAATTCCAGTCATAATTCCTAGGCTGTGTTCCAATTGCATTTTAATATGGAATCTGGGAACATATGGGTCAACAGGAACAGCCCTGACGTTATTATTTATATGCATGTGTACTTCTATTTACCTCATTCCACTGTCAAGTAAATTCACATTCATTTTCATTCAAATTAATTTTGGGGCAGCAGTGGGCAGTGGTGGGTTAGTGATTAGTGGTTTAAGTTAAGCAGGATTGGTTTCTGTTTGAGAAATATATTGATTTAATTCTGTTATTTTTTCTTGCTGTAATTACTAAGTAATAATTTATCATCCACGTGTTCATGTCTCAAAAAATATGCCTCTAATTAACTTCAGAAAAGAAAGTTTCACAAACAAAAGTGGGTCTGCAGTGAGGTGCCCCTTATTTATTTTCTCGGGAGTTTAGTCAAAGATAGGCTCTCTACTGCAGAGTTTCGTTCAACAGTGACATTAGCATCACAATGCTGCAAAATTTTCCTCTATACAAAGAATACAACTTTCTATATGCATTTCCATCATTTGTGTGACTTAAGAGCTAGTCCTCCTTCCCATCATTTGTTGCAGTAGTTTCCTTGACCATAGATTGCATTACTGCTGTCTATGGTCACACAAAGTGCGTCTAGGTACCATCAGGAACTTGAAAATTTGGTCCAGGATTTAGCTTTTTATACTCAGTAATGGATGTAATTTAAAATGTACCGAGGTACAGTACTTAAAAGTAAGTACCGTATTTTCTGCACTATAAGGCACACTTAAAAGCCTGCTTTAATTTTCTCAAAAATCAACAGTGCGCCTTATAACCCAGTGCGCCTTATGTATTACTTCTGGTTGCGCCTACTGAGCTCGAACCGATTTTATAAAGCCAAACCACACAGCGCATCACACATGATGGCACATAACTGAAGCACACTGGGAGCCAACAATGGCGTTTAACAGTTAAACTTTACTTTGTAATCACAATTAGAAGATGCTCAACAACAATTGTTACAGTATGGTTGTCTAACCCAAATCCGTGCAACATCGCGTCATGCCTCCAAACACCCGGAGAATGCATTGTGTTTTTGAATTGTCGATGTATGGTGCGATGCAGAAGGACGACTCAGACACATGGCTGTCGATTTTTTTCGTGGTCAAAAACTCTTTATTTCTCCTTTTTTATCGAGACAGGATTTGTTTCACACTCTCTTTGCAAAACAACATCCGCACTTCTGCACGAAACAGCGTCAAAACAACAATACGGTGACCACCCACAACAAAAATAGTGACAACCGCCTGACTCTGGAGGAGCGAACAACAACAATAGCATCCTCCTGTGTCCATCTTAGGTCACCACCCTTTTCCACAAATCTCCTACCCTATTAATCTACAACTCCATGCGCGCCCATCTCACCAATTGTCAAAACCCAAGTGAAACAAACTAATTCGGGGCTTGCCATCATTCCGGGTGGATCAACCACAGAATTCCAACCGCTAAATATTGGTGTTAACAGGGTGTTCAAAGTTAAATTGCGAGCTGCGTGGAAGCATTGGATGACAGAAGGCGAACACACATTCACCAAGACAGGGAGGCAACGCCGGGGGAATTATGCTACTACCTGCCAATGGATCGGGGATGCCGGGGGTAAGGGATCAATCTCCAATGTTGAATCATACCCGAAAAACTAATTAACAGCAATGACACTGACTAGGATATTGACGAGAGGGATCCAGGAATGCTTGATTGTTCCGCTTAATTGTTTCGCGTAATGCGCCTTATAACCCGGTGTGCCTTATGTATGAAAATATTCCCATTCATTGGTAGTGCGCCAATAAGTTCAAGTACTAATACGTTTAAGTACACAAAAGCTACTGAATTACAGTAACGTCAGTAACTGTAATTAGTCAGTAACTGAAGAAACCTGAAGAAACCTCTCACCCTGAGGTTTCTTCCTTTTTTTTTTAACCTACTAAGGGTATTTCTTGGGAGTTGTTTCTCAGCTGATGTGAGGGTGTATAAGGGCCGGGGATGTTTACCACTGTTTTTTTTTTCTTTTCTCTTTTTATATTTAACTGTTTAAACCGCTGTAAAGCACATTGAGTTTGCTTTGTGCATGAAATGCGCTCCATCCATCCATCCACCCATCATCATCCGCTTATCCGGGGCCGGGTCGCGCGGGCAACAGTCTGAACAGGGACACCTAGACTTCCCTCTCCCCAGACACTTCCTCCCAGGCTCTTCTGGGGGAACCCCAAGGCGCTCCCAGGCCAGCCGCGCAACGTAGTCGCTCCAGCGTGTCCTGGGTCTTCCCCTAGGTCTCTTCCCAGCCACCTCAGCTGACTCCTATGGATGTGGAGGAGCAGTGGCTCTACTTCGAGCTCCTCCCAGGTGACAGAGCTCCTCACGCTCTGCCACCCTGCGGAGAAAGCTCATTTCGGCCGCTTGTATCCGGGATCTTGTGCTTTCGGTCATGACCCAACTGGACCCCACCCGACACCTGGCTGCGCCTAGAAATTCTGTCCATAAAAATAATGAACAGAACCGGTGACAAAGGGCAGCCCTGCCGTAGTCCAACATGCACCAGAAACAGGTCCGACTTACTGCCTGCAATGCGAACCAAGCTCCTTCTCTGATCGTACAGGGACCGGACAGCCCTTAGAAGACGGCCCCCAACCCCATACTCTCAGAGCACCCCCCAAAGAATACCACGAGAGACATGGTCGAACGCCTTTTCCAAGTCCACAAAACACGTGGACCGGTTGGGCAAACTCCCATGAGTCTCCCCTCAAGCACCCTGTGGAAGGTATAGAGCTGGTCCAGCGTTCCACGACCAGGACGAAAATCGCATTGTTCCTCTTGGATCCGAGGTTCGACTATTCTCCTCTCAAGTACCCTGGAATAGACTTTTCCCGGGAGGTTGAGGAGTGTGATCCCCCGACACACCCTCTGGTCCCCCTTTTTGAAAAGATGGACCACCATCTCAGTCTACCAGTCCAGGAGTACTGTCCCGGACTGCCACGCGATGCTGCAGAGACGTGTCAACCAAGACAGCCCCACAACATCCAGCGACTTGTGGTACTCAGGGCGGATTTCATGCACCCTCGGTGCCACCGCCTTGCCACCGAGCAGCTTCTTGACTACCTCGGTGACTTCAGCACGGGAGATGGGAGGATCAGCCTCCTCAGCCTCAGCTACCTCTGCGGAAGGCGTGTCAGTGGGATTGAGGAGATCCTCGAAATATTCCTTCCACCTCCCGACGACATCCCCAGTCGAGGTCAACAGCCCCCCCCACCCCCCACACTGTAAACAGCGGTGTTGGGAAACTGCTTCCCCCTCCTGGGGTGCCGGATGGTTTGGCAGCATTTTTTTGAGGCCGACTGGTAGTCCTCCTCCATAGTGTCCCCAAATTTTTCCCAGACCCAATTTTTTGCTTCCGCAACTACCCGAGCCGCAGTCCGCTTGGTCTGCCTGTACCCGTTGGCTGCCTCAGGAGTCCCCCGAACCAACCAGGCTTGTTAGGACTCCTTCTTCAACTTGACAGCATCCCTTACCTCAGGTGTCCACCACTGGGTTTGGGAGTTGCCGCCACGACAGGCACCGGAGACCTGGCGGATTCAGATCAGGTAGGCCGTTCCTCCCGATCACGCACCTCCATGTGTCACTGTCGCTGCCCACGTGAGTGTTGAAGTCCCCCAACAGGACGATGGAATCACCGGGAGGAGCACTTTCCAGTACCCCTCCCAGTGCCTGCAAGAAGGCTGGGTATTCTACATTGCTATTTGGCCCGTAGGCCGAAACAACAGTGAGACATCTATCCCTGACCCGAAGGCACAGGGAAGCGACCCTCTCGCTTGGTGGCGAGCACCCCACCCACCTGGCAGTCTGGGGAGCTATAACCAAGCCTACGCCAGCACGCCGCCTCTCACCACGAGCAATTCCAGAGTTGAAGAGAGTCCAGTCTCTCTCAAGGAGTTGGGTCCCAAAACCCAGGCTGTGCATGGAGATGAGCCCGACTATATCTAGATGGTATCGCTCAACCTCCCGCACAAGCTCAGGCTTTTTTCCCCCCAGCGAGGTGACATTCCATGCCCCCATAGCCAGAGTAGTTGTTCAGGGATTGGGCCTCGCCCACGACCGCCACCCAAATCACAAGGCACCGACCCCTTGTGGGCCTTCCTGCGGCTCCTGTGTGGAAGAACCCGGCCACCAGGCGCTCGCCTGCGAGCCCCAACCCCCGGCCTGGCTCCCGAGTGAGGCCCC
>NC_024327.1:14567439-14572501 GCF_000523025.1 Cynoglossus semilaevis | reverse complement strand
CCCCCCAGCGAGGTGACATTCCATGCCCCCATAGCCAGAGTAGTTGTCCAGGGATTGGGCCTCGCCCACGACCGCCACCCAAATCACAAGGCACCGACCCCTTGTGGGCCTTCCTGCGGCTCCTGTGTGGAAGAACCCGGCCACCAGGCGCTCTCCTGCGAGCCCCAACCCCGGGCCTGGCTCCAGAGTGAGGCCCCGGTGACGTCAATCCTGGCGACACACACACACACACACTGATCAAATCAAATTATTCTGTATGGTTTTCTGCCAACATGATTTTTTAATTTGTTTTTGAAGCTGCTTTTTTAACGGAGATTGTTAGTTTGATTTCTTTATTCACAACAAAATTATTTTGTGATCTGTTAGCCACAGCCTGTGAAATGCACTTTAACAATTGCTCATCCAACCAGGAGGGTTTTCATAAATATGCACCAAGAACTGAGTGCTGTGTAATAAGTGACAGGAAGTAGGAGTTAACGCCATTCTACTGCAGGATTCAGGAGGAATAAAATAAACTTTGCATTTGATTTTCCAATCTAGAAATAAGACGACTAGCAAACAGCTTTCAGTGAGATGGAACAAACAACAGACTAGTGAATTCCGGCAGAGCAAAACCAAAGCTGTTTTATTGTTTTTAATTTGTCAGCTGCAGTTTAAGGCTGGAGAACGTGGACGGAATACAAACCATGGTCAACTATATACTGAGAACAGCACAAAATGAATAGAAAACATTGAATCTCATTGAACATTGAAACACTGAAAATCTGTTATGCAGAAAACGTGTTTACAACATACATTTGTTTATTAATAATGGATGCTAAATCCTGCAGAGGCTGTTGTCAGATCTGAGAAAAATGGCTCCCCCATCATCATTATCTGACTACAGTTCAGCAGCTCACACCACAAATGAGAGTGAGAACAGCGACAGTTGAGCCACTTCTCCACATGAGCAGGCAGGCTCAGAATCTGCTTCAGCCAAAGAACAAATGTGACAAAATTAGTTCTTTATATTGATGTCTCTCTGGTCACAATGCAAAAGTGTCACACAGGCTTACTTCCATCAGCAGAAGAAAAAATAGATGTAACTGGATGATTGAGAGCTTCAGTTATTGTGTGCTTATTTAAATTGCATTGGTGTGACATAATGAGTCACTTCACTACCTGCCTAAAAAGTTATCATTATCTTCACACTTTCCCTAGATGATGCTTAAAAGCACATGTTTCGAAACAAGAGGTCATTTTTACATAAAGTGTTCATTAGATCCAGACAGCTTTATTTATCCCTGTGGGGAAAATGTGTGGATGTGGTAATGATAGTAAGATAATGATGTAATTATAGTCAGATAATGTGGTAATAAAACGTAGTAAGATGATGTGGTTGTGATAGTTAGATAATGTGGTAATAGTGATAAGAAATGTGGTAATAACAATAAGATAATGTGGTACATGATAGTAAGATAACATGAGAATAATAGTAAGATAATGTGGTATATAATAATAGTGTCATGTGGTAATGATAGTGATATAATGTAGCGATAATAGTAAGATAAAATGGCAATTATATTAAGATAATGTGGTAAAGCTAGTAAGGTCATGCGGTAATGCATGTGACTAAACAACACTGCATTTAGTGTAAGAGGAAAAAAGAAAGAGGGAAAGCAAGGTAAGAGGGAAGGAAAGAAAAAACGGTCTAGACAGGAAATATTCAACAACCCCTCAGAGCATACTATGAAATTGCTATCAGCTTGTCCAGGAATATTTTTATTATGCTACAGTTTGATGAGCTGGTTATCTTCTTGCTGTAAGGCAAGAGCACTAACTACTCTGCCACCATATGGTAGTTAAATTATTGATACTTAATTTTGTAAATCGAAAAGGAAGGCAAAATCAAAAAATGCTCCAAACACCTCTGGTAGCAGAATTAAAAAAATGACTGTCTCCAAACCGCCTGATTGATTTGCATTGTAGCATTTAGGTAATAAATAGGATTTTACATACAGTATATTAAGATGTTCTCCACACAGGTTGACATGTTAACCTGAAGTACACCACAGAGATGGGCTGTCAACGATAATTAAAATCACATCTCCCCTATTTAAAACTGAGCATCTCCAGGTAGAAAAATCCATCTGCTCACTTGGAGAAAAGCAGTCTGTCAGTGCATATTAAATCCCTCTGACACAGGTCTGCTCCTCTACCTGCTCTCCTCTCTCCTGCCTCTGAGTCTGCTTGCTTTTCTGTCTGAGACAAGGCTTTTTTCTGGATGACAGAGCTAGATGTCAGCAATAGAGAATCTCATTAGACGGTCAGGGGAAGAAAGAGAGAGGGAGGAATGGTGGCTCTCTTTCCACTCTCTGAGTATGGATGGTTCAGAGAGTAGGGATCAAGGGGACAGGAAAATAAATGACAGAGTGAAGGTGAGCTGAGCTGGGAGCAACAACTGTCTACCTACCTGTCTGCTTTCAGAAAATCTATCTTAATGAAGGGTTTGCTCCCAAACTGAAGATTCACACTTAATCTTATTGGCAGGGTTATTAATGGTGTTTACCAGACATGATAGACAGATAAGATGCCTTGTTTTGCTAAGTAACTAGGACAGTAATAGTAATTAATAATAATGGTCGATGCCTGCCCTGTGGAACAGTAATATGAAAACTGCACACAGCTTTGTTACACACTAAAAAAAGTATAATCTAATCAATGGTAAAACATGATTTTTCATGTAAACTGTTCTAATGATGTTCACAAAAGACATACATCTGTACATGCCACTTTGATTTTTACAGTAACACACTGTATTAGTTGGATGTTATAAATATGATGTACATTGTAACTATATGTCATATTAAAATTGTGTATATACATGTAAATGTATGTGAACATTCCTTTACATGTACATGATGTACATTTGTATAATTATCCATTTATAAAGTAATTATATGCCTTATATGGATTTGTAAGCTTTAAGTTCTACTAATGTGTGGGCACTTTGACTGTAGACCAAGTAGTTGACAATATCAGGATAACACAAGTTTGGCCAACTTTCAATGTCCGAGCGCTTCCACTCAGCTTTGTTGGCTTTGTATGGGTCTTTTCCATCGACTATTTTAAACTTGTCCAAGCATCTTGCCGTTTGTGTCTAGTGAATCTCTATACAACAATTTTGTCTGAGCTCCCTCGATTTAATATTCTTGTCTTTTGTTGTCATTATTGATTGTTTACCTGTTCGCGTATTTTTCCACACAACATGGCGGACGACGCAATGCATCATGGGTAATAATGACTATCGGAAAAGTGACAGTGTTGTAATTCCAGTCAGGAGCCTGTGTGACTTGGTAATAATTAATAAAGGCTTTGACAACAAGAGGGCTGCCGACTGGACTGTAACTAAGGTGTTACAGAGGTTTTTTGCGTTGTCCCAGAGACAGTCAAGGTGTGCTAACGGCAATTGCTCAGTTCACAATCATTTCACAATTTTTCCTTTGTGTAAGTAAAATAGCGATTTGGCTTGACTGTGGGTACACTGGCCAGAGAAACATAAGGGTTTCGTTTGGTTATGGGCGGACTTTGAAACACCAAGTGTTAAGACATGTTTCGTGATCTCACTGAGGTGAAAGAAAAGCTAGAGAGAAAATAGCGACTGTAAGTAATCTTGACATAGGTGTTAAAAATATGGCTGGTAGAATGATTAAGCTTCACCAGATTCTGTGATACTGTGCCGGATATCTCTGAGGAAAATCTGTTAGATTCAGTAAAAGAGATAATAACTATGCAGTTGAAAACAAATAATGTTGAAAAGCGGATTGAGGCCAAATATCATATAGTGCCAGACAGTGATGGTTTGTGGAGCACAGACCACACCAAACGTGCATTGGGGAAGATGCAGCGTTTGTCAGGCAGAGACAACCTAGCACTAGCTGTGGTGATTTTGAGCCAGACTACCCAGAGGCGTAGAATTGACGCTGAACGCAACCTTCAGCGGAAGAAAGAAATTCTCCAGAGGGAATTGACAAATATAGCGTCAGTGAAAGCTGACCATAAGGCGAGATTTGCAAAACCCAAAGAATTATGTGCTACTGAAAATTATGTAAGTGTCGATTAGACGTTAACTGAGGGCAATCTGTATCCGTTCAGGGAGATGCATGAAGCCGCTCAGGGGCACGATTTTATACAATCAGTTGTAGCTGAATGTATGACAGAAGAAGAATGTCAAAATTACAGCATCATGACCAAGGCAAAGTTGAGACCCGTGACGACAAGACGTGCTGACGGAGATGTTGTCTATTCTTACAAGGCAGCAAAGCCTAGTGAAATAGATCAGTGGTCAAAAGATCTGCAGCAACCTAGGAAAGCAGGTATGAATGTGTGGTCAAAGATAAACCGACTGCGCAACATGTATCAGCTTTGTTTGATGGAGTGACGATGTTATGCACTGTTTTGAACACCTCTGAAGCAACGAGGGTGAGACGAGTAGTTGAGAATAGCATAGGTGAAGATCAGCAGGATCTTGCAGATGGCTGGACAGTGTTCCGTGTCTGATGATGCATCAGAAAGTTATTCTTGAACTTGAAATAACAACTGTTATATGTAGATTTTCTTGAATACCTCTCCAGTCATTTTATTTTGCTCTACTGTTGGACCTGTTTTGTTTTGGGGTTTGTTATTAAATGAATCAACCATCTACGGGCTGTTTTCATTCCTTGCCTGGGACTACATACAAGGTGATTTCTTCAATTTTGGTGCTGTGACTACGGGGAGACGAAATCCTTCAATTGGTGTTGTGTTCACGAACGAAGAAGAGCCAAATCGTTTAAACTGGAATGATTATACCAGCAATCTTTCAACTGGTGCCGTGACCCAGATCGAAACTTAGCAATCTTTCACTACCCTGCATTCAGTCAGACTGGTCTGACTGAATGCAGGGAAGTTAAAGCCTCTGTAAATTAGTGTTTTTTCCACATCATGATTAATTCTCTGTTTGTTTGTATTTTTGCTGAGCTGCTTTTGTCCACGTATATATTTATTTTTTCACAGCTGGAAAATAAATGTGGTGCACACTGCA
>NC_024327.1:14563862-14566296 GCF_000523025.1 Cynoglossus semilaevis | reverse complement strand
TAAATGGATATGACTTTCTTTGAAAGAAGTAAATTAGTAAAAAATTAAGTAAAATTTATCACTGTGTCCCACTGCCACCCAGTACCAAGTGACCTATGGACTGGTACTGGTCCGTGGATCAGGGGTTGGAAACCACACAGTCTCCGCTGCTCTGAACAGTTGATCCTAAGTACCTAAACTCCTGCACCTTCACCACCTCTGCTCCTTGTAACCTCACCATTTCACTGTTCTCCCTTTTGTTTACACACATACTCTGTCTTGCTACAACTGGCCTTCATTCCTCTTCGTTCTAGTGCAAACCTCCACATCTCTCGGTTCTCTTCTAGCTGCTGCCTACTCTCACTACAGATCACAATGTCATCTGCAAACAACATAGTCCATAGGGACTCCTGTCTGACCTCATCTGTCAATCTGTCCATCACCAAAGCAAACAAGAAGGGGCTCCGGGCCGATCTTTGATGTAGTCCCACCTCCACCTTGAAGTCTTCTGTCCTCCCAACAGCACACCTCACTACTGTTGTACTATTCTCATACATGTCCTGCACCAAACTAACATACTTCTCTGCCACTCCTGACTTCCTCATACAAAACCACAATTCCTCCCTTGGCACTTTGTCATATGCCTTTTCTAGATCTACAAATACACAATGCAGCTCCTTCTGACCTTCCCTGTACTTCTCCATCAACATCCTCAAGGCAAATATTGCATCTGTGGTACTCTTCCTAGGCATGAAACCATACTGTTGTTCACAAATCTCCACTTCCTGCCTCAACCTAGCTTCAACTACCCCAAATCTCCATTGTATGGCTCATCAACTTTGTCCCCCTTCTTATAAATTCGCACCAGAACACTTTTCCTCCACTCATCAGGCATCTTGTCCGTCTCTAAAATACTATTGAACAACCCAGTCAGGAAATCTACCGCCACTTCCCCTAAGCACTTCCAAACTTCCACTAGTATGTCATCGGGACCAACTGACTTTCCACTCTTCATCCTCTTCAGGGCTTTTCTTACTTCATCCTTTCTAATCTGATCTACCTTCTTCCTAATAGTTTCTGGCTCCTCAGTCCTACGTTCCCTTTCATTTTCCTCATTCAACAACTCCTCAAAGTACTTGGGAAAGTGATTACATTCCCATCTCTGTCCTTAATCAACCTCACCTGCTGCACATCCTTCCCAGCTCAATTTCTGTCTCTCAGAGACTTCTTACCTATAATGATTGCAAAAAGGAGAATGTGTTCTTTCAGATAAGTAATGTACTGTTAAAAAAACAGAAGTGTAAAGTTTCTGATCCAATGTCAAATAAGGTTATTTTTATGCTAAATGTTTGTGACTCTGTTCCTCATGCCTCAAGGTTATTTCAGAGGGAGAATTCTTTACTGTGAACACAGGTTTTTAGCTTTTCTCCTCAGAGAAATTAAGTTCTCGTACAGCTGAGAGCTGCTGCTTCCTCTTCTCTGAGACTCTCACAATGACAGAAGGGGAAGTTTGGTATGAAAACATGAGGTAGCTTGTTTATTGGAAAACACGACACCGAGACGAGAGTGACTGTGCCATTCAGCTCAATCAGCTAACGTGCTACCGTGCGTAGATGGAGGTGGTGTTAACTGGTGTTGCGACACTGTTGTGGTTCATGATTGATGAAGTGCCGGCCATTCTACCTGCCTAGAGAATTTAGTGCTATACTGCTTGTAGCCATATACATTCCCCCTGGCTCCAACAACAACAGGAGTGAACGTCAGACAGCCCATCCAGACACCTTCCTCATCCTGGCTGGTGATTTCAACCATGCAGACCCTAAAAGCGTGTTTCTAACTCAATGGACATATTAACTTTCCTACACGAGGTAACAATGTTCTTGACAATGTATACACGCACTACAAAGCCCTATCTTTGCCCCACCTAGGGGCTTCAGACCACACCACTTTTATGCTAATACCGGCATATAGACCACTGGTCAAAACACCCACACCAGTAAAGAAACAGGTACTGGTGTGGTCTGAGGGGTCATCAGAGGACTGTTTCTCCACCACAGACTGGAGCATGTTCAGACAGGCAGCCACATACAACAACATCACTGACCTCCAGGAGTATACAGAGAGAGTAACCGCCTACATGCACAAGTGCATCGACGACGTTACAGTCACCAGAACCATCTCCAGTCAGGCCAATCAGAAGCCATGGCTGATAGGGGAGGTCCACAGGCTCCTGAGGGCTCGAAATTCTGCCTTTTGAGCCGGGGATGCGATGAGCCTGAGAACAGCCAGGGCCAACCTGTCACGAGGCATCAGAGAGGCCAAGAGACATTACTCCAAGAGGATCTTCAATCACTTCAGTGACAGCAGAGACACCAGGAACCTGGGGCAGGGGATCCAGACCATCACAAACTACAAGCCCTCACCGCAGACCTGCGACAACTCCACCTTCCTGCTG
>NC_024327.1:14557657-14563793 GCF_000523025.1 Cynoglossus semilaevis | reverse complement strand
TGCTGAACCAACTGAACTTATTTGCTAGCATTGAGGCAGACAACAACACTCTGGCACAGAAGTCTCCAACCCCGCGACCAGGTTCTGACGCTATCCACCAACAGCATGAGGAGAACTCTCAGAAGAACAAACCCACGGAAAACACCAGGTCCTGACAACATTCCTGGCTATGTCCTGAGAGACTGCACCGAGGAGCTCACGGATGTCCTTACAGACATCTTCAACACCTCACTGAGCCAGGCTGTTGTTCCCAAGTGCCTCAAAGCCACCACCATCATCCCAGTCCCGAAGACTTCATCTCCCTCCGGCTTCAATGACTACCACCCGGTCGCACTCACCCCCATCCTAATGAAGTGCTTTGAGTGGCTAGTCATGCAGCACATCAAGGCTGCATTACTGAGTAATGTCACAGCACATGTTTTTCAGGATATATTCTCACAAGTGTGTTTCTTTGTACATATATTGTTAGTTTATATCCCTTTCCCTTGTAAATATCTCCTTTATTATATTCTTGCCATTTTGCCACATAGGTCAGAGAGGGCTGCAATTTCATTGTGCCATATGTCCTGTATGTATGGCATATTTGACAATAAAATTGACTTTGACTTTGAAGGATTAAAACAAAAACACAACAGTTTTTGCCCTTTTCTCCATAGCCTTAATAAAAGTTTCTGCAGCTGTTAAAGTTGACATTTCACGGCAATCAACTGGTCTATTTCAGAGCAGCAGCATCACTGTCAATAAGACTCATGTCACATTCAGAGCAAATCAATATTCCTGCGCTCACTTCTAAAACAGGGATATAATGATTGACTCGCTGTGTTATCATCAGGTCAGTCAGACATGAGCACAGAAGATCATTTCATGGTCATTTAAAAAAAGCTGAGGTATTCCAACTAATACAAGATACTAGATAATTACCGTATTTTCCGCACTATAAGGCACACTTAAACGCCTTAACTTTCCCAAAAATCGACAGTGCACCTTATAACCCGGTGCGCCTTATGTATTACTTCAGGTTGCGCTTACTGAGCTCGAACCAATTTTATAAAGCCAAACCACACAGCGCATCACACATGATGGCACATAACTGAAGCACACTGGGAGCCAACAATGACATTAACAGTTAAACTTTACTTTGTAATCACAATTAGAAGATGCTCAACAACAATTGTTACAGTATGGTTATCTAACCCAAATCCGTGCAACATCGCGTCATGCCTCCAAACACCCGGAGAATGCATTGTGTTTTTGAATTGTCGATGTATGGTGCGATGCAGAAGGACGACTCAGACACATGGCTGTCATTTTTTTTCGTGGTCAAAAACTCTTTATTTCCCCTTTTTTATCGAGACAGGATTTGTTTCACACTCTCTTTGAAAAAAAGGGAAGCCACCTCAGGTTTCCTTCAGGTTTTACATCGTTATTATGTACTTATTACAATCTTAACATGGCGATTTGACATAAAACGTTAACTCTTTTATTTTATTTTATTGAGTGTCGGTATGAATTTCAGCAAATAATTACTCAATTGTTTGTTTTTGTGAAGTTTGACTTTTTATCGATCTTTTATTTGAGCAATACTGGGGTCTTAGCTTTTGCATTCTTAATACATACATATATGTTAAGAGGTTGTTAAATGGTTGTAATGTTAAATTTTATTGCTCATATTTAAAAAATAAAGCTTCCCTTTACAGCCATGTGGTGTTCTCACGTAACTTCTGAGCACTGATTGGTAAAGACTGCTTCAAACAAGGATTCTCCACCAATAGGAGCTATGTGGAAATGCTGTAGTTAATCAAGTCAGATAAGACCATGCAGTTCGGATGTTTTCTCTCTTTGTCTTTTGTTGGTCTTCCGTCGGTCTCCTTATTTGGGCAAGAAACCAGTTCTGACCGGTTCTGTGTCCCGTCTCTATCCTAGTGTACCAGTCTGTACCATTCAGTGCTGTCCATATCATCCTGTTATGTAAACTATCAGCATGCACACCTGTCTTCAGCACTTTTCCTTTTAGTACAGCACAATAACAGCATTCAATAACAGTATAAATTGATATGGAAACTTAATACAATGAATATATTGTAAAGATTGAATAAATGTATTTAGAACATCTTAACAATGGCTGTGTAACCCAAATCCGTGCAACGTTGCTTCGTGCCTCCCAACACCCGGAGACGGAGTTGTGTTTTGGTATTGTCGCTGTATGGTGTGATATATAACCCGGTAAACCTTATGTATGAAAATATTCCCGTTCATTGATAGTGTGCCTTATAATGCGTATAATTATAAAAAAAATTCAAATTTTTCGATAATAAAAAATACGATAATTCATTAGTTTATATCTGCCCATACAAACTGTTAATATTTTGTTTTATTTGGGTTCTCAAGCAAAATTAAGTAAGTTATAGTGTTGTGTTTAGGGATGGGGCCGATCCTATCCAGTATCGGTATCGGCAGCCAATCCCAACCTAATTAGCGGATCGGACCGATCCGATCCAACCTGCAAAGAACTCCAATCCACGAACCATGTCTGAGCTCCAGCCTGGTCTGATATTGTGGAATCACTTTCCTGAACAGAATGTGGTTCAACAAGATCGCTCAACATTTTGCAGGCAGATAGCAGGCTGCAAAGAAATACGTCCGCTGTGTGGAAATATTTTACATTAGAAACGGCCGAAAAAAACCACACAGCAACATCCAAAAAATAGTTACATCGAAAGCAACTGGACAAAGTAGGTTTTTTTAAGATGTTTCGCCTCTCATTCAAGAGGCTTCTTCAGTTCTGATTGACTACTGGAAAATTCTGGTATTTAGCCTTCAGGGGGCTACATACCTGTAACGAGTGTCGTTGCAGAAAGGGGGGAAGAAGGTGTGGTGAAACACACCCTATTCTAAAGTAGAGTCACAAAGTTAGAGGTGTGAATGGTGAGTGATACCATAGCTATGGACTAATAGTTTCACTTGAGCGACACTTTTGGCTGGTGTCCTTTGAAAATGAAACTGTGGTCTTGTTTTCATGGAGAGGGTCGATTTTTTGGTGGAGAGAATTATAGGTGGATGAAGGGTTGTGTCTCAAACCACCTCCTCTATTGAGAGATGGTTTCTCCAGATTAACGTACTGTAGATGGCTTCCTTCACCCCTCTCTCAAACCATCTGTCTTCTCTGCCAAGGATATGTACATCCTGATCCACAAAAGTGTGTCCTTTGTCCTCAAGATGTAAATGAACAGCTGAGTCCTGCCCTGAGGAGCTGGCTCGCCTGTGTTGTTGCATACGCTTGTACGGTGGTTGTTTGGTTTCCCCACTGTAGAGGTAGGGTCTCTGTCTGAGGGTGTTGGTGGGCTTAAAATGTACTGTCATACCTGCTGCAGCGCTGCAATCAAGCGACTGGTTCCACCTGCACACACTCCTTGCTGTCAGATTGTCTCGTCTGTTCGCGAGGGCTGCCCGTCCTCGTTCAGTTTCCAGTTGTGGAGATTTTCTGCTGCCCAAGCCTTTCCTGTCGTGACGATCCACGCCTGTTCTCACCTGCTCTGTAGACGAGAGTCATCCTGCCTTGTTGAGGAGAGTGTCTGCTGTTTTCTACTCTGCCTTTCCGCTCCTGTTTTGGTTCCGTTGCTCCACAGCTCAGAGGGAATTCTCCTAAGTTTTTCGAAGGTCCCGGCAACATAAAGAATGACAATGTTGTTCTGTGTGTTACTGTTCTCCTCTCTGTTCTTCTGGTTGGTTTTGGTGGCTTTGGTGAAGGTCCAATTGGGGTAGCCACAGGTCTTTAAAGCTCCTCTGATGTGTGACTGTTCCTTAGCCTTGTCCTCGTCTTGTGAAGGGATGTGTTTGGCTCTGTAATTCAGAGTTCTGATAACTCCCAATTTATGTTGTAGCGGGTGATGTGAGTTGAAGTGTAAATATTGGTGTGGGTGGTGTGTATGAAAATGTTTTATTTGTGTTTACACTGAATGGAAAGGTATTGATTATGTGCAAAAGAACTGTTTGTGCCACACTTGTAGTATTGTGGCCTTGAGACAGTTGTTTTTCTTACTTAGCTGCGCCTGCAGGCTCACCCACGTGTCTGTAGGCATTAAGAATGTATTGGTTTATTTCTCAGGGAATGTGTGATATTAACCACAAGTGAAGTACTTGTCCTCCTTACCAGGTTTGGACAAGGATGATTGTATTAGACGGAGTTAGGTTCGTTTCTCTTGATCAAGATACCATATTTTTCAGACCATATGGCGCACTGGATTATAAGGCACAATATCAATGAATGAGTCTATTTTCATAAGAGCCTCATGAGCCTCAAAGGAAATTCATCCTTGTCAGAACATTAACAATATATCATTGCAGAAAGTTTACTGCAATTAAAAAAATCTGTCAATAAAAATTAAACCACTAAGTATATAATTCAGAACTAGAACTACAACATTTTCAAATAATCAATAATGAATTGGCAACAAAACAATTTCTAGCAGTGGCCAGGGCAGTGAGTTTTCTAGTGTGTGCTATTAAGCAATGATACCTCCAAAGTAACACTTAGATTGTCAGGTTTTACCTTTTTACATATATTACGGGACAACTGCATTTCAGCAGGCAAGCAATACAAAAGAGTAATTCACATGTTGCTGGTGATAGGTTAACAGCACATAATAAATATTCTACCTTGGTGAAGTAAAAATAGGATGAACTGGGAGGTTCCTGTTGCTGCTGCTGTTGTTGAGCTGCTGTAGCTGTTATCTGACTCAACGTCATTATCACCAGGGTCAGTCCTGATTGACACAGTCAACACTTATTTCTTCTCGCTGTAGTTACATGATTTCATTCTATAATAATGTATACGTGATTTTTAAAAAAGAAAATCTAGCAGGATTTGAAGATATTTAGCAAATACTGAATTTCAGGTGCATAGTGCATTTCCCTAATGCAGGGGTGGGCAACCCTTTTGAGTCACAGACCATAATGGGTTGAATAATTTGACATGAGGGCCAGGCATTGCAGGGAAAAGGCGAAATTTGCCCATGTCTGCCCTAATACCTGTATTTTCACATGGAGGTCCATGAGGGCTGGTTTGGTCCTGGAAATGTTGGTCCGTGTTAGCTGCCTGGCAGCATTCAGCTTGACTCCGACCCTCACAGCCCTGCCGGTCACCTGAACCCTCCCTGCTAATTTTCTTCTTAGTGAATAAATTGGAGATACCTCCCTCCCTCCAAATGAAAAAGCTGTTAAAGAAGCGAGTCCTAAGGGTCTGCTCTGCTGTGTCTCAGGTTGTATGTGCTGCATTTGGGTCTGAGCAGAGAGTGAGCGGGGTGGAGTGAGTCTCTGATGATCTCCTCTGCTCTTTTTCGACAGTGCTACGTGTACATGTGCTCCATGGAAGGCAATTTTGTTCCGATGATCCTCTCTGCAGTTTTTATGACTCTCTGCAGAGCCTTCCTCTCTGCCTGTGTGGTGTTCCCATACAAGACAGTGATGCCTGTGGTGAGAATGCTCTCTATCAGTCCTCTGTAGGTGTTGGTGAGAGGGTGGTGGTTCAGGCTGGCTTTCCTGAGCAGTCTTTCACAGTGGCTTTGGTGTTTTGAGTCCAGCTCAGGTCAGATGTAACTTGCAGTCCCAGGAATCTGTGGTTCTCTGCCCTCTCCACCTCAGCCCCTCTGATGAGAAGAGGCTGTAGAGGAGGAGGATTCTTCCTGAAGTCCAGGATTATTTCCTTGGTCTTGTCTATGTTGAGGATGAGGTCGTTCTCCTCTCCATAAACAATGATGTTGTCGACCAGGGCCCTGTACTTTGACTTGTCTCCCCCTTGATGAGCCCTAGGATGGTTGTGTCATCGGCGTATTTAATGACAATGTTGCTGTTCTCAGTGGAAACACAGTCGTGAGTGTACAGGGTGAAGAGTCTGGGGCTGAGGCAGCAGCCTTGTGGTGATCCTGTGCTGACTGTAAGCTCAGCAGACACCCGTCCTCCCATTTTCACCACCTGTGGTCTTTCGGTCAGGACGTCCAAAATCCAGTTGAAGCTGGGGGTAGGGACTCCCAGGTCTGCTAGCTTCGTGATCCGTTTGCCTGGGCGTATAGTGTTGAAAGCAGAACTGTAGTCCAGAAAGAGCAGCATGGCATACATACTGCTGGTTTCCAGGTGTTGC